>NW_027249093.1:600000-1200000 GCF_030848795.1 Temnothorax nylanderi | reverse complement strand
ATAAAAATCACCGGAAACTGTAAGGAATCGCCAGGAACCGTAGATTCCCGTAAGGAATATGCTAGTCACCGGTTCGATTCTCATTTAATTGTATACGCAGGATGTCTGATAAAATGTTGAAGACCTTTCTTTCCTTCTGCTTTCTGCCCTTCCCTCTTCTCATCACTCATCTCCTCACTTAGATATTCATCTTTCTTAAATATCCTCAATTTGTTACTCCCGAAATTTGTCATGCTCCTCCCAAAGTCTCTCCCTTTAAACATCGCAGTGATTCTGTTGCTTATTGTTGTGCTCTTTGTGCTCCAGGCGCGCAGTAAGAAAGTACGGCAACCTTTGGAAATTTACGAGGAGAACAGCCAGGATAGCGGCCATCCGTCGAGTCCTATCAGCGAGATGGAGAAGAAGCGGCGGAAATTCTTCGAGTACGCGAAGTCGCATTCCTTAACCCTGGATTATCGAGTGTTGAACCCATATTCTCCAACGCACGGCCTGAGGCCCACGAGCTCGTCCCTCTTGCGTAGCCTGTCGTCGGGATACGAGAGCATGGATGACGGGCTTGTGAGCGAGCTCAACGACATGGAGACCACGGATGATGAGGAGACGCAGCAGCTACCGAGCGGTATTTCGAAGCTGCTGTCCGGCGATATAGTCACGCCCGAGGCGTCGACAGATTACGACGTCTCCCCCGATTTCTCACGGAACATGCCGTCCAAGGTCAAAAAGTGGTTGTCGGTACAGAGCGGCATGTGCAAGCGGAACATCAAGACGATATCGTCGCCGCTCGCGCGGTCGCCGTCGCTGACGAGGTCACCGGCGGTGGAAAGGACGCCTTCGCTGGCGAGGTCACCCTTGGAGAAAGTGCCGATGTCGAAAATCCGTACCTGCCTGTTTCGCTCACCAACGGCGACCTGCTCGAAGAGGACGATGATGAGGACGTACAGTTACGACGAGGCCTCGGCGCCCTACTACAGACTACAAATGGAGATCTCACCTTCCGTCAGGACTTACAAACGGCCGTCGGAAGACCTGCTGGAGGACGAGACCTCGAAAAGATCCCGTAAGTCCAGCGGCTTACGCCTGGACACGACACCCATGTCGGCGAGACGTTCGAGTACCTTGACGCACTCGCAAATCACTCTGCAGAGAAGCCTGTCCGAGTCGAGGACAGGCGCAACCGAAACGCATTCGAACCTTAAGTGGGCGATCCACCGCAGTGTCACCGACAACGATCTCATCGGCGACTTCAGCAAGCCGTGTATACTGCCGCTCACAAGCGGCATGCACGTGGACCTGAAAACCATCACGTCCAACACGCTGGCGGCGCTCCTACGTGGTGAATTCGCCGATCGCATTGCCTCCTATACGATCGTCGATTGCCGATACCCATACGAGTACGAGGCTGGCCACATCGAGGGCGCGGTGAATATCTACAACATGGATCTCGTCCAGCAAATCATGTTCAATCCTCTGGCCGATACCGTTCCCAGGATCCATCACGACACCGACAAGCGCAACATCCTCGTGTTCCACTGCGAGTTCTCGTGGGAGCGCGGGCCGAATCTCTCGAGGGTTCTACGCAGACTGGACCGCGCGTGCAACAAGGAGCATTACCCAGCACTGTACTATCCGGAGACTTACCTCTTGCTAGGGGGCTATGAGAAGTTTTACGGCGATCAGAAGGAGTTCTGCACGCCGCAGGATTACAAGCCGATGAAGCACCCTAATCACGAGGAGGAGTGCCGATTCTTTCGCAGCAAGTGCAAGAGCTGGCAAGCGGAGAAGACCAAAGGGATTAGCCAGACAGTGCGAGCAAACCTCGAGCGTTTTGCCTTTTAAACGGACATTCGCCTTTCTTTATTTACATTTAATCTAATTTAAGGCTAAATTCTATCCCCCGTCGTTACTAGTCGCGAATCGTTAGACGTTGAACGTCCTCAGAGACGGGATTATCAAACGCGCGCCATGCGCGTCGCTAAAGTGCAAACGGCGTAAAGAGACTACTTGTTCATTATTATTATTATTTTTTTAATTAATTTTCGGTTGCTCTTTGCGCTGCAACAATGTGACTGACTCGAGGATTTTTCTACGAGTGTCTTACACTGTTTAAAATGTAGATGTAAATGCCATTCGACCATATTTAGATTTTAATCGATCTTAATACTTAAGCATAGGAATTTAGCAGTTTAGTACAGATATCCAAGATCGATTAGAATTTATATCTAGATTGTACTTTCGAAAGATAATGAGACAATTTAGGCTATATGGTGATATATCATTGCGGCTGTTTCTACACACACACACACACACACACACACACACACACACACATACACACACACACATCCCACCGAGATCGAAATTTGTACATAATAAAAAAAATTTACATATCGGGCAGGATTATACACTTCACGTTCATTCTGTAATTAAGGACATTCTGTAATCAAACAATGCAATTCATCCGACGTGCTGAAAAATGGCAGGGTAATCAAAGGGGTATAATGTTACGAACATACGTTGCAAATTTCGTTTTTAATGCTTACAACACCTCAGGCGGCATCTCATTGTATTATATAGGACATACGATTGGGACTTCTCGACGACTTAATCTCTCCTCTCTTTCTGTCGGTATTGCTTTGCCAATTTCTTCTAAAGCAAACGGTCGACTTTGAAAATTGCATAAAGTGTTACCAATTCGTTGTTGCAATTCGATGAAAATGTATTTTAATATACACACGGAAGATTAATCCTTAAGTACTTGTGCCGGATCAGTGCGATTTAGTCGACGTTTCTCTCAATTGTACTTTTTTTTTTAAAGAAAGAATGGAAGAGCTAGTCTCATGCGTGCTCCAATGAGAGGACTCAAATTTTATAAAAATTTAGCATAAAATCTGCTTTTTTTTCCTCTCGGATTTCGCTTTCAGAAGTTAAGGAGAGAGAATTTTTCTTCGCGTAAGGACTTGAGGATTAATCGAAAACATCAATTAACTACGTAAAATTTGTCTATCGAACCAAGTGATGCAAATACTATAAAATGTGCAAATCTTTTTGTTGTTACATTGTAAAAATTATTTTTACGTTACATAGATAAATATTTACGCCATGCAATGCAAATACGATGCATTTTTTCATTTTTTATCTGTCAAATATTTTACACCTTTCCCATATATATATTTTTCTGTTTCTAACATTTGTTTAGGCATTTTATGACAGTAATATTATCGACATTCCTTTATTTTAAGATATTTTTGAATTGGCTTTGCAGAAAGAAAGAATTGCGAAATTCTTTTACACGATTAAAATTAAAGTACGCATAAAAATAAAGACAACATAAGTCGAGTATATCAAGAACGAAAAAAATTAAAAATATGACTTATTTTTTTGAGCCAAGCGAGAGAACCAATCAAAATCGCGGAAAAGCGGCGACAATAAAAGTTCAAAAACAAAAAACAAAACTAAACTAAAACGGAAGCGCGTGCAATTTATTCCTGAGAATCCCGGGATCAATAAATATAAAATTTTTCCATTTGTCAGCGATATTTCTCGCGATTTATGTACTTGATCGAAAAAGAAAAAAAACGAAACGCGATGGACGTCAGGCTCGTCTCCTCGGCGGAAGTAGCGCCTGTCGCCTTGAACGATGCGCCTCAAGATTCGGAGTCCAGAAATTGCAAAATTCGCAAATGTCACTTGGAGAAACGCGACGACACGCGGAACGAAGCAGGCACGCAAGACGTGATCGGGAATATTCCCGCAATTTATATCGATACGTCGGACGAGGACGACGTGTCCGAAGGATTGTCGGGCGACGTCGAGCGAACGGAGACTCAACTTTCGCCCGCGACAGATCTAGGATCATCCGTCGACTGTGGAATAGAATTCGCGTATTGTATTCCCTGTTGTAAATCTGAAAATTATTAAAGAGATATTTCGAGGACAGAGAATCCATTCCCTCTCTTTTACGCGAAAATTACGGGGGTAGTTCCGCTTACGCAAACGGAAGCGATAAAGCAGATCTTTGCGTTTCATAATATAAAGAGAGACATTGAATTAATTAAAAATTAATATTTTAGATCGATCGCAATTCAAAAAAGATCTTTCAGAGTTTTGCTCAGATTGACAATTAAAAAAACTATATTAATTAAATTTATAAAAAGCTATAAAAATGATTTAAAAAACTTATATTAATCAAATCTTTCTCAATCATTTCATCGCATATTTAACAACACTATTAAATGTGTACGAGGAATATAATTTATACAAAAACAATTAACGTGTATTTAAAACAATTTATGTGTTAAAAAAGTGCTCGAGCAAAAGAGTATAAAAAATGTTGAGGTTTTTTTGCGATTTTAATATTTTCTTAGTCGTGGTAAAATTATTATTTGCCAGATAGAAAATCACTTGCTTTAGATCTGCCCTTCGTGAGCGCGCCCAGGAGCTCTGGTCAGAGATGACGAGCCTTCGGGAAAAACTAAACAAGGAGGCAGCTCTCTGGAAAAGGGAGAAGGAGGAGTTTCAGCTTCTACGCCAGAGAAGCGATGCCCTTGCGTTTGAAGAGGCAACCGCGGCCGCGCGGGCCGCAGCCGCGGCCTATGCCGTCGAATCGCCGCTCTCGAGCGACTTAGGTAACGATTTGCAATCATCGATATTTAATCAGTAGCTCGTACTCTTCAATTCACTCCTTTAGGTCTTGTAAAACGAGTGAATCGAGGAGTGAATTAAGGGGAACTGAGAAATTCATTTCGGAATAATTATAAATCCTTCATCAGTGAACAAATCTTTAGGGAACTCTAAAGTCTTTAACCCTCGAAAGCCACACAGCCTGTGTGACACAGGGGTCTCAAGAACTCCAACGAAATTTTGGAACTACGTTTGAAACTATCATTTTATTTTTTAATGCGTATTTTTTGGTATTAATTTTTTTTTACAAATTCTGAGATTGTTATCATAATTCTCAGAAAAGTTACGATTGATTGGGGGAAAAAAAACATTACAATATGTTGATTTTTTCGAAACTTATGAGCGAAAAATGGCTGGGGTTCTCCAGACGCCAGTGTAGCTTACACGTATGCAAAAAACAAGTGTGGCTTGCAAGAATTAAAATTATTAAATCTGAATTTGCATTTATGTTCCTTTCTTATATATTTCACTATCCGTTCGGTTTAATTCTCTATATCCAGAATTGATAATTAACATTTATGCGGTTTGTATTTGCAGGTAACATCGTTGATATTACGTCGGAGCAGAGCATCAGGGAACTCGCGATACTCGAGTACGAGAAGAATCTCGCCAAGTACCATGACCGGCACTCCGTTGAGCAAGCCGAGCAACGTTACAACTCGTACAAGCGTGTGCTCGTCGACGCCTACAGGCAGAAGCTGTCGGAGGTCGAGCGTCTCTGCGACGAGGAATTGGAGAACATACGACAGAACGCGAACTGCTTGCAGCCGTTCAAGGAGATCGCATCGCAGTGGTCCATCGATGAGAACGATCACGGTGATTCGCAGCGCGGTTGTAACAGTCCACCCGAGTTCGCAGAACCATCTAAAATCATCGAGACAAGTCTAAGCAACGATTGGTGCATATACGGAACGCTCGACAACGAGGTCAACATGATCCCGGAAATTTTATCCGCTCGTTTTAAACGGGAAGAAGCAACATAAAGACCGCGTTATCCCATTTTCTATATATAATAATTATTATTATTAACCCTTGGTTACACCTCTTTTTTGAACATTTTTTAAAGGATATTTTTGAACATGATGCCACTCAAAAAGTTAATTTTTTATCATGAGAATATATTCTACAATGTTAAATTTAATTCTAGAATTTTTTTGCGATTACTTAAACTGTTTTGAACAGTTTTTGAACAGTATGCAGTTGTTTGAAAATTGATTGGATCACTTTGAACCCAACGTGTGACCACCGAGGGTTAATATTATTTTGTAATTATACACTGCGTAGTTTTGCTTTATATTGTTCGTAAAAAGATAAGATCGAATGTTCGTTTTTTTTGTCTGTAGTCGAACAAACTGTGACGTCACAGTTAGCACGGCAATTTGGATTGCACTCTGGCAGCAATTGAAGGCAATTAAACTCAATTTTTATGAACTTATGTATTTGAGAGATATATATATGATATAAAGTACATCAATATTATTATATTTATCTTAACAAATGACATTCAAATTCTGTTGCGACACATACTATTATAAAATTTAAAAAATTGTTCTTTTGAGGAGTTTTTATATAAATATTCGTATTCTTTGCGAACTTGCAGGATTAAAACCACTAATTGTAAGAGAGAGCAGAGACCAGAGAGAGTCTTCTTTGACTTTATCTCATCGCAAGCTATAATTGGGAATTGAGAATTGAGAATTGGGAATTGAGAATTTAGAATTGAGAATTTAGAATGTAGAATTTAGAATTGAGAATTGAGAATTTAGAGAGAATTGGGAAATTCCCAAATCCCAATTCCCAATTCCCAATTCCCAAATCCCAAATCCCAAATCTCAATTCCCAAATCCCAAATCCCAATTCCCAAATCCAAAATTTCAAATCCCAAATCCCAATTCCCAATTCCCAAATCCCAATTCCTAAATCCCAAATCCCATGTATAATACCAGATCTTCTTGTAACAAAGGATGTATCGATTTTCATTTTTAATTACCGTTACAATATATTTCTCATTTTATATCTGCGTCAGAATTGAAGAGTATTGTAAATTGCAATGTGGGAAGGAATAAATGTAAAAAAACACATATTTACAAAATGATCTCTTCATTTAACTATAGCCAAGCCAGTACATACAATCGCAATGAGAAACGGATAACTTTACGAAAATCTTATAACAAATTTGTTAGGCATCGTTAAACATTCATGGCTCTTAAGTCATCACTCGCGTAAAAAGCTGAAGTCACTTATACACTAGAGTAATATATATAAATTGTCTAACCAACAATATATAACTGTGTAATTACAACTATTCCACGAATATTAAAACTATCACAGTTCCTCCGTTTTTCTTCTGATATTTGAGAACAGTTTCCTTGAAAAAAAAAAAAAGACTGCAAAGTTGATTGCACTTATATCTGCATTTGAGTGAATGGTCGATCTTGATATTACGATGAACGGAAACAGTTTCAGTAATAGATTCTTGATGACAAATGTAAAATATGGATTTACAATTCTCCGGTTATTGCATGTAACTAGTATTATTCTTCTGCATTCGGTATAATTCGTTACAAAGAAACTGCAAAACTAACTCTCTTACATGTGTATATATTCCTTATACACACACACGCACACACACATTACATATATATGTATATATTACTATATGTATAGGTAGTATATCACAGCTTAAAAGTAAATAAGTCTCGCATCCTCAGGATTCTGCTCCGCCGGGCAGTACGGGCATTTCAACCTGGAAATAAATTGATTTCTTTTAAAAAGTGACTTTAAATCAGCACTTAGGAAGCACCAATGTACTCCAGCCTCGCCGCATATGTAACACCTACTTATTTGCATTGGCGAGTTTGTTCAGCGCGTCTCGGGAAATTACGTGACCGCAAACCAGTTTCATCGGTGGATTGTTCTCTGTGCTTTGTTGTCTGAGTATGGGACAGGCGAAGACTGAATGATAACGGCTCTGCTTTCCCAGATCTATCTCGATCTGCAGATGAGAAGAAATCGATGTGTTTTGAATCTCAATATCTCTATACATTTATTTAAATATGTATGTGATTATGCGTCCTTGTACTTACGGGCAATTCATCTTTACCGCTCCAGATACCGGTGACTTGCCTCTGCTGCATGACTTGTTTGATATTTAATAGCGCAGGTAGCGCAGTGCATCCTGCATTAATACTGTAATTGAACAAATCACGATGTTTTAGTCGTCCGTTAAATTCCTTTTAATTATGAGCAAGTAAGATGTACGTACCAAACAGATAATGGGCTATCCACGCTTAAACCTAGTAATGTACACGCTTCTTTAGTGAAAACGTCGTGTATCTCGAGCCATAAAGTTGGGTCTAATAAGTGACTGTAGGGAGACGATTGGATTCCATGCGGCAAGTACAGTAACGTCCCCATTAGAGATTGTACTTCTTTCTCGTAACGTCCGACGAACTGTGTGAGATTTTGGCGGGCGTACAATATCGCTTCTCTCTGCTTGCTAGGGCCTTGTTGGACTAATCTTATGAAATGTAATCTGTGTAACTTAAACTCGAGAGAAGAATTCTGAAAAAAGAAAATGAAAAATTTACGACGTGCACGTTATACGCCAATATAAAATGGACGATATACATTTGCAAGTCGGAAATTACCTGTGCTAAAAGTGCTTCTCTGTGTTTCTTAGCCCAATCTAATGCCGGTTCAAGGTTTCTCTGTTTTAGACAATCTAATATATAATTCAATTCTGTGAATGGTTCCTTCCTGCCTTCGTCGGTTTTGATCCCAGCTTCCTGTAAATATTACCAATCGTGGTATTACGTGCGATTAAAATAGATAGAAAACAATAAAATAGATTTGGTAAAGAAAACTCACCACTGCTAATTCATCAGCAATGTCTAGCATCCCTTGGCGATAAAAGTGCTGGCAGATTATTTGATTCAGGAGGTGAGATTTCTCAGGCCCGGAAAACACATCTTCCCTGCTGGTACTCGCGAAATCAGCAATGAAATTTCTGTCTATTGCCTTACCCACCTTGGACACCGTACTGTGCAAATCGCGGTGGTCTGTCGCCAGTCTTTGTACAGTATCACGTACTTTTGTCATCGCTTGCTTTAACATCTGTACTTGACCAGCCGTTAGTTCTTGATTAGGTGGCGCTAATAAAAACATATTAAGCTTATATTTCGCAATCCAAATCGATTGTATATAAAGGTTCTATATATAAAAGAATAAATATATAAATTTTTTATTGAATTATATTCAAATATTTTAATATAAATAATAAATTTGTACATATATTATAAACCTTTTTCTTTCCATCGTATTACGCACATAAATATATATTTAAAAAATCTAATTATTAGTTTTAATATCAGTTGTATGTCTGACGTGTTTTTTTATTTCAGGGACAAGATAATTTGCGACAAACGCATGACAAGGCCTTATACCTTAGTATTGAAAAAATGTAGGGAGGTAAATAAATACAAAAAAAAAGATACGATTTGCATTTAATTGCTCATTATTATATTAAAAATTATGTAAACACGTAGAACTAAGCTGTTAATAGCGTGCAATATGCAGAGCTTGGTTTACAGGTTAGTCGATTCCAAGAAATTAAACTGCGGCGCTACAGTTAATAAATAGAGCAATCAGTCTATCGGAAAATCGGTTTGGTCCGTTAAGAATCGGAGAGCGTGAATATGCCCTCCAAATCGCATGATTCGAACTAAAAACTACCCGTTAGTGATCGAGATCGGAGACAAAGATCTCGGGAAATGACTTCGACCCCGTTTACCTTCTTCCAGATCCTTTTTCAGGGACTGAATGTGATTTATCAGGTCGTGCAGCACTGTCTCCGCATGTTCGTTTATCGCACCGAATTTCGACAGAACTTTATCCACCTCGCGCTCAACGGCATTACACGCCTCCATTATTATTGTTGTATCACTTTTCGCGATTGACATTTGCACCGCGTAGCCGTGGAGAGACCGCAAACCATCCAAGATCCCAATCCCACTCCCAGGGATGTAGTTAGGCCGAATATCTCATGTGACGTACGGACGACTCGTTAGACGGCTCTCATTGGCTGTCGGTGCGCCACGGGCATTTTTACAGAGTGACAATTTATCGCGTATATGCGATATAGCCTGCAACCGATTATACAGATTGTTTAAAAAATGGTCGAACGTTGCAAGTCCATTAAAATGTGTTAATAGAAAAATAATATATAAACATAATTTTACGAATATATTCTTTATATGTTAAAAATATTGTGAGTATATAATAACTTAATGAGAGGATTATAATATTTGAAATTAATAATCGAAAATTACGCGATTATATAAAATGTATTTCATATTATACTTAGGACATAAATTGCTATTTTGCGTAACAATAAATTATTATATCGTTTACCGTAATATACATATCGTTTTACAACATCCTTTAAAAAAATCTTTGTTTGAAAATAAATCTTATAAATTCTAGTCGTATTAAAATATATAGGACTTCTGATGTAATTATATTTTGTGAATTATAGAGAGTACAATTTTATTATTTTTTATTGAATAATGTGAGATTTTTATTATTTATTGCACATAGCTTTTTTATTCTTTCTTAATCTTTTGTATCATTACTTTTGCTGGGAAACACAGGTTTGAGCAATACAAGGATGTGTTTGATTAAAACAACGTTATTTCGTTTTCCCAACAATAGTTTCTTCAGATGATCATTACATTAAAATTCTTACACATTTCTAAGCAATTACGATAGATATCTTATATACAAATTAAATTATAGATATATATATATATATATATAACTGAATTACAATTATTCCACTTATAGGAATTATTAATATGTACTGGCATTTTGTTTTACCTTCATATAATTTTACACCATTTATAATTATACAATTTCGTTAAAATTAACGTCGGGGAATGGATGTATATACTTGAAATCAAGAATTTCGCGCACCGTGGAATGTTCATTAGTCGGGAATAGGATTACCCTGTAATAAAACAACGTGCATTATAGACAGCTAGTAATATACCTACAAATATAAATTATTTATACATTTCCGTATGTAATTGCTTGACGACAATAATTAATTCAATCAATTTACATATATATGTTCAATTAGTTATATCTTTGATATTCTTTTACATACCCATTCTCGAGCCATAACTAGGATGGTTACATTATCTAACTTCGGTCCAATCAATGGATTCATCTGCGCCATGTAGCAGCATAGCCAGCTGTAAGAAAACATTCATTTACGTATTAATAACAAATATAAATTGAAGCGTCAAGATGTCAAGAAAATACTATACTTACAATAACCAGCACGTAAAGCCCGTTAACACCAGTAGAACTTGTAGTATCCTAGAAACACACATAAATTAAAATTAATTATGAATAATACTTGAGCGAATATTGATATTTTCGAAGTATCTCTATTAACGGAAATCTTCACGGAAAGTTAAGTAAAACGCCTTGCTGTCATTGCCAAATTTTGCAAGAGCTGTAACGTTAGAAGGAAAAATATGTTTGCGTGAGAGAAAATATCCGTCTGTTTCGTGAGATTCATGTACATGTGAATTGCAACGGGACAAGAATGCGCGACGGCAAATAAGAGCGTTGAGAGCGTCTATTTACCCTCGGTTTGGTCCCTTCGGAACGAAAAGTGGTAGAGCTACTCCAAGGAATAGCACGATACCCCAGAGAAGCGTGAAGGCTATCACGGGTAACGCGGAAGCGCCCATTATTTTTTTCTTCCTGTCTGATCACAGATCCTTCGAAAAGTGGCGTACGAGCGCGGAGCAAGCGGCCGTATCGCGTGTGCGAGCTATTTACAGCTATCGAAAACCGAAGGGATCACATCAGATCACATGAGAGAATTCTTCGTACTGTTCACGTGACACATCGATCTAACCGAGGAGCTTGCAAAGAAAGTAGATGTGCTGCGCTACTTGCGCTAGTGCACTCGGTGCCGTGAACGGATCGATCGAGAGTATCGAGACTCGTATGTTCGAAAAACGTGAAATTTATAATTCACTCAAAAACATATTTCTAATAACTTTGTGCAACTAAGGCTACATTCCGATATTCACTGTCAGTACTGCAAATCTATATTTTACGTCACATATACTATAGATTTTCAGTACTGAAAGTTGCTGACAGTGAATATCGGAATGCAGCCTAAATCCAGCCTAAAATGATTGCTCCTTGATTGCTCCTTATTGCTCTATTAATACTTTAATAATTTATTGCATTTTTATTGAAAAATTAGCAAATTAATTATTTTACTTAAGTGACAACGCAGCCACCTATTGAAAAATTTTATTGAAAAATTAACAAATTTTAATTTGTTAATTTTTCAATAAACACGCTAAAGTATTATACAAAATTAATTATACGAATGGAGCGATTGAATATTCCAATAGAGCAAGCGAGGAACAATTATTCTACCAAAAATCAATATTGGTTAAAGGGTTAAACTCTTTGCGGTATAGTTATAAACAATAGAGCTGTTATATTACGTTTGAATATATCCGCCGTTGGCTGCCGAGCCATATATATAGTTACAATAGGCAGCCAATAGGTGGCTGCATCATCACTTAAGTGAAATAATTAATTTGTTAATTTTTCAATAAAAATGCAATAAATTATTAAAGTATTAATGGAGCAATAAAGAGCAATCATTTTATGCTGGATTAAGTTGCACAAAGTTATTAGAAATATGTTTTTGAGTGATAATTATAAATATACGTTTTTTGTAAATATTTTTAAAAATATTAATTTTAAAAGGAGAGGAGTAAATCTTGATTCTGAAGGAGTAATTAAGGAGCATTCGTTTGAGCTATTGTTTATTAAAAAATATGAACTTCCAGCGCCAACTTATTTCAGCGGTATCGTTTACTTGTTAATTAATTTTTATTAAAATAGAGTAGTTTTCCAAATAATAAAATATATTTCGACACTTTATCCAAATGATTCTAGAGCGATTGGATAAGAAAAAAGATTTTAGATAATATGTCTGCCAACTATACGCCGCGTTCAATTAATTTTAATTAATTTTCAATTATTGTATGGTTTTCCAAACTCTAAAAAGTTTTTTCCAAATTTTTCCAAATGCTTTCCAAACGATTAAAAAAACATAATTATAAATAATTTTTAATTAGTTTGTCAACTATACGTCGGTATGAATTCATATGATGGCTCATGGCACATATACGTGCCATGCGCCATGTGCGATGTGCGATGCACGCGTGGATGTGGATGCAAGGGTGCCGGGTGCGTTTCATTTCGCGCATTCGTTTCAATGCGCATAATGCATCACTTATCCCTGTTTAACTTTCGGTGAATAAGCCTAGGATAAGTAATGCATTATGAGCGAAACGAAACGCATCCCATGATGCACCGAATGCACGGCGGTTCTTCCGTGTTTACATTTACATCACCCTCAGTCGCCTTCGTTGAACCACCGGGTCAGTCTTGAACAGATCAACTGAAAATACTCGGATTCGCACGGTGCGAGAAAGAAATGGATGACGAGAATGCAAGCTGCGCCCACGACGGCGAGGAATATGCACAATTATTGTCATTGCTGCGTCTCCCGGTGGAGGTTTGTATAAGAAGAAGAAAAACGTCGATTTTTTGTCGTATTTCATGTACACGTGCGCGAAATTCTTTTTCTTAATCGTCGCTGTTATTTCGTCCGCCAGGGCACGCGTTATATGGAACTCTTCAGAATGGATTCCGATCAGAATTATTCCATTTTCTTTAATAAACACAATAGAAATCTAGGAAAGAACTGAGTAATTCCGATCGGAATCCATTCCGAAATAGTTCTACAGTAAGTGTACGTGCAGTAAGTAGTCGCTTGTCGATGGAGTAAAGTATGCTCCATCAGCGACGGTCAAATATACCTCTTTCGTTCTGTCTCCATATTCTCCATCTCTTCCGGAACATTTGTTTGATTGTGCGTTTAATTATTTTATTGTTCTGCATTTCAGATATTCCTTCATATATGTTCCTTCCTCGATGCGTCGACGCTAGTACACGGTTTGAGCTTAGTGTGCACACGATTCTACCTGATTTTAAGGGATGAGTCACTGTGGAAAGCGCGAATTGACCACATATGGCCGAATGCTAGCCATTCGCTTTTGCGCCCCGGTTAGCTCAACTTTATAGCACCTTACTCCTTGCACGATCAATTATTTTTATGAATAAATAAAACACTCTGTATGTCAGTTTACGCCAGCGCTGTTCAAACTTGCGCAAGCATATGCAGGTCGTTGCTTACATCGCGTTAATTTTATTTCGTACTATTTTATTCCTTGAAAAAAATAAGCGTCTTCTACATAATTTTATTTATTTTTTATTTATAAAAAAATCGCCTGGAGCAAGCTTGAGCAGCTCCATTTATTGCAATATTATAACTTGATATGCATAAAGTAAAAACGTGAATAGATCTGTATCAAGAATGTGCTTGTATTTTATTTGTGCTTAAATAAATGTATGTATATGCATTCTTTTTGTACTCAATATTATAGTACGAATAAGCAGCTTTCGTCATATTTCTTAGATATAAGAAGTCACGTGTCATTACAGAGAAACCCGACAAACTGTTTTGGATGTCGTCATGCGTTGCGATCGAGAAACAAATAGCGCTATGGAAACAGCAGGATTCTATGGTGAAATTGAGAAATATAAACCCATATTACATCCGTTCTGTGTTACTGATGCATGTAGGTAGTACCTATATGTATATTATGCCAAGTGTCTTTGGCCATCTCTCCTAGTGAAAAACGTTATAATGATGTGATTCTCGTTTTCAGGATGAAACCGCCTGTGTTGGCGCAACATGGACCACTTTGTTTTACTGGAAACTTCCCTCCCGCGAGGAATGCTGTGATGAAATCGGGAACACCGGCTACATCAGAGTCGGGAATGACGAATCTATCAGAGATCTGACGGCGATAGACAACACGATCTACTGTTGCATTCGAGGTTGCAGTTCCGATAGAGTCAGGACGTGGATGCTTACCAACACCGGTTTCGTCCATCAGAAAACTTACGAGATGTATGCGATAGCAAAACCGTTCCTTTCGTACATATCGCGATAAGAATAAACTGAGCGAGAAAGATAATTCCTAATATTTGTGGGAGAAATAATCGCTTTCCTCCATATTATTCAAATGCAGATATCGCGTTCTATGTCTCGCTTGTCGAGATAGATAATTCGTAAATGTAGAATAATGTAGCGCAATTAATAAAAATATAAAATTCAAAAAGTACGGGTCTGTTTTCATAGAGAAATATTCAACGTAATGTCTTGGCTGACGTGCGTGTCTTCGTGTCCGGAGCGGGCCGTCTTTGCGACTGGCTCAAAGTACGGAATATACGTGTTCGATTCGAGATCGAGTAATTACCCGATTTACAAGTACCGACCCCACACTGAAGACGTGACTAAGCTGGCCATGAACACGGAATACATCCTGTCCGCTAGCTTGGACGGGACGGTGGCCGTTTGGGATCAGAGAGCCGGTCGGATCATGAAGTCTATCACAGTAATTTCATCCCGTACTTTTTAACATGGAGAGAAACGAGACCCGATTACGATGTCTAAGCTGTGCTTTTTAGTTTCCAGGTGAAGCGTATCCCGGGTGCATGAATATGCGACGGGATTGGGTTTGCATCGGGGACAGCAAGGCGAAGTTGCACATGCTGGATCCAAAGAACGATTTCGAGCTAGTGAAATCTTATTCCACCGAGCATACGGCCTCGATAACGGGGGTGCGTCTGACGCACGGATCCCTGATAACGAGTTCCATAGACGGCACCGTCAGAATTTCGAGCCTTACGGATCCGCCAAGGTCCATCGCTACTTTACGTTCGAAGTTCGAAACTATCTTAAGCGTGAGTATCGCGCGTAAACGTTTTTGCCGAAAATATCGTATCATTGACTTTGAAGAAAACATTCGTTAAACATCTATGCGTAAAATGAAAAATATAGTTTAACAATTAAATTTTTACTCACATTTAAACTTTGAAATCACGTTTTATCGTTGTCTTCCAAATGTAAGTAAAATCCTTAAAATTAACAACATTCTTACTAGTCTTATCTTGCAATATCGTGAATTTTATTAGATATTGTATGTAATTGTTCGTGGCTTCTATGTGCAGATGGACTACATGAATGACACTCTCGCGATATCCAGCCTAGGTATCGAGATATGGCGTCCGAAATTGACGTGTTCAACGAAATATCAATGAATGGAGAATTTCTATACGTGTTCTCTGTAGTTTTTATTATAAGATATTCTAGCGCGTCTTATCAGCTTATAATTATTGCGTATTCATGATGAGATACTTTTAGGGGCTGCGCACGATGAAAGGAATAGAGAACAGGGAACGGAGAATAGGGAGCAGTTTTAATATTAACACATATTCATTGTGCATATGGCATACAGAAATAGAATAAAATTTCATCACTGTTCCTTAGCGCTATTCCTCTGTTCGTCTGTTCTGTGTTAATAAATTACATATATATATATTAATGAATTTTAATATTGTTCCCTATTCCCTGTTCCTTGTTCCCTATTCCTTTCATTGTGCGCAGCCCCTTATGTTGAAAGGAGAATAGGAGAAAATATATTTTTTATTACTATTAGTGCCATAAGTATTTAAATATATTTTGTTTGTACATTGCATTATCGTATATCATATCATTTATCGTTTGTCGTTTTGCAAATTTTTCTGATAAGGTGTTTTATTTTGATATCATGCATTTCCTGCTCATGTCAAACTGTGCACTTCGCGTGCAGACTCGAGAAGCGGCGACGTTTAGACTCTTCGAGTACCAAACGAGTTTGTTTATAACATTTTATATCCAAAGTATAAATCGTTTATTCGTGTAACATATAACGTTCCTTACCCCTTTTCGATCGTCGAAAAAAACATCTCTCCCGAATCGTCGCAGGTCCCGTGAACGCGCGGATATGAAATTCAAAGTCTCCAAGATGTTGCATGACACGTTTCGCATTACGTTCCTATAATTGTCGGAATTCTTTACGTCGCAACTCGATGGACACCGTTAATTAAGTTTATTAAATAAACAAACAAATTTAATCACCTTTCTCAACATGGAAGAGTCGAATACAGATCGATCGAGATTCGAGACACGCACACTTCTTTCGCGACACCCTGTATAGCAGGTGGCTATACTTCGGTTAGACTCGGAAACATTCGGACGCTCGACAGCACAAGCACACGGACGTGGTTGTCGCTTTGATGTGTGTGATGACTGTGATGTGTGTTGCTAGCATGTGGATGTGCTACCAGCGCATTAAGAGCATGGCGCATCGATAGGCAGCCGTAGGCCGTATAGGTTGAGTGTATTACTGCGTGCGATCCTTGCTCTAGGGCGGAGAGCAGTTGATAAGCCAGACACGGCAGTTGACGAGGCCAGCCAGCGTGTATTGTGAAACTCTTTTTCCAGAAGGCTTTATTGAAACGAACGGTACTCATTCAAGATGAAGAAGAAGGTAAACATTTTCTTTTTATATTGCTAAAACGCATGGAATTGCATTCTTCCTTCTCGCATAAGCTTTCTTTCGTATGGAGGCACTTCTTTGTCCTGCGAGGCAATTTCATGAATAACGTGCTCCAATTTTAGGTGCTGTTAATGGGCAAGAGTGGGTCCGGCAAGACAAGTATGCGAAGCATTATCTTCGCCAACTACATCGCACGCGATACCCATCGTCTAGGAGCGACAAGTAAGCTACGGATATTACGGTAAATAGTCGCCGAAAGAGGGACTAATGCAACGGCAATTTGTTACAGTTGACGTAGAACACTCCCACGTTCGTTTTCTCGGCAATCTGGTCCTGAACTTGTGGGATTGCGGAGGGCAAGAGGCATTCATGGAGAATTATTTCGCGTCGCAACGCGACAACATATTCAGAAATGTGGAGGTGTTAATATATGTCTTTGACGTTGAGTCGAGGGAATTGGACAAAGATATGCATTATTATCAGAGCTGCTTGGAGGCGATACTGCAGAATAGTCCGGAGGCAAAGATATTTTGCCTGGTTCACAAAATGGATCTCGTGCAGGAGGACCAACGCGACTACATTTTCAGGGAAAGGGAGGAAGATCTGAAAAGACTGAGCTTGCCTTTAGAGTGCACCTGCTTCAGAACGAGCATATGGGACGAAACGTTATACAGGTATGTATCGAATAAAAAGTGCAATTAAAGCGGACAAGTGCTATTAAACCCTCATTAAATCGTTATTGTAGGGCATGGTCATCCATTGTATATATGCTGATCCCCAATGTGAAGGAACTTGAACAAAGCTTGAATCAGTTTGCTAATATTATCGACGCGGACGAAGTTCTTCTGTTTGAAAGAGCGACCTTCCTAGTAATAAGTCATTGCCAGCGACAGTTTCACAGAGACGTTCATCGCTTCGAGAAGGTTTCCAACATAATAAAGCAATTCAAACTGAGTTGCAGGTAAGTACGAGTCACGCGGAAAAGTAACAGGTCTAAGGCCTGTATCAGACTATGGATTGAGATTGAGATTGGATTGAAATTTGACCAGTTTTAGGGCAAAGTTCACTAAACTTGAGGTTAGTTTTCTTTATTCCGATTGATTAAATTTTAATCCAATCTCTCAATCCCAATCCATAGTCTGATACAGACTTAACAAGAACGAGATGAGACATTGTGTTGACTTTGCAGCAAGTTGGCGGCGCAGTTTCAAAGTATGGAAGTTAGAAACACCAATTTCGCGGCCTTCATCGATATATTTACCTCAAATACATACGTGATGGTCATCATGTCCGATCCAACTATACGTGAGTATCTGAACTTTCCACGTTGCGTGAAACCTGGCGTTGAAAATGCCAATGAAAATGTTGAAACGTGGCGCGGTCTTCTTTCAGCATCCGCGGCGACATTAATCAATATACGCAACGCGCGGAAGCACTTCGAAAAGTTGGAGCGCGCCAGCCAGAGCTCGGCGTTGAGCAGATAGAAGTCGGCGCGACCCAGGCGCCTCGTCACCCGGGTCCATTCTGTTAACAATTGCTGAATTTTCTGGAATCGTATCGTTAATAAAGCGCAATCGCGGGGAAGGATACGATTATCGATCGGAGATCGGGAGTCACAAAGTATATACAATCTGTGGCTTTCAACGTGAGCGTTTATGACAAAACAAGTATATAATCGACGTGTCCGAAAGAGGCTGACGGTTATCGCTGTATTTCAGGCCGTATATTAGGACTGTATCAATATGAATTCATCCCACATGTTACTTGCGGATGTAATACGGTCATAATGCATCTGCGATTTATCGACGTAGAACAGTTCCCGTTTATGCGCGATATTCTCGCTTCATTTGGAATCGGGTTTTTTTTTACATTTTCGATTAAAGGATCATTCGCGATTCGAATCATATTGCAATAACATCCAACGAATGTTAGTTATAAATAAATTATTGTATGTCTTTCTTCTGTATCTGCATGCGTCACGATGGATGACTGAACGTCCACTTGAGAGCTTCTGTTCTCGATAGTGATTCACGACGGTAGAGAAGCTTCCGATGAAGATAACAGATACGTATAACCACTCTTAATTATGTGTTCACTGATAGCTTTTACTACTGAGGATTGTGTTCTCAAATATAAAAGGAGCTATCGAGTGGATGTGCAGCCTATGTTGCATCGTGCTATGGTTGTAAAGTCGATAAATAGTTAACGTCAATTTCGTAGAGAAGGATTGTACGGTGTATTTGTATGTTTACATCCTTAAATGCAAGGTTTACATACGAGATGTAACGAAACTATGATGTATTTTTTAAATGTGCAAATAAATTATAACCACGAATAGGCTTGTATAGACTTGTATTTCTTCTACGTCGAATAATATAGTTATTTAAAATTATTAGAATCGATAGAAATAGTCTCGATGAAATAGATTCTAAAAGTAAAATGGATTTATATTAGAAACCACCTGGTTTTCAATTTTTTAAATATAGGTTGTACATATACTCATTAAAAAATTTTTTTTTAGTTTTTAGTGTATTTTATGAAGTCGAAGAAGTTTGAATTAAAAAAAAAAAAGATTCGGCGTTTGTTCCTATCATAGATCAGAGGGAAATTAAATTTCCCGCCGCCAGTTACTAAATGGCGGAATAGTGTGCTGTCCTCACGTTCGGAAAACAAGTTTCTTGCGATTTATTCCACAGTTATCGCTCGAATGTCGCGATGGACAGAATACTCAAGGGGATCATGAAGTACAGGAAGTGCCATCGGGAAGGAATGGTGAAGCAATTTCAACAGGTCAAAGACCATCCCGAGGTACGTTCCATACTACGTTAAAAAGAAAGAAATCTCGCGTGATGATTCTTTCGATATATAGGTACACGATACTTCTCGCGCTGCCACGCCGAGTCCACGTGCGTTTTGTTGATACCACCCCTATGCAGGTGACAGCGGGCAAGAACAAACTCGCAACTCCGTTTATTTAATACGACTCGGTTAATAATAATAATAATAATATTATTCGTTTTAAATGCAGTGGCCCGTATTATGACCTCGAACCATCGATTGACTAATAATTGATTAAAGTACGCGTATCTAATGATGGCACTTGCTTTATTGATGCGGTGTTTCACTATAGGGAAAAATTCATGTTCTGTTTTTACCGGTAGAGCACTTTACGTAGATTATATATCGACAGACAGGGTATTTACCTTATGCTGTTATGTTAGGGAAATATTGGTTGCTTTATTGATAATACTGTAATTTAGATATCAGGCAGAACATCTATCTTACCGACTATGGAATATATTTTAAATATTATAGTAGGTTTTCTTTTTATCAGTAATAGAGTATATATGCTCGTTTGATATTGCCGTAGATTAGGATGTTAAAGAATATTTATCGATATTACTAAAAGTGCACTAAAACTGCGGCTGTGAAATACAGTTAGGAGAGGCTATAATTTAAGTCAGTTAAAGAAAAAAATCGGATAAAGAATTTTCAAGACAAAAAGCCAGAAAGCCCCATGACTAAAAAAGCTACTTCCTATACCCTGACAATTGACAAGCTGTTTCTTGTCTTGAACATTTTTTATCCGATTTTTTAATTTTATTTTGCTGGTGCATGATTAAAAGTATATTATTAACATCACATAAATGATTGAAGGAATAATTAGGTACTTATCTAGACCTAATGTTACTACAATATAATTTTGCAATAATTTCGTTATTTATTATAAATATTTATAATTTATGTTTCTTTTATTTTATAGTATCTTTATATTTAATTTATGTATAATTCTTTAATTGACTCAAAAAATAGCCCCTCCTTCCTCCATATATGTATGTATAACACGTTCAATTTATATCATATACACCTCTCCAAACAGCACGCATGTCTAAAAAAGACGTCTTAGATGTTTTTTAAACGTCTTTTGGATTCCCTACTGTTTTAGATTCCCTACTCTTGACAATATAAAGAAAAAATTCTAAAAAATTTAAGAAGAGATGTCTTTGTATTTCATATACTTTGAACATCTTAATAAATCTAATATTTTAATCTAATATTAGATTAAATCTTATAAATTCTCTAAATATCTTCATAAATAAATTCATAAATTATCTAAAATTTAAGTGGGCACTTAAAATGGGACTAGTCGGATATATATACATATAGTATTATACTTAAAAAAAAATTTATCTAAAGACTTTCGTCCTATGCCGTATATTATATAGTATTGTTAGCACAGCTAGTAATTTGATGTCTGTTACTCCTATCACAGCCAAAGGCAGTGTTCTTTACCTGCATGGACTCCCGGATGATCCCAACTAGATTTACGGAAACGAACGTTGGAGACATGTTTGTCGGTACGATTTATTATAGTTGCATTATCGCGTAACCCCCTGTTGCTTCTTTAATTTTTCTGATCCCACCGCAGTGTATTTTTTCCCTATTTCTAATAAGTACGCTCCTTACAACATCAGATCATCTAACGAGAGAACGAGTACAGTATTCATTCGATGCAATAATCTCAATTGTGTACATAATTATTGTTATTTATCAAAATTTTATTTCAATCAGGAGAACCACGAGAACCAATTTATTCAAATTAGTATCTTCTTTTCTAAATTTAATTTTTCGTTTGTTATATGTATATATTTTTATACATATTATATTTTGTATCTCCTTTATACATATATATTTGTAATGAAATGATTCTAAAGATACTGTTCTTAGCATAACGATATTTGCAAGGATTTTTGTGCCTTTCGGGATATTTTACTTACTGGATGTGGGGTTTCCGAATTTTTCTCAATTCATCCATCACATGGAGGAACGAAAGAGCCGAAAGAAGGAGCAACGTGTATCGGACGGCCTAACAGAGTTTACCTTTTCAGTCCGAAACCCCGGTAATGTCGTGCCGCACTCGCAGCACTTCGTGGACGAATTTACCATGTGCGAATCGGCGGCGTTGGAGCTGGGATGCGTGGTGAACGACATAAGGCACGTTATAGTTTGCGGCCACAGCGATTGCAAGGCGATGAATCTGCTCTACGCTCTACGGGACGAGGAGTTCGCGTCGCAAGTGCGTTGCCCGATTCGTCCGCGATAAACTCTCTTTCTTTCTTTTTCTTTTCTCGCGTCTCGCCTTCGCAAGCGATAACGCCGCGCCGTCCGAATTTCAGACGAACAGGAGAATGTCGCCGCTGAGAGCGTGGCTGTGCGCGCACGCCAGCAGCAGCCTGGCGAAGTTTCAGCATCTCGAGGTAGCCGGTTTCCGCGAGCCGATCCTCTTCCAGGCCGAGACGCCGCTGCGAAAATTCGTCGCTTACATCGATCCGGAGGACAAGTTTGCCATCGAGGACAAACTGTCGCAAGTCAGTACACGGTCGAGCGAGACGCCGCGCCCGCGCCGGTCTCGTCTGTCTCGTTGACACTCGAGGAAACTTGTCTTGTTGTTGCAGATCAACACGTTGCAGCAGCTCCAGAACATCGCGTCGTACGGGTTCCTGAAGAAGCGCCTGGAGAGGCACGATCTGCACATCCACGCGCTGTGGTTCGACATTTACACCGGCGACATTTATTACTTTAGCCGAGCCAACAAGAGATTCGTGGAGATAAATGAAACGACGGAGCCGCTCTTACTTAATGAAATTAAGAAATACTACTCGTAAAAATCTTTTTTTTTTCCAGATAATTCGGACATTATTTATAATCCAACGTTAAAATTACGCTGCCAGAGCTATGCAAGTTAAACCGCGTAAAGTAATCGTATATTTTTATATATTAAACTTCCAGGGGCTTAATATACTCTTTATATACTCTTGAGAAGACTCGCTAATGATAATCTGAATCTTTATCGCTTATTATTATTGCAAAGCGCACAATACGTTGCGCTTTGTTGGGATCATCGAACTTCAGATGCAGTTCGAGTTTAGCACAAAATACATTCTTCACCAAACTCATTGTATAATTATATGTCTATTTTTTATATATACATATACATATAATATATATCTATTTATAATATAAAATATATTGAATTATGATATACTGATTGATATTTGCTGTGTGGCGAAATATAAAGATATTCATGTAACGGAGTAAAGTGAACTTTGCCACGTGTCCCTTCGCTTGTCCCTTCCTCCCGATTTTATGGTACGCTCGCCAGTTCGGCTCGATTGGATCGAGAAAAGAATCAAAGTCTCAAGCCGACAAAAGATAGTCCACCGATAGATGGACGGACCGCTCCGAACGAACTAGAGCATGCCAGTTCTGAAAGAGAAAGCAAAACAACGAAAGAAGTCGCAGAAATCAGAGTTGCGGAGCGTCGTATCGGCGTCAGGATCCTCCTCTAGACGATTTTTAGGAAGGCTATCTAAAATTCTAAATAAATGCGATATAAAGTTCTAAAATGTGCTCTCTTTATATTTGCGAGATTAAATTTGAACTTATATCGGATTTTTTCCTATCAAACTGTGTGAACGTCTATAAAGCTTTATTATCACGTCTACATTTCTAACAACACCGAGAGATGCGACACCATTGGCGCCGTTAGCTATACAATTTTTGGGGGGTACTTTGGAAATTAAATAAAACATAAATAATTAAATACATAAAAAATAAAAGAAGTACCTACAGTTTAAAATTTAACTTGTTTTAGAGATTTACACAAGAAATTAGATTTTTTTAATGTCGTACAAATGTAGAAAGAAATTGAAAAGGAGACACTGTCGCATTATGAATTATATGTCAAATACACTCTCTTTCTCTCCTCTCTTTTTTTTTAAGATTTATTAGAATCAGAATTATTAAAAAATTAGTATAGTCTAAGTTTGATGTAAACGCTTGAAGAACCGAAATTGCTTTTGCATTTATTTTCCCTGTTTGTCGTAAGACAGGTACTGGTGAAATAATCCAAGTGCCGTAAAACGCGTGCGTGGATGCGAGATCGCGAGTCCCGAGTTTTTGCGGCCCCCGGCTACGTAAGCACGCGTGAAAAACGGGTGTGCGCGCGCGCGCGTAGTTCGCACTTTTCCGTCCGCCACGCGGTAAAAGTGAAGAGAGAAGTTCCCCCCAGTTTCCAACGGAATCGTCCAGTTAGGCCGGTTAGAACGTGGCGGCTGAAGAAAGAGATTCCGGAAGAACCGGAACTCGTGTATACGCGGTCTCTTTGTTGGCACGTTTCGGGCCCGGCACGTTATTTTGAGATTCCACTTATCGACGAACGAAAGATCGCCGCGGGTTATCGTTGTTAATATACTGCGACAAGTGCCCTGGGCCCTGGCAAGTGCCGCTTAGTTCGGTGCATCAAAATAGACCCACCACGGTCGCATTGTGCGGCCGAAAATCATTGTGTAATTCAGGTAGCCTTACCTGTTTGACCTACCTGTTGATGGTAGGTCATCAAAGAATACGCTCTCTGTATCTTAGGATTGTCCGACGGATGTAATGGCATTGGCACGCATGACAATTTTAAGTAAGAATATTTCCCACCAAGACGATTCAGTAGCAATGTTCTTTTAGCTTATGTTGTTCTTTTTGGAAGAAGTTAGAGTGAGACAAAATATATTCTTGTTTTTCACTCGTAAGTTATTGCAGTTTAAGAGGTTCTTCGAAAAAGAACAAATCTTTTCAAAAATATAGGAAAAAAAGTTGCGCGACGGCTTTCGGCACCTTTGTGGCTTCTGTAGCCATAAATTAATAATTTTCCATTTGTTACAAATGACAAATAACACTATTTTATGAAATTGATCGAACGGTTCTTTATAATAATTTGACAAAGGTTTTTGATGTAAAAAGGAAAAGAGACAATAGAACAGACACGTAACAAAAAGAACTTTTATAATTTATGTGTACCAAAGAATAAAAAAGAAAAAATTTATTTAAAAAATAACAAGTTCTTGATTGACCTTTGGTAAGTTTCAAAGCACTTAGCAATTTCGTGAGTCACCTCTTCAACTAATGTAAATGATATATTCAATAATATGTGCAATATATATGCAGGGTGTTTTCTAAGTAAGTACGAAAAAATTGAAAGAGATATTCCGCGGCTTATTTTAGAAAGAAAATGTCTATAAACATATCCCCTAAACTGCTTTGTTTTCAAAATACAGTGTCAAAGTTGTGAAAAAATATGAAAATTTCGAAAATCTAGGAAACATTTAAAGATGTTTTATTCTAATTTAATATTTGTTCATGTAAGAACCGTGCATTAAGAACTATTCTCTCCAGTAACGATATTGATCAGTATTGATACACATGATTGTATTTGCAATTTTTAATTTCAATTTTTTTACTTTATCTCGAAAGCAGCGCATTATTAAAAAAAAAACACTAGAGGTAGTTTTTGTAGAGTTTTAGTTCGGAAATTAAAAAAAAGATAGCTAAAAATTGTTAAACTTGAAAAAAACAGTGGCGTACCATTTTTTTTTATTAAAAAAGCTTAATATGATTACTCATACGTATACACCCCTGGTAGATCTGAAAATGTTTCATCAGTACTGGAAAATAGTTCTTAATACCACATGTACGCATACTAAATTTGAATAAAATATCTTTAAACGTTTTCCAGATTTCTGAAATTTTCATATTTTTTTTCACAACTTTGACATCTTGTATTTTCAAAACGAAGCAGTTTAGGGTTTAGCGCATATGTTTATAGGACCTTTTCTTCTTAAAATAAGCCATGGAATATCCCTTTCAATTTTTTTATATTTACTTAAGAAACACTACTGTATAAGATAAAGGAATTCAATGTCGATTAGAAGTTTCAAATCATTTACACGATAATTCAAATTTTTTTGTAATTATAAAGTGCAAAAATGAGTTGAATTTGTCGATTATTCTAAAAGGGTCTCTCTACATCGTTTATTTTTGGATAAAATATCCATAGCTTTTTTTGGAAAGATTTCAAAATATCGCCGCTTCATCCCTGTGGAGCTGTGCAGTAATTTTTAGATTAGAGCCATTCCTCCGTCCCGGCTTGTCGAGCGGCGCGGCCGTTCTCCCGATGAAATTATAATATTTATATTTTATCGACGAAAACGGATAAGAGGATAAGAGAACGATGTCACGATTTTGCACGATCTCTTTTTTCCTCGCGTTACACTCGTCCGAGAAAAAAGAGTGCGCGGCCAGTGGTGCGTGCCGAAGCATAACGCGCTCCGCACTCCGCAGCCGCCGCCGCCGCGCGCGCGGTGGCATTACCACTTCGTTACGCTCGTATCTTTCCGAAACTTTATGCCTGTGTCATGGCGTTATTCCGTCGTGGCGATGGAAAATAGTCGGACGTGCAATATAATTACTCACGTAATTAATTAGCGGGCTGAATACTTCGGTAGGTCGTTTAATGTCCGTCCTGAGTTACGTGAAAGGTGCAATGCGAAATATGTATATGTAATAAGAGCGATAAATAGAGTCAGACAATCCGTTTGGATTTTTGCAAACTCGCGCAAAAACTGACCAAGCTGCATAAAAACGATTTTAAGCTAATCGAAATTAAATTTACAAATATATGCGCTGAAAAATAATTACACTCTTTGTTTAAGTTTGTAGAAGTAAATAACATTTAATGTGCCAAATTCTATAATTCTTCAATTTAATTTGATATTCCTGTAAGCGATAAATACGACATGGTGCATTTTGACTAAATATTCAAGTCTTTTCGCAGATCTTCTTAGTAAAAGATTTTCTGGCGATGTATAGAATCGAAAGAAACTAATATATGGCGATTATGGCGTGTTGCCAAAATTGGTCGTAAGAACCTCTTCCTGGCCCACCGCGCGAAATCCTTACGTGCCACGTGTTTGTTTTCAAGCCTGAGTAAAAGTGAGTTCCACTGTAGACAGTAGCTTGTTACGCATGCATATGCGATGCACACATTTTTGCAAAAGACAAGGAACACATAATCACGCCTCCAATAAAAATTATGAGATCGACGATTTGTGTCTTGCACCACGATATTTCTTACTTCGTTATTTTCGCTTCTTAATTGATCTCCGATCGATCCGATGAACGAAAAAGTGTGACCTCTGAATATATAATAATAAAATCGGACTAAACTCGCCTTTCACTTTTGACCAAATATTCCGCGGCGAGAATTATTTTTCATCTTGGTTAATCGTTCGTAAAAATTTCACTGGCTAATAAGCGCGCGTGTGGTCTTCTAAGTGAAAGGATACGTATTCGACGCATGCGACCCGCACACACGTGCTTCTTTAATTTTTGACGTTAGGTATTCCAAGGTTTCAGATTAAATTTCCGTTAAGGTCTACGTGAAATTAACGAGCTCCTCGCTGCCTCCGCAACTTAATCTGCCAGGTAGTTTCCGACGTTTTCGATCGCGTTTTTCGGCCGAATTTAGGTCGAGGAAGTCACGAACGCTGTACGTTTGACACGATTTTCTCTGTTCGCCGGTCGAATGTCAAGGTGTAGAAGCCCGACATACAGATCCCGCGTGGCTGACCCCTGCCGCTTGTAAATACCCGAAATCCCAAGTGAGACAGTTAGAATGTCGTAACATTGTAACTGTATAATTCTGGCGCAACGTGACGAATACGAAGCGACCCTTCTCGAGTTCGTCATTATAAGAATGTCTTTCATTTTAGTTCTATCATTGTTTTCTTGAAGGGACCCAGGGAGAACGGAAAGTCACAATAAAATCAAAATGACGTCAAAATGATGGTAAAATGATGGTAAAATGACCAAAAATCGTCATTTTGCAGTCATTTTGACTTTATTGTGACTTGCTGTTCTACCTGGGGATAAAGATTTCTAGTAACTGCTTTCATTCCTAAAACCAAATCATCAGATCTTGTACCTGCAATGCAATTATTTTTGATTCTGAAAAACTTCTGAGAAGTACTGTTAAAACTAACATAATTACATTCATAATTTTTTGGAGATTGGCGGAATGCAGTGATGACGACATTTGAAATGTAATATACAAAAATAATATAAAGAATATATATATTTTATATATATATTTTATATAAATATTTTAACTCTATAGGTTACTATCCTTGGGTCCGAAAGATTCATGCAGAAATATGATTTTTTTCTAGTTATATAAAAATTCTTCTTTAAGCCTTTTTATAACTTCTTTCTTATTTATGGTTAGGTTAGGTTTCTAAATAAAACTTATAGTTCGCTTAAGCAGGTTTCGACGTTTAAAAAAAGCGGTAAAAAATACTGATGTTTGTCTGAGATATGAATAGAATAGATAAAGGTCTCCCAGATTCATAGTAGTAACGACTTAGATAAAAAATAAGGACAGTAACCCCTAGGTAACTAGGGTTAATATCTACTAATTTATAATTAAGTTCAGATAAGTATTATAATTAAATTACAATTACTTAAATTGGAAGATTATAAAAAATATGTTCTTGACCAATCCTCGAGATTTCGCGATTCCGCCCTGCAAACGCACAATCTTTTTAAAGTTGCACGGGTCAAGCACGTTGGCAAAAATCGTCATGTCCGCGCCGTCCGCGGGACTTATTATTGGGCAACTCCGTTCAGCGCGGTGTGTCGAATGTTTCCCCAATGATATCGCGCATTTTTGCACGGTGTTCGCAGAACGTAACGGCGACGGCGGTCGTAATTATAAAATGTCGCAAAAGGGTGCAATGAACTCACGAAGCAGTCGCTGCAGCACTGTATGCTTCCGCTAAAGGCCAGACGAGTTCTTATAAAACAATTCTGCTGTACTGTCCATAAGACTATTTTTATTATATATTTCAATCTTGTTTTAAATCATCTACCATGCAACAGGCCAGTACTTCAGTCTCCTAATCGCGTTTTCCATCAAATTCTATCAGTTGATAAAGAGAATTACACAAAACGCTTTATTTCCGAAATGACGACAAATAACGCGAATTAAAAATAATTTTATTACAAACATAAATCTTCTTAAATTTTCTCAGCTCTTTAAGTTTCTGTGAAACTACAAATCACACATTTCAAGAGAACAAATTTACTCTCCAACGTGCGCGTACACTGCAAATCCAAGCGTGTTATTTTAACTGAAGCTCTTCTCACACATTTCTTGCCGTTTTAAATCTTAACTTTTAATTTAATACGATTAAACATATTAATTTAACAAAACATGTCAAACGAGCTTCAGTCAAATGTGTCATTTTTAGACGTTCATGCGTGTAGAAATAACACACTTGGATTTACAGTGCGTGTGAGTAAATAAACTCACAATTCCCCCGCACTTTATCATCTCGATGACAGAAATTGTGTTAGACGAACGCTAATCTCGATGGAGGACTCCGGATACAATGGAACGACGCGCATATCCTCCTATGATACTTCATGCAAACGACTATTGCCGCGTCGACGCCTCTTCGTCGCAATGTGGGTATTATACGGACCGACCGCCTGTCGTGCGTAGATTCATGCGTTCGAGCGCATAAGTTCAAGAACAATGGTGTCTGTGCTCCGATCTATATAACGTAGGTAACGATTTTACTTCAGCGCAACCGGGCAAAGCGACGACTGTGGCAGCGGCGGCGGCGGCGGCGGCGGCGGCTGTTCATTGTGCCTGCGATGGTGGCGAACAGCTCTTGTGCCACTGACCCACAAGCACACTTACCTATGTTATACTATGCCTGCTATATTCGCGGTTCCGTTGTCGCCGCGGTTGCCTTAATGTCCATACATACCGCGACGTCGCGACGCGACGTCGATAGGGTACGCATCCAGGGCGCGCGTCCACGCATCGAAAATTCGTGCAATTTTCACCGTAACCGCGACGCGCCGCGCCGATCGGCAACATCGGCTCGGCCCGATCGGTTTTAATGGAGCCTCGGGATCAGCGAAGCGTATCTTCGAACGTCCCTGCCCGCGCTCGCGACGCGAACCGCATCTTTTTAAGCGTATAATATCTCGTTACGAGCCAGCAGGTCTCGAATCAATCGGAGTATTTTATAGAGTCTTGGGTAAATGGGACAATGTAATCATTCGCCAATGATAGAGTCAATATCGTTTTTTATCATTTCTTCTGGCAGCTATTGAACATATCCCAATTCGTAGCTTAACAATTTCAGAATAATTTTCATAATTTGTTTAACTTTATTAATTTAAATTTCCTGGAAAATGAATTTATTGTCTGTTTGCCAGGTTTGTTTTTTTTATTGCCCGTTATTTTTAATTATAATAATGCTACCTAAACTTTAATAGCTAGAATGCTCAATCCTCAATGTGTACCGGTGTAATTATTTTAATTAACAATGCGTCATTAATTATTTTAATGACGCATCGATGAAAGTGACCATTGTTTCTGGATACAAGCGTTTCTTAGTTGCGACATATTTCTCAAATCCTATCTGTTTGCTCGCGATTGAAAGATACTTAAGGCGCTGAAAGCGTCAAAGTTGCGGAGTATCCACTCCAACAGATGCGCTACCGTTGAAATCTCCGCGCGCGCGCGCGTGCGGGCGTTGAAGTCTCCGAGCGCGCGTCTTCACCTCGGCGATTTCAACGGCTTGATCTCACGACTTAACTTCTACGTTATCGTATTCTACTTTCCTGCCGTTAACGTATACACGTGGCGTTAAAAGAGAATATCTCTACACAGAAAAAAAGTGTTAAATAAAATTTTATATGCTTGCAAATTAACTATTTATTGTTTCGTATGTATGTAACAATTTATAATATTTTTCTAAGAATATCAACTTTTTATTTCAACTTTTTTTCTTGGTTGAACTATACAAAATGACTTCATTCAAGCAAGTTTTTTTTTCATTTAACGCAATGTAATTTTTTTTCAAGATTTCCACGTTGAAACTAAACTATTTTCAAATCAAGAATATTCTTTTTTTCTGTGTAAGCTTCGTCTACGGTCCCTTTACGATCGATCTTTCGGCGATAAAGACGAGAACGGTATCAAAACTTTGATATCTTGATTATCTTACGTATATATACATAGACGTAGATCGCCTGACGTTTTGGCATTCTAGAACCGTTTTTATCATCATCCATGTAGCTATCGTCGTGAATGCGAATGGGCATGGCAGCGACTACTCTATCATCGCAGTGAAAGTTACGACAGGTTCTCGGATGCGGAGTTTTCTATTTAGGACTATAAACATGTCGACGTTGCCGTGAATTTAATGAGGTTTTAAATAGAACACGATCTGAATATGATCGGTGGAATCACTAAGAATCACGTTCGTTTAGCAAAACACAGCCTACTTTATCGGCATCGCTAAATTAATAAGGGGGTTTTTAACAGTAACGGTTCCCACATTGAGAGAACTCGCGACGTTACGTTAATCCCGTAGCACGAATTATTAAGACATTGATGAAATTATTCTCATTCGAGTATAATGTCCGTTATTGCCACAATTTATGTTTAAACGGTGCGTTTAAGCTCCCCGTCTCGCGCGCGGAAACGCTGAGAGTCGCGCGTCGAAGTTGAAATGGAAGAACAGGGAAATGAGAGGTCCGGCATTATCGATAATAAGATCCTCTTTCGGCCGTAGCAGTAGCAGAAAAACACAGGCCCACACGTGTGTGTGTGTGTGCGCGCGCGCGAGCGCACGTAACACGCACGGCGTCTCCTTCGGCGCGAGCACGCACGAGCTGGCTCGTCTCGCAATTTACTCTCCATCTCAATTGGCCCACTTGTTAAACAGGACAAAACCGGAAGAGTGACGGCGGCCCTGCGACGGCGGCTAGAAGGGAAGTGACGGAGGAGAGAATTCGCTCGACTTTTTTTTATGTTACAGCCGCGAGGCCGCGAGAGAGAAGGATCGCTCGACGGGGCCCCGGAGAGGCTGTTGGCAAGCGGAGGAGGGCAACAGGCGGAATAACATCCTAGAACGGACAGCTCGAGTTACATGAAATCTTAAATAAAGAATTGGACTTTAGTCGATTGCCAATTAATTTTCATCAAAGCGAGATTGAAGAATATGTTTCGGAAAGCGACGAGAATTCGATAAAGCAAGCTAATTTTTAATGACACTGCTCTTTGGCTGGTATTCATAGTCTTATATTTAAGACCATCTTAAGTACGATCTTAAGATGTCATAAACCAATTACAGAGTCATATTAGCATCTTAAGATATTATTTAAGACGGTCTTTGACGTCATAATATATCATAAGATGAGAAAACAGTAAGAAAATTTTGAGATGAGATAGAATAACATCATTTAGTGGGGGAGCTCGTTATCGGCCGCCGCGAGGCGGACGCGACCCACTCTTGGTTTCGGATAAAACGAACGATCTTTCCTCTCTTCCTTCGCGTTTCCGCGCCGATCGCTCGGCGTACTCTCCTCGTTCCAATTGGCCCAAGCCGCGGCTGGGAAGAAGCACTGGCTTGGGAAGAAGGCACTCGGTCACGAGTCTTGAACGAGACTTAACGAGTCTTCTTCGCTGGTCGGGGAATAAAAGCGACGACGACGGTGCGAATTAGGACGCGGGGGAGGCCGTGATACTTTTCACTTTTCATTTATCGCACTTCGCTATTTTACAATGGCGCACTCGCGCGATTATGTATATTAGCGTCTCGCGGCTTTGTTACACCGCCGAGCTCTTCATTTTCCCTCCGTCGCTTGTCGACTTTAGCGAATAACTAATGAGAGATATTGCCATTCATTTTCAGAGTCATATGCATTAACAAATTGCGATATATATAGAAGCTGCACTGCCACACTTCCGACATTTCCTTCAACAATAAATCGTCCAATTCCTCAAATATTCCGCATACCAGCTAATTAATCACGAACCTGAAGAACAATGAAAAGAACGTAAATTTATTTCACATTAGATCTTCGGCCATCAATCTTCCTTTAAACGCATCTTTTACTGCCCCAGAAACGACGCCCATCCTTAATTAGCCTTACACCGTTTCCGACGCAGGTATAACGTTTCCGGAACAGATAAGAAATTTGAAAAAGAGCGGAGTCTTTCTTCTCCCCTCTCTACCCGTCCTTTACACTCGGATTTACTCGGGCAGGGCATTAAAAATTCACACAAGTCGGTAACGTCAGGATAATTAGACGGCGAGTCATCGCCGCGTTTCTTTCCAGCAACGTAACTGGGGCGTAGTTTTTCCCGCCCAACAACGCGGTTCTCGGTAAAAAGATTTTACGAGTCGAAGCAACGATCGAGCGACTACGGTCCATTTCTACGAGATCCGCGCGCTCGCGCGCCGGTGTCTCTCGAGTAGCCACGCATAGCAGAATTAAGCCAGTCATCCGCTTCTTCGGTCGCGGCCGACCGGGCCCCGAAACTGTGTCACATCTTTTTTCATCGAGCGCTACATAATTGACGACGAGCGCTTACCTAGTTACGCTTTCGAAAATAGGGCTTTGGGCCCGCCGCGCGCGCGCGCGCGCGCTTTACCGCCGAAACCACCGTCCTGCGCGGGGGGCTCCCCCCTCGTTTATACTCGAATCCGGAACCTCGTTCGAGCGCACGAGTGGGACCCCACGCTCCTCGGAATGTCCTCATTTTTTCGGGGTCTCGAGGGCCGCGACTTCTTCAACGTAACGCAGCCAGATGTCCGTCCCGCTCGCTTAGTACCGCGAGCGCGGCTTACTTGCCCCTTTTTCGAGGTAAGGTCCACGTGTACTGTTTGTTATCGCGTCACCGCGCGAGACGGTCATCCGGAAAGGAAAAGACCTGCCCTCAAATTACTTTCCGTAATAAAAATATTTATGTACCGGTGGCCTGTCGAGGCCTGAAGAATTTAAAGCACCGGTCGAGAGTTTAACCGAATTTCAGAATTAATTAATTTAAGCATGCAATATTCTTTTTCTTTCGAGGAGAAAGAAATAATTAATTAAAATTACTTTCGAAATCTAGAAGCTCTTTTCAGCATGCGGAACGGCGACAAAATCTTATAATTCTTTAATTAAAAGAAATTTAATTTAAAAGAGCATAACAATTAATTGCAAAAATATTTAAAGTGAGTATCGAAAAGTTAGAAAAGTTAGTCTATTCTTTCCTAAAAATTCTGTATTTTAACTATATCTGTTTATGATTGTTAAAAATAACTTTCAATTTAACTCATCCGTTCTCTAAACTAAATACTCAACACTTAACCAAACTAGTAATTATTATATTTTGATTAATTGCCATTTCTTAAGCACACGTTACGTGGTTTTCGATCGTGCACGCACGCTCCTCAAATTGCTCTTGTGCGACTTATTACGCGGCAGGCCCGTTCACCGGGCCGTTTCGGGGTGATAAACAATTACGAAACGGATTGTTAAAAAAGGCAGCAACGCGCGCATATTTATGTAACGACTGCGGCGAGCTGGCGCTGCTCAGGTGTGGCTGCGAGTGTGTAACGGGGCAACTCCAATAAATTTCTTTGTGAGTCTTCGTAAGTAACGGCCGTGTTTCGTGTACGTGTGGCGAATCAGTCTTGTCCACTGCATCTCGTACCTCTTCGAAGATAATATACGAAGAGCAGAAAGGGGAATTCCATATTTATATTCTGTAAAAATCGCTGCATGCGAACAAGAAAAATGAGAAACGTATGAAAAAATGTATGGAATGAAAATAATATGATTATCAATATCATCTGTTATAAAATATATGATAAAGAGACGAGCTATCTTATCTTTCTCTTATCTTTGTACACTTTGTACACACGGTAGGGTTGAGCTCGAAGGAATTTCACTCGTTGCTGTCCTGAACGACTGGATCGCAGTGTACGCAGGCTTCTTCGAGAAAGGTCTTACGAGTCCTTGGCAAGGCCGGACAGCGCACCATCCGGTCACTTTTTTTCCAATTAGCAATCTATCGATAACCATCTCTCGAATTTCGATGCGCAATCGCACGTGTGCGCGCTATGCCGCAAGAAAATGTAGGGGAGCGTATCGGCCGGTTGAGAATTGCGCTTTATTCACATCTTTCATACGGATATTGTTCCACGATCGTGTTGCAAATATATCATAGGAACTATATGAAATATTCTAAATTTATCGCGATGGTCAAAATTGATAAATCTCAATCTGTCGTCTCCAATCGCTCTCGGAAGTTATTAACTTGTTGTTAACGGGTTAGCAGACGGATGCTGGCGTTTTAGTACCCTATATTCGTCAGCAAAAATTAGGGAAGTGGAGAATGACGATCCCGAAAGGGAATAAAGCCTATTCATTCGGATAACCGTATTTTCAACCGTATAAGGGAACGGTACCTTGAATTATATAGCTGCTAGACGTGGGATTATTCGACACGCTTTTTTTGCACGCAAGCCCTTTGTGCACTTTTGTCAAATTCTAGTCACACATCATAAAACAATAAAACATAGAAGTTGACTCATCTTTTAAGATATAATCTTTTAAGATCTAAGATCTTTGTAACAAATACTCGAAACAATATGCTCAAGATCGTTCCTTTCATTTAACTAAATTTAACTAAATGAAAGGAACGATCTTGAGCATATTGTTTCGAGTATTTGTTACAAAGATCTTAGTTCTTAAAAGATTATATCTTAAAAGATGAGTCAACTTCTATGTTTTATTGTTTTATGATGTTTTGACTAGAATTTGACAAAAGTGCACAAAGGGCTTGCGTGCAAAAAAAGCGTGTCGAATGATCCCACGTCTAGCAGCTATATAATTCATAAAACAATAAAACAATAAAACGGAGACGTCTCTAGACGTCAATTAGACGTCATCTTGCTACCTGGGAAAAGACTCGGGATTTTTTCATGCCCGATCGATTTGAAAGAATTTGAAAAAAATACTTCACTTCAAATTTCTGTATGGTACACTGAGAAAAAAAATATTTAGATTCAAAAAAATATTTATTTAGATGGCTGCTAATAGCTTATTTACTTAATATAATACACATATTTATTTAGAATTAGACATTTTTATTTAGATTAAGTAAAAATATCTAATTCTAAATAAATATGTCTATTACATTAAGTAATAAGCTATTAGCAGCCATCTAAATAAATATTTTTTTCTTAGTGTAGCTTTATTTTCTTTTCGAATAACAGGTGAGTGAAATAAAGGTTTTTTTTCCCAGGCGACATATTGCCAGGGCGTCTCCTAGAATCTTACGTGCGGCATACCTTTATGTCCTTTATCGTTCCGAAGGAGCAAATTAACTTAAAATTTGTCATAAGTCTTCGTTTTTATACAAAAGACCCTTAAAAGGCGCCGCGGTCGATTTTACCGGCGTCAAGCTTGTAAAAGAGAAAGCAGGTGTTTGTTGGCTGTAGGAACACCGCATACTAACTTGTTAAAGAATTGGCATTAGTTAGTACCACCCACGATGCAATTTATTTCAGATGTAAATCAAAGAATCTGCTAAATTCCAAGAACTTGTTTTATCTCCATCCGGTAGCGAAATGTCCCGTAGCGCTAACGGTGTAGTAATTGCTCATAAAAGCATCCTGTTAAGTTGCGATAAACAAATTTGTGTCGAATGAAATGACATTCGCAAATTAATAAGACGCAAATTAATTGTATATCTGGTTGTCCGAACCACTTTGCGTGCAGGTTACCAATTTGCTGCAAGTGATATTTTTCGATAGAAATATCGATGAATGTTAATACTCGAGGGGAAATGAGAGTGAAGCTCACCATCACGAAACACAGGCACAAGTTAATGAGATAAAAGGACCTGAAAGCTATAAAAAATCTTGACTTTTATTTATCGAGAGACACGACCGTCAAGACACACGTGGCGATGGTGAGACAGATTGTGTGTATAGTGTGCCTGATCTTGTTACTTCATCTCATGAAATATAGACTATATCCCAGGTAGCAGGATGACGCGTAAAGACGTCTTAATACGTCGTTAGGACATCTTTAGGCGTTATTAATATTCACTCGGCAACCTGGGATGTCTTACCACAATCATAAGTTTGGAAACAAGATTATGCTATATTTCATATTTCACAAACATATATTAAAAAGCCCCAGAAAAACAAAATTCACGATTGTCAAGACACGTAGCAACGGCGAGATAGATTGTGTGTATAAACACATATAATGACGTGTATCTGATCTTATTACTTCATCTTATAAAATATAGACTGTCCCAGGTAGCAGGATGACGCCTAAAGACGTCTTAATACGTCATTAAGACGTCTTCAGGCGTTATTAATAGTCACTCTGCTACCTGGGATGACTTACCAAAATCATAAGTTTGGAAACAAGATTATGCTATATTTCATATTTTACAAACATACTAAGAAGTCCCAAAAAAACAAAATTTCTCCTCAATAAAACAATACAAAAAATTCTGAAATTATATTTGTGCAGAAATAGGCGTTGTCTAATGTAAACAATTAAATTAATAATTACATTTCCACAAGAGCAAATGCTTTTTTTCTTATACATCGAATTATCAGTCTACAGCATTCTGGAAAGTATCGCTTCATTTAATTATATAAAAATATCTTCCAAGTAAAATTCGTGAACAAGCGTGCGTCTGTGCGTAACACATAATTTATAGATGGATATTGTTTTTGAAACCGGCTATTCGAAATGAAATAACAGGTAAAAATCTTCTCTTTAACAGGACATATATCTTCTCTTTGACGGGTGGGACCGCATGTTGTTTCTTGTCGGCCAAAAACAGACATATACCGTATAGGTGTAGTGAACTACTGTGTCTAATTTCAATTGCCTCATTGTCACGCAAATGTGTCCATGAGTCTCACAATATTTAGACTAAGCTTCTTCAGTAGCTGCGATTATTTATGCACCTTGTCACACGTGTTAAATTTAGAACTTAGAAGAACATTCTTTCGATTGCCAGTGAATTGGTTGATGAAATAACAGTTTCTTGCCTGTTTCTTTTTTAACAAGGCGAGAATGAATAAACAATCTTCCGTCGTGAGATTAAAATTTTTTAATGTTTCTACAATTGTAGATAATATGACAGAGATCTTTGATTATCAGAAATTTTTGAATGACGGAGAATTTTCAAACATTATTTATATGTATAAATACTCAAGAATATTCCTATGATATTATTTAGGTTTCCAAAAGTTAAAAAAATAGATTTCAAGGAGGTTGTAAGGAGAATCCAAAATGTTAAGAATGGCATGAAATTTATAATATAATTTTCTTTACAAATAATGGTTGCATATGAATTTTTTCAGATTTTTCCACCGGTCCATTTTTGCGTAAAGTAGTATCAAATTAATGGCTAGGTTTACACCCTGAATTTAGGCCGCGGCCTATACCTCAAATTCGACCTAAATTATTTAGGCCGCCTGCTGTAAACATTTGATAGGCGGCCGAAACTAGCTTCAGGTCAGACTTTAGGTTGAATTTGAGGTATAGGCCGCGGCCTAAATGTCCCGGTGTACCCGTGCCCAATATCTATATTTTAAAATAATTGAAATTCAACAAGAAGTTGCATATATAAAGCTCATTATTTTATTAAACACTATATAAACTTATCTCGATTTTATTTTGTCTACATTCCTATCATCAGCCGCGCAATGTAAATCTTCAGAGGTGCAAGCGATTAGAATAATTATCTATGTGCTCACTCCTTGAATTACTTAGCAATTACCTTTTACGTTCTATTTAACGAACATGATCGCAAAATATGAAGAGCGCACAATCGCCGCCGCGGTAATGAAAGCGCCGCGTGTATTCTCTCGCGTTTATAATCAGATTTACTGATTTCTCATGCGAGATACAGCGCTTCGCAACGAATAACGAAGAGCGTGATCGTAAAAAGCCGGCGTGTAAAAAGAAGTTAATTTAAACGCGGACAATTAACGAATCGAGGAAACGCGTCGTCGACGAGCGACTCGGTATTTGTTTAGCCTCAGCGACTTTTATTGTCTATACCTTGAAGGCGCGTCGTTCATTGCCGTTCAATTGCCGAAGGTTGCACCCAATATTCTCCAAGTACGTCGATCGTAAATAATCTAACTGAATTACTTCGAATTATGAGAGCAAAAATCATAAACAGGTATATATCATGGACATACACTCGCTCGTCACGAGGTCCAACTTCCTGCTCATCTCAAGTAGGATCTTCAGCAAAACCTTGAATTACGAACTGTCATGTGCCATCTGCTCTGCAACGATTAGGAAGGTTGCTGGGCCATACTTGGACATTGAAAACCAAGGTCCTTGTACCTTGTACATATACCTTGAAGGCGTCTATTAATATCTTTCAAACAGTCAATATCATCATAAACATGGCACATCATTGCTACAAGGTCTCTGGAGAACGAGCACTTGTATAACAGGAACATCGACTGACATTGCTTATTCGTTGCAGAATCTAAATTATTAAGACGGTAAAACGTAATATTACTTAAAATGCAGACTTTGTAAAAATTGTACTGATAAATTTGAAAATCACCTTCTAGATTTAACTGCCTTGCTTTTCACGTTCAATCAATCTTTCTTTTCAACGTTCACGTGTAATGAACGAATGAATTACAAATTATTATCCAAAGGTAGAGACTGCGATTTTGAAGTTGGAATAATTAATTTTATTAATTATTGCTAAACTACTCTATTTATCACTACTCTATTTAAACACAGAGCAGATTTGAAGTGAACGAAGTCAGCGAACGAATTCTAGTTGAGGAAAGACATGACTTTATCCGCCAATCTTTTCGCTGCACGTCGCATAAATTAAGTCATGTTCCTAGCACAAATAAAGAGATAGGCTAAAAATTCAAGGAGAGCCCATATTGCGTAAATGATGAAATAACTGATGAAGGACGTGTCGCGTTGGAACATGTGGCAAGAAACATCCCCGCTGCTTGGGTGTTCTTTCAAAGAAAATGTGTTGAATCACGATAAGGTCTCTCTCTAAATATTTTGACAAAGGAACAATTTACCGTCTTAGGTGGCGTAACTATTGTTGATCTTCGATGTTCATGAAAATCCTCGACATATGCAAAAAATGTGCGCGACCACGCGTCTGGACACGCGCGGATACGTGTCGTTCGCCAGCTTTTTAGCTCGTGCAGCCACCAGGTGCTGAACAGATAAAACTATTTTACAAAACGATTTCGCACGCAGTCCCTTTTCCTGAACTAAACGGAAAATTTCACACTAGAGTTTTGACAACTTTGAGGGTTTGAGTTCTCAAGAGTTTGAGAAATGGTATGTCGGCAGAAAGAAGGTCGACGTTGAGACATCTTTTTAAGAGAAATAAAAGTTTATTCTTCATGCATTTCATATATTTACTGAGAGAAAGAAAGAGTCCGAAGAGTTATAAATTAGTAAGTTGACTTGGCCTGAAAGAAAAAAGACCATACGGTGGCCTCGAAAAAGAAAAGAATACATCATGGAACAAGCTTCCTTGACTTATCGCTAGAATTAAAATTGCTCGGAACATAAATAAACGTCTACTCGCCTTTGTTCCATTCGGGTTTGTTCGTTGCGGCATACATATCTTCAAAATTGGAAAAATTCAAAATTGGTGTACCATTTTTATATAAGTTCTCACGCAGTCGTTATTCTATCGTCGTTTGTTCGTTCGCGTCTAATTAACAAAGAAATTTATCTTATTATCGATAGCTCGCGTCATCGATTCTGAACTAAAATGAAATCGAAATCTTTTGGATCAAACTTTAGATGAAATATACAAGTAGATACAAAATAATTCATGAGCATAGGCAAGCATGCAATATACAGATCTTTCTGTTTATCGTCAAGATGAGACAGTTAATTTTTTTAACACATCGGATATAGTGTGTGGCGGGACGCCCATCTTCCTCCGCCGATTCTCACGTAGGAAGAAGGTGGCCGAGTGGTACCACTAGTCGCAGCAACGAAAGTGTAACCGACTGTTTCGCCAGAAGTGGGGCTTCGCTCCTTCGGATCGTCACGTCGGGAAGGAAACCCCCTCCGGAGCGACCGCCATTCCGCACGCGCACGTGTAATTCATCGTTTTATATATCGCGTCAGGGAAAAGAAGGAAAAAGGAGAGAAAAAAGAAAAGAAGAAGAAGCGGGAGAGAAGCGCCCACACCGACACTTCCGCCGCGATCGTAGGGCGGAGGCATCGACGGCCAAATCGAAAGTTATACAACAATTAGCGTGACGCAAATGATTGCGATACGCGGCGAGCGCGCCCGTTATTCCGCCGCTGTGTTGCGACATCGTAACGGGTTAACGAATTCGCTAATACGCTCTTTTTCGTTCGATCCTCTCGCGAATTTTTGGGGTAACGTTTCGACATAGCCTGCAGATGCTTCGTGACATTTATCAGGAATTTTCCAATAGGGTCTATCATACCTGTTAACAGGAAGGATCAAATATTCTTTTTTTTTTTCTAGAAAAAGACAGATTTTCCATTTTCTTTGAATAATTTATGATGTGTTTTCCCATTAAATGTCGTTCCCACATTAAATACTTGATTTATATATAGCTGTATTATGTAGTATTGTATAGTAGTGTGCTGCTTCGAATCTCGGAGTGCCAAATAAGGGTTTAGAAGTTCACCAACGTGCAACGGAAGCAAAAAATTGATCTTAGGAAGAAATATTGACTAGAAGAATTTTGCTAAAGACGATTTCCTGTGCAGTTTTTACATTTTGTAAACTATTTTTGTTTGCAAAGCGTCTTCTCTGTTTCAAATGTTAATTCTTTTTTGTTTTTTCCTTCCATCAGGATATCTCAAAAACTTTACTGTTTCGAGCCAGATCAAGGCGCTACTCACACAAAACAGGCAAGTTAACAGTAAAACCGACTACCTTCTAGGGCAGTAGAAACATAGGGAAGAATAACTTTTCTTGCGTTTATGGATACGAATAAGGCGGAAAGGATTGTTTCGAATCCCGGTTTCAGGTACGAGACAGAATACGGGACATCTATTCGGCAAAAAGCATGGCTGCGTGAACAAGCAAGGCATCTTTGTAAGCGCAACCAGGCAGCAGTGATAAATATTATTGAAATTCTTTAATATTTCCGCCAGGAAAAATATAAAAGAGAATTATCACAATTAAGTAATTTAGCTATAAATCGCCAATAAAAAATTTTATGCAAAAGGTATATAGGTGTGTCTATATATACGTTCATTCATACGATTCGATTAGTGTGAAATTATTTTTGTAAGTCTATTTTTAAGATATATAATAGATAATAAGAAAAATACAATTTTGAATGATGGATGACTAATCTGTTTAATCGCGTCGAGAACAATGTTGACTTGTATAACAACATTTGGATTTTAATCTAAAAAAACATAATAATAGTTATATAATATAAAGAGCTTAGAGAAAAAGTCAAAAAAAGAGCAAAGTTAAAATTAATACTATCTCAGATTCATTCTCCATATGTACGTCATTGATTCGCGACGCGAAATAGGATTGATAATAAATGAGCGCGTTACAAACGAAATACGCCGGTAACGAAATAGCGAATAGGAATGCGCGAATGTGTCCTGGGCAAAGCCGACTTACTCGACTCGTAAAGTAGCTAGCGAGAGAAAGAAAGAGAGAGAGAGAGAGAGAGAGAAAAAAAAAGAGAGACAGTCAGCGAGCGAGCGCGAGCGGCGAAAAGAATATAATTAACTGCATGCATCATACGCAACACACCTCGGCGCGAGGTGATCCGCGCTCGCAGCGCGTTCAATGGCTGCGATAAGAGACCATGACGAGGTATGTGCTGAAAGCGTACGAACATCCCTTTACCTGACTGGCCTCTTGAGTGACTTGAATCCTGCCAGAAAAACGTGCGGCGCACTTCGCAAAGGCGGCCTCAGTCACATGTGTGTGCGGTTCCACAACCTTGACGCCGAAATAGAACCCTGCGGTGCGAACCTTCAACAAGACTTGCTGAAGACGAAGTGATCGGAATTTTTTGATAAATAAACTATATTCTAAATCTGAGTTTTGATTCATTTCGATAAGTTTATTATAAATATGTTTAAGTATGTCGAAATAGTGAAATACTGCTAATTATTAGCAATATTCATTTAATTTGTAATTTAAAGACCACTTGATTTATTAGATTTTTTTTTATTTATGACTGTGTATATTTTTTTTTACTTATGACTCGATGCTTGTTCCGTACATAATAGTTAACGAAATAAAATTCTGTGGAGAACGTACGTAAAAAATTACACATTTAATTTTGTGCAATATTTCATATATACGTGTAATCTCCTTTACATTTAATTTAAGCTACTTTTATGTGTATATGCCGGAAAAATAATTTAGAATGATTTTGTAAATCTATTGTTTTACTTAATCCGTTCTATTCGCCGCCATGTGCTCGCTTCTTCGTATTCTCTTTCTTCGTTAACCGTCCCCTCTCTTCCTCATCGCGCGCGATTATTAGTGAAGGTAACTGTGTAACATTTCGAAATCTCGTTTCTGCCAATTAAACTCAAAACGCGAACGCGCCGCAAGGAGAATGAATTCTTCGTTGGTCAATATGAATTCACGAATACGCTCAGCGTACGTTGTTGCATATCGCTTCTCGAAAACGGCGCGAATTGCACTTCGTCGTTTTCCTCACTTCTGAACTTTTTCATCTTACTTAACGTTCTCGTCCGCCTGCCGTCGTTAATATTAACGTGGAATAACGTTTAAAAACGACGAGGAAACTTCCGTCGAAAGCGAATCGATTCGCTCGAATCGTCATTGCGAGCCGTCCTTATTTTTTCGACCCAATAATTCCGCTGCCGCGCGCGCAAAGTTCTGCCAGTCGACAGTCGAGTGGTCGAAATAATTGAAATGTTAAAACTTGAAAATGTTAATTATACGCCACATGTTATAGTAGGCTTTTTCACATAGCTAATATATTTCATTTAACTTGCAAATAATTTTTAACTCACAATATGTATTAATATTAAATTTAGTTAAACGTATAGTATATAATACATTTTAATTATTATTACTTGAAAAAATTATTTGATACAATAAATATGTATAATAAGTGCTATTATTAATAATGGAAAATTAAATTGTAAGCAATAATAATAAAGAAATATTTAAAAAATGTATATGGTATTCGCGGTATAAATTTAGGATATTCTAATATCGACGTACCTCGCGCGCACATTCTCTTATTTAATTAGAAGACACGTTTTCGTTTAAGGTTTCTGTTACGGTAAAAGAGGAGGGCTACTGGCAGTACCCTTCAGGTACACGTACATTCAGGTATAGTTTACCTTAGTGGGCCGATCCCAAATATCTGGCTACAGGGAGACTACCCAATAAGATGAAGATATCGCCTCCGTATGACACCACTGCGTGTATTATGCGAAGAGGTGGGATGACGTGTTAGCAGGGTAGCACGAGAGTAGTGTAGGGGCGGTGGAAAGCATATCGGTAGATAGCGGAAGAAGAGCAGCGGCGACTGGTAGAGTGAGAAAGGAGCGGGAGGAACACAACACTCGTTGCACGAGTGGGGGGTCCACCGTCCTCCCGGATCGTTGTAACGAGGCCTCTCGGCCCCAGTCGGTCGCTATCGTAAGGCCCGCAGCAGTAAGGGCTTACAAGTCAGGCAGTACGTTTCTACTTGGTCTACTTTCGGGACTTAGAACCGTGTTCCTCGTTCGCCGTTCGACCGAGTGAATCCGCGAGATGCCTACCTTACGCGTGACATCGGAAGGGCGCCCGGAGTAGAGTAGACGCACTGAAACCCGTGACCGAGCGGCACGATCAGCGAAGAACACTTCCGCGCGCGTCGATGTTCCCCTCGGGATTCCCTCTGTGATAGTGGACACGTGAATTGAACGCGCGATTTTTTTTCCGGTCGGTCGAATTTTCCGCCGGCCTTGTTATGGACTCAGTGTGATGTGTCTAGGATTCGAATTCGGGGACGGAGGTCTTCTCGGATGAACGGCTACGTTCATCGATGGCTTTTGATGATATGGAATCCTGTCACTAGTGCTTTGCGAGCTTTGAGTGCTTTGAGAGCTAAAATAGAGAGAGAGAGAGAGAGACAGAGAGAGGAAAGCAAAGCGAAATTAAAAAATTGTCAATAGAGCAAAATCATAAACAATTATTGAAACAGAAATTCATAAGTATCGAAGAGGGGGGGAAGTAGGTCAGCGAGAAACGGAGCTTTGGGTGTCGTTGGCCCATGAAGCCGATGGAAATACTGATGAATGAAGTTCGAGGACAACAGAGATCGAAGAGGCACAGGAGGAGAGCCTGGGCTAGGTCAAGGACTTTGTGCGGGATTCCTTCCTCGTGATCCACGGTGGTCTTCGCTCGAGCCCGTCTACCCAGGACGGTGAAAACAAGGGAGAGCGAAGAATAAGGAGAGTGGAGTGGAAAAATTAATCTCTAATATATCTCAATCTTCTCTCGGACGAATTCTGATGTGTCTATGCACAGTAGCCGGTCGTCGCCAGTACGTTCCACTTGCCCCGCGCGATTGTGCTAAAGAGTCTCGCCGTTTGTTTCCGTTGTCAATGCGCCGCGTCCCGTTTCTATCCCCGTACTCCATCGTGAAAAGGTGAATCGCGCGGGATTTTCAAAAGTGTTAAATTCTTTGATCCGTTGTCGGGGGAAGCCGGTCCATCGGGTGGATAGAGTGTGCGTCGCTCCTTTGGATAGATTTACAAGAGGAGATCCTGCCGAGGAGGCCCAGCAACGAAACCATTCTGGATACCAAGCTATTCATACGTAAGTTACCACCCCGGATCTACGCCACGCGTTTATCGGACGCATGTTTTTCTTATTCGTCCGATAAGTATGCATCTTTAGCGTGCATGTATGAGTCGGCGCGCGATACAACGTGCGAAAAACGATAAAAGTTTGTGCCTGTTTGACGGTAAAATGGTCGGGTTGTAATGTTTTGTGACGTATTTTTTGGCATCTGGATATTCATGAAGATTACAGATCCAGCATGCACGTTTTATACAGAGCACTTCCGAAACGGTGATACAATCGAGAAGAGTACGATTCCTCGCGAGGTGATTGGTCGAAAATGAAAAATAAAGTATCCTTCGTACGAAGAGTCGTTTCTGTTTGAAAAGTTTGAAAATTGGGAAGTTATATTTATGCTTTCGTAAACATAAATAATTGTCAATAATCTTGTGTGTACTGTACATTGTCGAATCTCAACAATAATTTATTCTTTTCGATCGTACCAACAATCCAAGGAGACTCTATAAACCTGCATGTAACATTTATATGTATACATATTTTTTACAGTTTATATATTTATTCTAATTTTTGTATATTGAACTGGTTGGATTTTAGGAAAATTTAAGCAAAAATATATATGCAGGTGTGCCGATGTTCATGCGATATAATGAATACTACATTATAACTATAATTATATAAAATATTATATTATAAAATATAAATATAAATATCGTATTACAAACTATTTTGAATAAAAACATAGATTTTTATTAGTACATTTTTCGAGTATTCGCCTATAAGCCTAGTTTTGATTGTTACTTCGAGTTTCTCAATTTTTGATGACGATTTTAGAAGACGATCTAAGTAACAATTGAAATTAATATCGCTAGTTATAACAAATATTGCGCGAATACGTCGAATAACATATTTTGAATATTATATCACATGGACATCCGTTCCGACCTGCATATATAAACCTTTGCTTAAATTTTTCTAAACGTTATTCAAAATATATAAATTAGAATAGAGGTCTAAACGAATAGGTACTACAATTGAATTATACTATACTAATAATAATTCGAATATATATTATATTATACGGACATATATACTTGATACTGACCCGTAATCTTTGTTCACGTAACTTTTTTATTGATGAAACTGTTGTGCTAAAATAATTAATTTATTTAGAAACCATGCGAGTGCAGAAAGAAAATCAACGATGTTAACGAATTTGCGCCGTTGGCTAATTCGTATGATTGATTATTGATTAATCCGGTTAGGAGTAAAGAATTTGAATTTTTGGAATATCGCAAAACCTCCGCCGCAGTGGAGTTCCATGATTTTACGAATCGTTTGTCGTCTACTACTTCTTGTGCCACATACGTCACTCGAATTACCACGCTTTCTAACGATAGAACTTCGTTCGCCACTCACGATAAGTAGTCGTCTATTTGTGCGCCCGAGTCAATAATTTTGCGACAGCGTCGAATCGATCGAATCGAAGCCCACATCGCGATATCGTAAACCACGCGTTGAGACAAGGTCAAGTTTATATTCGAACGTATTTGGAAATTCTAAAAACGGAAAAGATTCCTTTATAATCTTCCGAGGACCGAAGATTTTGAGCGAATCTGATAGTCGTAAGATATTTGTATGTGAAACAATACATTTTAATTAATTCTTTAAAAGAAATTTCCTTTTCTAAAAATTCCCTATTGAATTGCAGTTTGTAAGACTGGTAGTTACACTTACGTATACACATGCACCCACACATACATATATACACAAATATATATATATATATATATATATATATATTTCTGACAATTTTTATTTAAATAAAAATTAATTTTTATTTACCAAGAAAATTTTATTTCTTTTTGGTTTTAATAGGCCGTGTCAATTTTTTGTGTTATATTATACATCATCCTCTAGGATTGTAAAATTATTGAAATTATGATAAAAAAAGCTGTACATTATAAAGATGTTATACGTTGTCTCATAAGTCAAAATAGGTCAAAGGATTATTTTCGTCGAGACACTACTTTCTGTTCAAAATCAGGTTACTATAGTTTTTTTTCCCCATGCGCCACAGCCCACATTATATCGCGTGTAACCCGTTCTAACGGAATTCCGAAAATAGTGGCGTCCCAAAAAGTTTTGTGTCCCGTCGAACTGTAATCTTTGAAAAGAGTCTATTTCCGGATACTATAAAAAAGAAGGAAATATGTCTCACGAATTTTTCCTGGTTTAGCATTTAGTGATATATATAGAGCTAAACTGACCATTCTGGCTAGGTATTCAAGTGTCCGCCAGTGTCCGGCCCGACAGTACCCTTAAGCAATAAATCTCCAATGAAAAGGTTACCTACTTCTAAATTCTCGTTATTGTTTAAGAAGTGTCCGAAATTAAATACCGTACCTTGACAAAGGTAAGATACATATAGTCATAAAAAAAATAGAAACTTATGAAAAGAAAATATTTGAAAAAAGTGATAGCTCAAAAGTTCTTGCGCCTCCGTGTATTCTCGAAATAACGAAATTAATTTTCGCATAGACTGTACGATGTGCTTTAAGCTTACAATTAGATTCCAAAGGTTTTAAGATTTTGTCGCCCCATGACGTCGCGTCGTGAGTTTGAATAAGATAAAATTCCATGGCGCGCCATCATTTTTTTTTTTTCCTGTGCATTCTTATCGTTTTTACTTAAAGACAATCGAGTTATCGAGAACGAATAGAAGCTCGTTATACATCTCCGCGGTTATATCTTCACGTTCCCCCGGAGTTTCTTTTGCGAGACTCGACTTGGCTGTTAGATATTCGGACGACGGCGACGACGACGACGACGACGTAAACCACGTACACTACGATAACGACGAAGACGGAGGCTGCTAAGTTTGCGGTGAAATTTCTCCGGAACGACTTCCTTGCCCGGCTCGCTAGTGGGGGTCCGGACTTGTTGCTCGAGGTTGTAGACATCTCGCAAGGCGGTTCGTTGCTCCTCGATGCCAATCCGCGATTGGCTCGGGGACGGTCTCAGTGTCAGGTCGTCGATTTCTAGTGGCGCGCGCTTTTTATGCAACGACTCCTCTTCGCGCAGCTCGATTTCGATGGGGCACGTTGCCTGTGCGCGGGTCCCTCGATTAATATTATAGGAAATCGACGGTGTTTGTCGCAAATCGCGAGACGATCGTATAATTGAATGGAATATTGATGAACGATTGGTTAAACATCTTCTGTGCTTGTCAGCTATCAAAATTGCTTAATTTCTCAAGCTAAGTTAAGCTGCAGACCATTGATTGACAATGATAAAAATTTCATTCAAGGATTTCCACAGGATAAATAAAATCTGTGATAGATAAAATCTGTGCAAAGTTTATGAACATTTTTAACCAATAATACAAATTAGGCTCAAATTCGTTAACATCATTAGTTTTCTTTCTGCTATCGCATAGTTTTTAAATAAACTAATTGTTCTGGCACAAAAATGTCCTCAATAAAAAAAATATATAAATCAAGATTTTAGACCTTTTATATTTCTTCACCATCGGTAAATTTCGTGAAAGAAAGAAGTTACGCAGAAATCGAACATTTCTTAGAATGCTGTTCATCTGGATATGCCTGATTTTTCCGTAGCTTTTGCGTTTCCTAATAACGAAAGGTTAAAGCAAAAACGAAGTCTTTATTTCTTATCTTGTTGCCCATTGAATTTGCAAAGTGTTTCAAAATATGTTCACCATATGTAAGGATATTTTCTATATGTAGGTACATATTCTATATTGTCAGTGTGTTTAACACGAAAGCGTGAGGCATTGTGAATATACAATTATGTTGAAAGCTTATTGATTGCATATAAATGATTCGTTTGTTTTGATGTTATATATTACTGTTAATTTACTAAATTTTCTGGCAATATTTAATTCACAATTGCCTTCAAAATTTAACCGTAATTTTGTAAGATATCTAGCACTTCACGATTTAAGGCACGATAATACAGTGTAAACGAAATATTGGGACATCCTGTGTGTGTGCGCGCGCACATTGGCACCAATAGAGTGTTAATGCAGAGAATATCTTAACATATGGTGAATATATACTTCATTTTTACTGCATTTGCGTCGCAAATTGTAAAACAAAATGTTGCCGCAGGCGTTCTGTAATATTAGGGTCGGAATTTTAACGGACACAATCGCGAGCTATCGGGAGCAATATTGCCACACACATATAATACTTTCAGTAAATTTAATAATTAATATATCATTTAAATGATTGGAAGCATAAATGTAAAGATTTGTTTGCAAATCTTTGCTTAAATAATCCGTAATACAATACACGTTAACACATTTAAATTTGTCTACGTTTCATAAACGTGAACATATATTTGTTATATGTATACATATAACTTTCGCCGCATTTGCGGTGACCTTCTTCGGAGGAACGTAATAAATTCTTTAATTGGAAATCTTTTTGTTTGCGCTCTACACGTCAAACACTTTACATTTTGCAAAATGTTAAAGAGAGCCAACGCGTAAAATTAAAACTTAAACTTAATAAAGACATTGTTATTTGCGGACCGATATTGTGCGCCAGTTACATTTTACCGGCATTATTTCACTCGAACGAGATAATTTTACAAAAGCGAGAGAAAGAGAGGCGGCGGGAAGGGGGGGGGGAGGACGGGACATGAGAAAGAAACGGTGAGAAATAGAAGCGGAAAGGGAATGCGGGAGAGAGACAAGGAAAGAGAGAGGAAAGACGAGAGAGAGAAAAAGTAGCCGGCTGCGCGAGAAGGACGGCAGAACAACAGTGTGGTGGGGTTATTCTCCGCTGGTGCGGTGTGCCGCGGTGGCTAGAGAGTAGGTCAGTGTACCACATTAACCGGTACTCCGTCGGCGGTACGGGAGGAGGGGAGGTCTTCCGACTCGTCGGTTCCGTAGAGTCTATAGCTACACCGTGAGCGCCGCATCCACGGCCGTCGCTCACGGCCGTCCGTGGGTACCGGGACCCCGGCGGCGATCGCCCACGGTCGCTCCACGGACGACGATCGCACGAATCCGCGCGGTCATCCGTGTCGGCCCATCGCGAGCGATCGCCCATATACAGAAATACGGAAACCCGACCTATCTTAAAAAAAAAAAAAATCTTCTGAAAATACCCTTCGCCAAAAATCTCGTACTCTGGCTTTTTTTTAGATCTATTTTTGGATTTCGAACGCGGCACATGTCGCTACGAATTCATTGCAGACTGCAGACAATGAGAAAAAAATATCTCAAAAATTTCCCGAGATTAATTATTAATTATAGTTGGCAATTCTCAAAATTTCCAGGCGCCAGTTAGGTGCCTTATAATTTTTCTCCGTTAAAATTATTATTTAGATTTGCCCGTTGTGCTTGGCCCGACGCTGGTGTGTCCGCGCCGGCCTTCGAAATCTCTTCCGCTCGGACTTGGTGCGTATACGCGACTTGTCCTTGCGGCGAAAGTGCCATGAAATGCCGACAAACCAGTGTTGTTTCGGGTACGACCGCGGTATGCGAATGTTCGCCAGTCCGCGCGCACTTCCTCGACACCGTCCCTGTCTCTCTTCGTCGTCTTTTAACCTTTACCTTAAGGGTCGTCGCACTTTCTCCGACAGCCAAGCGGTACCAGCTTACCTCACGCACGCATCTACGTATCTAGCCGCGGCGCATTCTGGTTTCAGCGCACGTCGCTTCAACGACGAACGATGCGATTATTTTCAACGGGAATCTTCTTTCGAATCTTCTGAATCATATTACCTGCTTCGGAATACTATCATTGATTTACTAAATATTTTATTAATTTTCAAATCCTTAAATCGCACACAGATACAAACCATTTTTTGTCAACTTCGTTAATTTATTAATAACGATAATTTTAAACAAAATGTGTCTCGAAATGCTTCCAAATTTTTTTTTCATTTCTGTATTGCACAATAAGCGTTAAAAAATTTTTTATTTTACATTTTGTTTATAGAATTAATTTTGTTAACTTTCTAATGTAAACTGTATAATATCATCTCACTTATTGAAATCTGTATAACTTCTAGTTTTAGTTTACAATTAATTTTTAAATAAATAATTTTAATGTCTTATTAAATATCTATCTTTGTATCTATCTACCTTAGATTCCTATTTAAGAGAATTATCTTCAAAGTCGAGCACCTAATAGAAAAAAATGATCAATTTGCAATAAGAGTTAATATATCTAGTTAAAATTCTTTCTTTTCATTTCATTTTTTCTTTTGGTACAACACCGTATGCTTCGGTTCTTTTTTTCCTTTTTTATTTTATTTAATAAATAATCAATAAGTAATTATATTATTATAATTTAGGTTTCCAATAGCTTTTAGCATCATTAAGTTTAAATTATAAAAATTCCATTATTGACGAAAAAGGTATTGTTCTTTTCCAGGTGCTTCCATTTCATGGAGTTCTAGTTCAGCGAATTGCGTGCAATTCCGAAAATCTTTCCGTTTATTTCGCACAAGATATAAAACAAATATGACATTAATAATACACAAAGTTGGGACAAATCATAATACTCGGATATCCTATTAACATATTTTATCGATACCGAGAGACGTGTTTGGAAAGTCGTACAGTAATCGATAGTCGAATCAATGAGAAACATAACAATACCCTTGTAACATTTTCTATATGCCCACATAATGGCAATCGGCCAATTTATGGGGTCACTAATGAACCGGCTAAATATAACCGCGCTCTAATACACCGTTATAAGATAGTTGAAAGATAGTACCCTCATTTAAGACTTATCTGTTTGTCTAAGAAATTATCGCGAAAGTCGTCGCGACCAGTGCATTAAATGTCTCCTGCATTCCCGAAATATCAAAAGTTCCCGAATACCAAGGAGCTTTCGCATAGCTATAATCAGTTAGGATAATCAGCTAATGGGATTTCCTAAATAATTGCGATATATGCATACATATCTCGTTTGATATACATCCGATATGTCTGACTCTAATGCCTGTTTTCTACTTAGCGTCTTATAAATTAAAATATTCTCTCGCTTACGAATAAAGGACAACACATTTTATTTTCATTCGCTTTGCCATTAATTGCATTACAACATTCAATTTTAAATTTAATTGATATACCTAACTTGGAATATAATTGCAATATAATTTAAGATTTTCTCTACAAACTTCTTTTTTATTTTAGTGCTGATGTCTTATAATATTCATAAATAACAATCTCTTTAGTTGATTTTAGTTACCTAATTTAAATTAATTACGATAAATATCAATAATAAATTTCACTATTCCCACACGAAACAAAAGAAAGAGAGAGTATATACAAATAATAAAAATAATTATTATCGCTAAAAAGGAATAATCTACAATGAATTAAAAAGATCAAAGTAACGCCTGCAATTAGAACTTACGATTAAAAAAAAAGCGTAACGCGTTGTAAAGAATTAAATGAGCCGATCGGGGACGCGAATGAACGCGTTGTCCGTCGCGGCTGCGTAACGAGGCGAAAAGATCCATTCCGCGTACAGCCGGACACGGAAGTATGGAAATGAATTTCACGTTTGGTCGCGTCTGGTTCTGCGTGCTACGGTGTGGGTCACGGGTATCGAGCGGGTTCCCAACCGGTCGCCCACCGACGGCGGCGAGCATGCGAGCGAGCGAGCGAGCGAGCGATCGTTGCGAGGACGAAGACGCTCTCGCGGCGAGCGTGACTCGTTTGAGGCCCGATGTGGGTCATTCACGGGGAACCGCGTTTCGCACGCGCCATTTTTCGTAACGAAAAGGAAAGCCGCGGTCGGCCGCTTAGCAAAATCTGACTGGTCTTGCGTAGGCCTCCCCGAGCTTCTCGGCTACCCGGTAACGGTGCCTCGACCTACTTCCGTTCCCCAGTATACGTGCCGATATAGTTTAGCCGGGCATAGTCATCGCGAGAAACAAGTGTGCCGCCGATGCGCGCCGCGCCGCGCCGCGCCGCACCGTGCCGCGCGGCATTTCTTCCGGCTGGCCGCGGGATGACGCGGAAGATAAAACTTTTTCACGTGCGGGAAACCGCAGGGAACGAGACGTAATGACCTAAATAAAAAAATTGATACCTATCGATCAAAAAATAAATCGTAATTTAAGGTGTGTAATTCGCGAAGCTCTAAACATTACCGAGAGTACAAGGATAAATGTATAGAAATTTATATACATGTATGAAAATGTAAGCGCGCGAAAACAGGAATCTCGAGAAGGACGGAAGACGATGACGCTACACGCGGCTGACAGTCACGCGCGAGACGGGTCCAGGAATCGCGCGCGCGGGAATCGCGAGGAAAATCGCACGCATGGTCGCTCGCGCAGAAGTGGGTCGTCGCGGAAACCGCGCGCGGCTCGCACGCGCCATTTTTCACAACGAAAAGGAAAGCCATTCGGGCAAAATCTAGTCGATTTGCGTAGGCTTCGGCCGTGCAGCCGGCTGTAACGGTGCTCCGGCCTACTTCGGCCGCCCCACTGAGAGAGCGCGAGCGCGGGTATGGTTTCGGCCTGTAGTCACGGCACGGATATTCGCGAACGGCGTCAGCGTCGGCGGCGGCGGCGGCGGCGACCCCCCGAACGGACGGATGGGATACGGGTATCCCTTTGCGTATACTCACGCACCAATATGACACGCACACGTCGAACAAGATGCGTGTGCACATGCGTGAGACTGTATAGCGCCGATGGATGGACATTTCGTTCCGGGATTTTGCCTCCCGCGGTGGAAGAAATCCCCTCCCGGAAGAGATTAGGAATTCCTCGTGCGAGAGGAGGAGCTTAAAAATTTATTCAGAATTTTTATGGGGATTATAAAGATATATTTTCAATAAATGGATGACTCTCCTAAAATATCTCCTGTTATATGCGGAATGCTGGCCTAATAATAATTCATTTATTGATTTATTTACATATTCATCTCTTTTATTAATTTGTTTTTTAAATGAGAAATCCGTCTGTATATTATTACGGGATGAATATCATTATAATTGGAAAGCCTTTCGCCAAGTTAAATTGCAATTATCAATAAAATATTGATCCGAAGTTGCATAGATTCTGCCTTTTACAATTTAATTACTAACGATAGAAAGAAGTGGATGAAACACAAGATATTACGTTCTTCTAGAGATAAAAGATTATTTGAACTTACAAAAGATATTCTAACAGTAGAAAATAGACATTACGGGTCAGACATATCAAATCTGTATCGAGGAAGATAAATACATATTTTCACATTTTGGGAAATTACTTATTTAATAATAACGCTTTTGCTCTTTTTAAGAGACTTATAATCGTTATTATTATTATAATAATGAATAATTATTAGACAATTCTATTATAAAAAAGATAATTAAGTAGACAGAGTTATACGAAGATGACAGCCGATGGAATGTTGATCCACGGTAAGAAATAAGACAGAATTCGGCCAGAGCTCCTTGCGAGTGTTTGGCGAGTGTCTGGTGATAAACGTGATTTAACGACGTTTTAAATTTAAACAGGAAGAAACGTATTCGCCATAAACCCGGGCACGTCCGTCGGTCGCAAACACCGGCTACACCGGGTACAAATCGGTACGGCCGAATTTGTCGTATCGCACGAATACCCGGTGATCCCATTGATAAGTAGCCCACGGAGGCATCGTCGTAGGTACTGAAAAGCGGGCCTGATCGATCCTCGCGCGCGGGCCCACCGCGCGAACGAGTCGAGCGCGTCCGCGCCGTTGGATAACGGTACTCGGCGAGAGAGGACCCCCTGGACCCCCTCTGTCCACTCGCTTCTCGAGTTCCGAAGTGAGGGGGGGGGGAAGGTTGCAAAGGGAGGGAGTACTTATTCTGAAATGTTTACCATTGACAAGGACGGAGTGTAACCGACGACAAGGACGGACTCGAAGCTGGTCTGGCAGAACGAGAGGAGAGGTAGAATAGCACAGGGGCGAGGGAGGGGGGAGTTTCGCGAGAGGGGGATAACGATGACGATGACGATGACGATGACGACGACGATGACGACGGATGCTCGAGGAAGCGACAGGCGGAGCCGATTTGCACGTTTCTCATGACGTGTACCGCGCGGCTACGCGGATATGTCAATCGAAATGGAAAAGAAAAAAGGGACGTTTAAGGATAAGGATACGAGCAAACAGGATGCGAACAATATGAAGGACGCTTATTCTTGCGTGAGTAAGGATCTTTCATTTCGGCAGAAGATAGCGGCAGGTGGATCTACCGCTTCTGTGGATTCGGAAGTGCGTAATTGTCATACAGCAGCGGCTGGTATTGAGAATCCGGTACGGTAAAATTTATTTTTTTTTCTTTTTTTTATTTACTTACAGCAAGTCAGGAAACGCATCTGAAAATTCGATCGCATTGTTACGTCGTAACAGCTTATAGCATTTTAAATTTGTATCTTCGACAATACTCTTCCCTTCCGATTATTTCTCCTTCCGATTTGCTATTCCGCGCTCATCGTTTTCTATTGTATTTGATTGCTTCCAGGACATTTTATTAGTATCCTACTTTCCGTTTTAATTTCAACCGCTACGAATTGAATATTGATGAAATTTGAATTTTGCATTAGGTATAAACTTGCAAGAGATTTGATAATATAAAGAGAGAAGAGGAGGGGGGGTTCTTGATAAAGAGAATGATAATATAAAGTTTGATATAAGTTTTCACGCATAGATTTTTATCAAAGTTGATAATACTGACATTATCTTCGTTCATTAACTTTTTTATAAATTAGATTTAATTGGAGATTAAACGTTTTTTACTATACTTATTAATATATTATTAACTTTCATTACCAATTTACTTATTAATTTTTGCTATTAATTAGATATATAATAAATATTGTGATTAATCGCAGCGTCGATTTAAAAAATAATAAATTTTTACAGTGCTATATAAAATTAATGCAAAAAAATGGTGCAGACATGTGTTTAAATTTGATATATCTCGTACCTTTTGATACAGGTGAGTGTCAATTAATTAATTATTATTATTAATGATTATGATTAAATATACATACATATTATTAATAATGAATGGTATAGCTTGTCTAACTGTAATGTTATCAACACATAAACATGCTATTATAATATATGCACAATTCATTTCGTTCGATAGTTATTACTCTCTACCAATAAATTGTAACTAATTTATTAAGTTAACTAATAAGCTTATTAATTATGCAATTAACATAAGTTAAAATAAGCTTTTTCTGCTTCTTTACAAATTAATTTATTTTCTTATAAATTGTTATAAATTCTTCTAATATAACAATATCCTGTCACGAATAAAAATATAACAATTTTCTGTAAGTTGTAAAGATAATGTATATAAAACCTAGTTGCGTATATACATATATGTGTATGTACACAATGAATTCAAAGCTGAAGTTAAAATTATATGTATTATTTTTATAGAGATACTTATTCCTACATATGAAACTACTTAATGTCTCAACAAAAATGTAGTTAAACTCCGCTTTGTTTAGCCTCTGCTTTTCTACTGTTCATCAGTCTTACTCTTGCCACTTCAATTCTCTCAATGCCTCAGATTGCTTTCTCATTCGTCGCATGGTCACATGATCACGCATAAACTTCGTAACAATGTAAATATGCCAAATCGAATGAGATATACTTCATAATTTACGCACTACGTTGCGGTAGTGTTGCAGTCTTGGAAATTATAATGCATGAGATGTCGTAAAAAGATGTAATCGCAAAATTTTGATAACATGATTGTGCAGCACCATTGCGCAATGCTGTTCGAATTCTGAAACGAAACATTTTTGCAACAAATAAAATTAAATGAGAGAAATTAAATTGCTTGTCTGCAGAAAAATCTAACAAATGGAATTGTGGTAGACGCAAATATTGTATAATTGTTCCAGGATGCGTTCTTACCGATATATTTGTATATTTCTTTCTTAACCCTTCCGGTACGGAGCGACCGGAGGGACGCGAACGGCCCTCCAGTGGCCGAAGCGCCGATCAGTACTGACACACGCGATTCAGCCGAAAGAGCTAAACACTCGACGTTTAACGCCTTCAATTATTATATTTAATAAAACTCAATAACAAAAACATTTAAAAAATCTATCAACAGAAACATTTCAAGTTAACATTTCAAGTTGCTCGGCCGCAGTGAGCAGCATGTGGACAGTAAATATAGTCACTCTCCGTACCGAAAGGGTACAGCATTCACAATTGTATCAGAATTTGTTTGCCTGTGTAAGTCTCCTCTTCGGTTAACAGATAATTATAAATTGTATTTTCGTACAATCAATATATAATTAACTTTTGGCCGAAGGGGACTTTAGAGATCGGAAATTAGTACTAACACATGTATGAATATTGCGAAAGACTATAACTGTACTGATAATGCTTTATTTGTGAATGCAATCAATACTGCTTCGCACTAACACTTGTGCTTATCAGCTTGCCTGAATATTCATGTTTCAGATTTTTGCAGTGAAATTCTTATTAACACTATTATCCTTTATGTACAGATCGCCAATGAAAATACACTGGTGAAAAAAATGAACAAGACTTAAATCGCATATTTTAAGTCAAAACTAGTTCTGACAAAATCTACTTACTTTGGAAGACCAGTGAAGATTACGAAGTTGGCACAGCCACGAAACAGCACGAACATGAGGGAACGTCTCAGCATCGTCAAAGCAAGAGAAGCCATGAAATTAGCTGAACAAAAAATAATGAGACCAGTAAACGATGCGAGAGCAGGATGTAACAAGGATGTAACGAATGAGTGTACGAGCATCACGAATCCGCAAACCAAAAACGCTGAACGAATCAACGATTCACGTATTATATTCAGTTTTTATTAATATAATATAAATATACCATTAATCATCGGACTATGCACATTTTTATACGCGAGAAATTTTATATATAACTGTGGCAAAAATGCTACGACATAAATTAATTACACATATTTAGGTATGACAGAAATCTTTGATTGTGTGGATTGTATAATTCGTAATATTCCACAATCGTCTTATACTGATACGTTCTTCAATATGTGTGATCTTTTTTTATTTAGCACTATCAATTTCGAAATTGCAAATTTTTTAATGGCCAAGATTTGAGATTATTACCTGGTTTCACAAATCATGTGCGTAGTCCTACTAATCAGTATAATTAGTATAATTAATTAATATTCTTAATTAGTTAGTATAATTAGTTAATTATTAATTAGTTAGTATAATTAATTAATATTACTAAGGTTTTATTAGTATATTATTTTATTAATGAACTATTTTATATACACTATTTATTAGTGTAGTATTAATTAGCATAATATTCTTTTGATATGCATTTGCGGTGTACACAAACATTTGCACTCATAAATTCACACTTAACATATTAATGACCAGTTTAATGATCAATTTGCTTTAACTTATTTTATATTATTTATTTCATATACTTTTATATCATATTTTACTAAATGAAAAATGGAAGTTTTAATCGATCCCCGTAGGGTTACAATTCTCACCCATCACTACCCTTCTCCTCTCACTTAACCCTTTGGACCAACGGTTAACGTCTCTTCCCGAAAGACGGATATTTTATTATTTATTTTATACTATTTTATTATATTTTGCATTATTTCTTAAATCATTTATATATATTATTTATTTTATTATTTTTAATATTTTTTTATTGCAGAAGAAGTAACATTACACACATATCACATACATGAACAAGCGCCAGAATATTAATATATAGATAAGATAGCGTAGTACAAAGAGCAAGGAAGAGTTACACGGGAAGAGCGTTTCTCTCTCAAATTTAAAAATTCAATGTTTAATTTAATTGCCCATATTAAACTAAAAATAACTAGATTATGTTTATATATTCTTTGTCATTTTTATTATTAATTTTTAATCTAATAACATTGTCTCTAATAGCATTATTTTATATGTCAGGTATTATCATTGCTATATTTTAAATTTTTTCAAAATAATTTATTTTTTGTGTAGGTAGTACATATACATACGTGCACGCACTTCAGTATATTATAAATTATATTAATTTAATAAAACACGAAAATTCGTCGGCCTAACTGGCAATAATTTTAATATTAATCACAACGACGTTTCGACCTCTGCTTTGGGTCCTTATCAAGTTACAAGTTATTTAGCAATGCTGGAACAACACAAATGCCAACTTTAAATGGCAAGATGTAAAAATTTTACATAGGGAGCAAAACCTCAAAAAACGGGAAATTTCGGAAATGTTGTTCATTAAAAAACATACAGATGCTATTAACTCGCAAAAAGACACCGAAAATCTACCATTAGTCTATGACCGATCATTATATCTTCGCTTTAGACTTTACCTTCTATATAATTCACGGTAGTTTGCGTTTGTTTATGATGTATTTACCATTCGTTCTCCGAGCTTTACACGGCACGGTCATGTCTCTAATGTTCGTTCTGTTATACCTCCTGACCGCATAGTTTTACCGATGATAATAAGATTCAAAACCTGACGCGCAATTCAATGTAAGTTTTGCATTTATACTTGCACCATTGTTTATTAATTATTAATTTCTGTGTAATACCGGCAATTTGTGTTGTTCCAGCATTGCTAAATAACTTATAACTTGATAAGGACCCAAAGCAGAGGTCGAAACGTCGTTGTGATTAATATTAAAGTTATTGCCAGTTAGGCCGACGAATTTTCGTGTTTTAGTAATATATTTATTCTCGTGTTAATAATTTAGTAATTACAAACAAGCTTCATAATATGGGACATATCAGATATCAAAATCAGAGAGATAAATGTCAATTAGTCTTAATACTCGTCCCGAGATGAAATATCTCATTGAGTCTTTTTTTTGCCAGATTTTCCTTTATCTCGCTGAGAGCATCGTTCATTCTTGTACAACGCTATACAAAAATATATTTTTAAACGCGGCAATTTGGTCGACTGAATGTACTCGGCCGTGGCTGGCTAATGTGCCACTAACCCAGTTAGCCGGAGCAAGTCTTTCTTCTTGAAGAGAGGGATCTGCGCCTACCCGGCACGTATACACTCGCGCTACGTGTACATATACGCATCGACACTTGTTTACGCATGGAATATGTAGGCACGATACGTGAGCGTGTTGAGGAGGCCATGTACACGATGCATCCGCGTGCGGTCGCGTGTATGGGTGCATGTAAGCGAGTACGAGTACGAGTGCGATCGTCGGATCGTATCGGCCAGACCTACCTACCTATTCACCGTACCAGCGTCCACTACAAGCATGCCATCAAGCCGTACGCCGTACGGCATGCCTCGCTTGCCTCACGGATTTGCTCCTATTCATTTTCTTCTTCTCTCTCCGTCAGCATGAATCCATCTCTCGAGGAGACATCGGAATTCCCCGTGCAAGATTCTTTTTCTCTCTTTTTAATTAACCCCCTTTTTCTCTCTTTTTAGTTAACGCCCCTGGAGTTATATCTTTATATTGTTTGCGAAATATCTTTTACTTTCTCGCCCTTTTAATAGTAGTTTAATTTTTAATTTAATTTAAATTTTTTTTAAGTAGCAATAGTAGTAATTTATTTTATATATCTGTATAAAATAAAAATACCTACCTACTTAAATCTACATCTATATATTTATCTATTATCTATGTTATTATATGTTTTCTATACAAGAATATAAGCATGATTTATATTCTAGTAAATGGTAAAATAAAATAAGGATTAGACCTAAAATTAGACCTAAGGAAATATAAAAAAATGAAGATATCTATGGGTGTCGGGTGGAGGTGTAATGTGAACGTTGTTTTTTTTTACAGCCTATCCCTATTCGATTTACCTTCATAGTCTGCTACTGCCAATCGATGTCCTTCCTGTGTTACAGGGTGCCACAGCCTCGCTGCTGGTTGCAGTTCCGACAAAACAGCGAATTTCCGTCCGTGGTTGCCCCCGACTCCGGAGTTGCCCCCGACTCCGGAGTATTCTGAGTACCAGCAGGCATCGCAGTTCAGCAACGGTGATTTCCACTTTTACGGGTCTCCGTGTAAAAAAATCGCACGCCAACAATCACTCAACCGCGACGGTAACGTTCAGGGTTGTCAAAATTTGTGGTGGGCAGTTCGCCCGACGTGGCAGTCGTTCGGTAACGTCGATGCGAGGGAGTACAGCTTTCCAAATTCATCCGGCTGCCACAATCTTCCATCGTCACCAGAATCCCTGACAGACACCCCGCCGAACCCCGTTGTAACGTCGTCGTTGACGGTCGCGCGGACAGGCAGCGCGCGGAGGACCCAGGTAGTCGGCTACGCGCCCCCGGAGGAGCGCAGGGATTTCGTCTCCGGGCTGTTCGCAACTCGATTCACGACGTCGCCCACGTCGACGAATACGCGTAGCATCGCCGCTACCAGCGCGGCGTCGGCCACCGCTAACCTGTACAACGGGCAGCTGCCGTCTCTAAGCTTCAGGAACAAGACGGAGTTTCACGGCGTGCGCCCCCAGGAAGAGCGACAGCAGTCGTGTGGCGGATCGTCCTCGTTGTCCCGATTCAATCCGTCCGCGGCGTACAACCCCACGTCGAACGCCACGCTGAAGATCCTGCCGAGCGCCAACAGCGGCGACAACGCCTGCGTGGATAGGAACAGTTTCCTGAAGGATTATTTCCTGAGGACGGTACCAGCGGCGCGGGAGGAACAACATAAGCTGCAGCCCGTGGTACCAAGTTACAGGCTCAACAACGCGGGTATATTCGAGGAGACGGGCCCGGTGCTGAAGGAACAGCCCGTGATAGACACGAACGTGGCTGGCACCCTCGCTACTCGTAATAATCGTAGCAATTTCAAGCAGCAATCCTTCTGCGCGGGAAGAAGCACCGGCGACGTATCGCTGGTGAGGCACGCGGCCCTGCCGCATTACCTGGACACCATTTCGCCAACATCGGACATCGTAACGGAGATGAAATACGAGACGCAGTCGGGCCCGCCGGCGGCGCCGCCGCACTTGACCTCGTCCGGCGTCGAGCCGCCGCACAGCAGCCAGGGCTCCGGGATTGTGGTGGGTAGTTCGCCCGGCGAGATCGACAGTCTGCTCTTACCCTGGACAAACGGTCCAGAATTCCTGGAGGGAGGAGTGCCGGACGCGAAGCAAACTGCCGTCGGATTTCAAGACAACTGGGACTCGATCTTGGGTACGACGGTCGCTGAACAGTCGCTGTCGGACGTGAAGCTGCTTCCGCTTCCGCCCTTCACCAACTATACGGGACACCTCCAAATCAACGGTATCCCTGGTCATCACTATCACACGATAGCCTCGTCCGGGCAGAGATCAACGATCGAGGTGGGGTCCGCTTCGCCTACACCCTCCTCCAACCAGGAATTCTTCGAGTCGCCCGTAGTGTCTTCCAGCACACCATGCCCGCAGGCAAGCCAGAAGCAACAGCAGCAGCAGCAGCAGCAGCAGCAGAATCACCAGCAGCCGCAGCATCACCATCCTCACAATCAGCAACAGCAGCAGCAGCTGCCGCAATCGACGCAGGTACCGATCATCTACGAGGACATGGAGGACATCGCGCAGATAATCGGTTCGGCGATTGCGGACACAACGGTGCCGGGCAACGGAAACGGCCCCAGTTCCGAGCAGGATACAGACGCCTCGAGGGATTGGATAGATATCGCCGATTGGATAACGGATTGTTCGCCTAAGACCCAGGAGACCACCTCGCCCAGTACGTTCGCGTCTCACCAGATCTACGTGACAACGACCCCGTCGACGCAGACTCAGCAGCACGGTTCCGCGTTGCAAAGCTTGCTTACGCAGAAAATGGATTACGCACCCTTGCTGCAGGCGAGATTGCAGGCCGGTAACGCCGCGAGTCTTCAGAACGCGTCGTGCGGCGAGACCCCGTCGTCGACGAGCCCGTACCCGCCGCTCAGCCCGCCCAATCGAGTGTCCACTTCCTGCAGTCCCGACGATATCCTGCATTCGTCCTTCGCCGCGCCCTCCCATCCTAGAAAGAGGTCACGATCCTCGCCAGGCTCCGGGGGCGCGACGGGCTCCAAAAAGGGACCCGCGGCCGGCGCCGCGGCGTTATCCTACGGAACGGAATCGGGTTTAATGAGCGGTAAGGATAAGCCAATACATCGGTGTCATATCTGTCAAAGAGGTTTCCTAAACAAAAGCAATATTAAGGTACACTTACGCACGCATACGGGCGAGAAACCGTTCAGATGCGACGTGTGTAGCAAAGCTTTCAGGCAGAAGGCGCATCTTATTAAGCATCAGCAGATACATAAAAGAATCGGTAGGGATTAGACCGTTCATTATCTTTCTCAGTCCGCGATCGAACAGACATATTTGATAGAATAGAAGGTAGACTATATGATAGCTAGTTAAATAAGGTAGATAAATATACATAATAAGAACATTTGGACGTATGACACTCTGAAGTACGTTGTGTACTTATAATGCAATGTGTCGATCGCGTAGTGATTTGTGTGAGCAAATGATTTTAATTATCAGAGTCCGGATAAATGTTGCAAAGTGTATTTTCTGTATTTTCAATAGTCTACGAAACGTGGTCTGATGGAATTTTAACGATGAGCTGCTTGAGCGTTTACTGAATCGCGATAAAGAGATAACAATAAAGAATAAGATAATTCTTGCTCTCTATCGTTAAATCTTATTCGACGATCAGCTCGGAGCCTCACTAGCGGTGCGTCGCGTTAAAATCGCATCAGACTGCCCCGCAGGTACAAGTTTTATTACATTGAAAATACGGTTGAGCTCTACTAAGTGCTTTATGATCCACGATCAGAATATGATGCTTGATTGCTCGCCTGATGCTTGAACGGTGTATATCCGAGTTATTCTTGAAGCATAAATGCGAAGAGTAGTGTCTTCAATATTGACAAGCTTCAAGTATGACTTACTAGGGAATCTCTTTCATGGTCGTTGCATCGGTGCATGACTTCATCGGTACCGTCAGTTATTCTTTTGATTAAACCCGATTCCGCTCCAATCTAGACTCCTACGAAACTTTACGAGTACTTATTTTTATATGTAATATATACATACATACATACGCTCGCATTATGTACATGTATGTATATACGAAAAGAGTTTCATATATAAATATTTATTTATTTGACGATAAACAGAAACATTTTCAAACAAAATTTTTTTATAATTGTTATCTTTTTTTTTGAAATATTTTTCTATTGTGTGATAATTTTTCTTGAGAGTTACTGAGAACTAGAGATATATGGGCGTGATCGTCGACGACGGCTAGTTTTTTTTTTATCCGAAAATAATTTCGTTTTATTAATTACATTTCGATTACTGTGTTATTATACCGGCTGTACTCTACTACACTGATTTTCATTACGTTCGTACGTTCGCTATGTACGAAGAACAATGGTCTCCTGGATCTTTGGCGAATGGTAAGTAATCCAACGGGTGACACCAATCCAGTTCATCGTGACGCCTGTACCTTGCGAGGAACTTCTAAGATAATAAAATTTGTAACATAAGGTTGAACATTTTATTATTAAAGAAAAATTTCCTTGATGTTATTGGTTCCGGAAACAAAATCTCATTACCCGGTTTCTCGATCGTCTCGAATATTCAAGTAGAAATATACGAGACTAACAATTTTCTTCTCTCTCTTCTATTCTACGATACTCTCTCAATACGAGTTACATCAAGATACAACTTCTCGAACGTCAATGAGCGTCATTTAGGGGTAGAAAGAGAGCGAAGAAATTGATTAATCCTGTGTTAAGACGCAGTCGGGCGCGTGCTGCTCGCGCTCAAGATGTACCTAAACTCCGAATGTAGCGCTAAGGAATAGATTCTAGTTTTGTCTTTTATTTATATCGCTTTTATTTTACGCTCCCTTCAACATCTCCTTCTCCCACTTTTTATTTATCTTCCCTTCCGGATACTCTACTTCGCGTACCTTGTAAGATAGCCGCTCTTATTTAAGCTTCTTTCCTCGACTCCTTTGTATCTCTCTTTTTTTTTTTAGCTTACGACCTCACACCGTGTGTAAAATATTGTACGACAAGGTACTTAATTGCACTTCCCTCACCGATCCTGCGACAAGAGGATCTATGTACGGGTCTCTATATTTTTTTTCCTGTAATAACTAAATCGAAGGACGTGCGTACGTTTGACGAGGTTTCGCGAGTTTTCGACGGATCGACGGTAATAATTCTCACAATCGCAATCGCGCAGGGGACATTCACGGTTCTCGATGTTAGTCGTCGGGGTTCGCGGAACACACTCGCCTGCAACACACTTTGTTGCGACTCACACTCGCTACTCGATCCTCGAATTCTCGCTCGCTGCTGCTTCCGTCGCGGTAGCTCGCTGATCACGGAACATAATTTGTATAAAGTCGTATGCATTGTACATGTGCATTATTTATGAAAAACTTGATGTTCAATTAAATGATTGTTACCGCAACACGATCTTGTCATTTTTCTCCTCTCGTGCCGATACCCCTTCCTTCTTATCCGCATCATTCCTCCGCTCTCTATATACCTTATCGGGCATTCTCTGAACCGACTCTCGACCAGCCAATTCCATAATTATCAATTCGGCAGTGGCGCTTCATTAAAAACATTTACAATGTTGTACAGATACTAAAAGATTTTTTCGCGACGACAGAAATCCCGGTTGGAAAGATAGTTTGATAGGAGAGAACAGCGATAAATGCATAAACGTGCATTTCTGAGATTCGAGGACGTGACGTTATAATGGCGCGGAGGATCTTTACGTGAAAACTGCGCGCGGAATATGGACAATTGATTTTTTTTCAATTTACCGTTACGTTTATAGGCGGGAATAAAGGTAAAAGAGGTATGAAGATCCGGGTGCGCATGCAATGCGGTCTCTCGTGGGATACTTGATCGCCCGACATCGTAAATACGTTATTTCCGCGGAATTTTACGCCGCTCGAACGGCTTCGATCTCCGCCGGACGCGTCTCGCAATTAAATTCGGGATGAATTCGCGGCGTCACGGTGTTCGGTCAAGTTGCACACGCGCCACTGCCGACGTTATCGCTGGCTTATGGAATAATCACCAGGGGCGTTCGGGGGGAGAGAGAGAGAGAGCAGGGGGACTTATTTTCGGATAGTCATCATCGGTGGTCGTCAGCTTCCGGACTTTGGATGCGAGTGTCACACACCGTGCAGACAACGGGCCGAAATTATACCGACGGGCACTCTAACAAAGGACGACGTTGAAAAGGGATCTGGGACAGTTTGCGTGGCGGTTTGTCCCAATGTTTGCGCTCGGTATATGGACCGCGGATTATTGTTGAATATAATGATATAACGGGTTTACGGTCCCGAAGGTTATACGGTCCGTCGTGCGATGTTGTCTCTTTGATGTGGAACAAGGAGAAGCGTAGATTCAGAGAGGAGAAGATGCTGAGAGAGAGAGAGAGAGAGAAAGAGAGACGAGAGGAGACAGAAAGAGAGAAAGAGAGAGAGAGAGAGAGAGAGAGAGAGAGAGAGAGAGAGAGAGAGAGAGAGAGAGACAGGGATCTTTTATTTCTGCCCGACAATGAGCCCGAGAGGCTCTTGTGATCGTACACGCGAATCGTAAACAGAGGTATGGTCACAATGCGTCTAACTGTACTGTTGATTAATTCACGTAACAAACATATAAGGCACCAGGAGTATCGATTCCCGGAGCGGCTAACAGTAGCGCGTAACGTCGTAAAATAACTGCAAAACAAATAAGGAGAGTGCTATGAAAATGACGCGAGATGGATATAATTGAGAGAACAAGCCGTGAAGAAGATGCAAAGCTGATGATTAGATATGGCTGTAAGGCAGATGAAAATAATTAGAAGAAGATGACGTTATATGGGAGATAATAATAGCAGTGGCAGAAGGATACATTGCCGGAGATAAGTTGAATTAAATCCCAAAGAGAGCTCGCCGCTTATAACGTTCTATTAAAAAAAAAAAAGAAGAAAAAAATCAGGACGGGTGATATGTTCCCGTAATGAAGTACCATTTTACACATTATTTTGCGATTACGGCCGACTAATAGTACGGAGAAAAAGCAACGGAGGTGAAGCGGGAATGAAGATGATGGACCGACACGTCGATGACTCAAACGAGTGGCGGCTAAACCGAAAGGAGGGAGGAGGGAAGGATGGACTGCGGTTCCCATGACGTGCCCAGTCGGACCAGTGACCCAAATTTTTGGGGCCCACTGGCGGAGCTTCGTACCCACAACCTTCGATATCGTGTCTCCTCCCCCTCTTCGTCCCTTTTGACATCACGGATGCGTAAAAGGCTTCGATGCAAAAGCCTGATCAATTGATTCTGCAGCATGATGATATCGGATTGTTGCTCGTCGATGTTCGTCAGAAGACGAACATTGAGAGAGAGAGAGAGAAAGAGGGGGGAGGAGGGGAAGGGGAGAAAAACGAGAAAAGGCGAGAATAAATTTTGTGTTGGACGCCACTACTGAATACGTTCAATTAGTGCCTTCTATTAGTTACAATGATTGTGTAATTTATTCGCGGGATGCTATATGCCTCGCCGTATCCTAGCGACCATCTGTTAGTTTAGTAGCCTAGATACCTGAGAAGCGTATGAAACTTGATACACTGCTAAAAACAAGTAGCAGAACGTTTCTTCAGAGATGAGCATATAATATAATATATGTATCTCGAATTTCGATTATTTTTCTTATCGCATGATTTTAGTATCTTGAACACCCTCGTATAAATATACTGCTTTAGCTTCTCTATAAACGTTGCTTACCTTTTTTTCGGGCTTTCTTTTAAAGAACAATCCCGAGAATAATTGTTTTCGACAATGCATTAATAGCGGAATTTGAAAAAATTTCTGAAGAGTAGGATCTCTGTAAGGATCTTTCACGGTAATTTCTGTAATTGCGAGTTACAAAATGAAGGAGAACAGCCTCCATGGCACACAAAAATGTTCAAACAAAATATGAAATTATATATCTCAGTAATAAATGTTCTTTAGACACCATTGTCAGAGAATTTGTAGATAAACATGGTTGCGATTACAGATGTAATTATACGGGGTGCGCCAAGTGTCTTCCTTATACGTATCACCTGTAATAAGATAATAAAGTGTTCCGCGTTACATAGTCATCCTCCCTAATAACGCCGCGAGAGATTAACGCGGCGGAAGAGGTTTCCGTCGCGTTTCTTTGATAATATACGAAACTTCTCTCCGTGCCCGTTATGCCCGTAATACTTTACTCGGATCCCTCGCGAGCGGGAGCGGAGCCGCGTAAAGCGCATATCCGCGACATCCGACGGCTCGTGACTTTTTCGGATGAAAAGGAGCGTACATGCACGGCCGAATCAGCGCCGCGTGTCACATCGCATCTGCCGAGAGAGGATTTCATTTTTATTATATATCGCCGGGGCAAAATATCGAGGGGGGAAGGTGCAACCGGATGCAACGTGGAGGACCCGGCATCAATTACGGCCGTCAAAGGAGACAATGGACAATTCTCTCCTCGGCGGCGAGTGCCGCGCGCCGGTAGGCAGCAGGCGGCGTGTAATTTTTACTGTGGAACCTCCTTAAAGAAAGTCTTTCACCGTGTACGCGAAGGAGGAGCGCCGGATTGTCGTTGCCGGCCGCCGCGCGAGGAGGAAGAGGAGGTGGACGAGAGGTGGTGGCAGTGGTGGTATAGAGAACGACGAGGAGGGAGAAGGGCAAAGAGGAACGACGAAGGAGGAGGACCATGTTATACTACTTTGGTATACTTCGTCGTCGGTACCAGGCAGCGATGTTCCACTTACACGGCACACTTTGCAACTCGCCTCGCTTCAGGATCCTGAAGAGTGGTTCTGTGTCTATCCTACGGTTCCGATCGCCGCGTCGTTGGGCTGTATATAACGCGCGCACACGAAATGCCTTGGCTTCGAAACACGAAATTCGTGCGAGATCTGTGCTGCGGACGTTAGCGAATATGTCTCTTCATCTCTCTGTTTCTCTTCGTTTCTCTCTCTCTCTCTCTCTCTCTCTCTCTCTCTCTCTCTCTCTCTCTCTCTCTCTCTCTCTCTCTCTCTCTCTCTCTCTCTCTTCAACTCGTCTCGCACAAGGTCGGAGAAATAATTCTTATTTTTTTCACTTGGAAAATCCCAACCGTTGAAACGGAGTACAATAGAAGAATGGTTAAAAGAGTAACAACTCACCCAAATGATGTCATATGTTCAGGATATTATAAAAACTTAAAACTAGGAAAGAACGTCGAAAGAATGTCGACCAGCGGTGCTATAAATTATAGACGTTTCTGAGTTAATTTACGATGTATGCGATGACTTTTCCGAGACGAATAAATATTATTTACAAAAGATGTTTGTTCCATAATTTTTTATTTTTAGTGTCGGCAAAGTCTCTTTCTCGAGTTCTCAATTGTACACAAAATCCGGTTAAACACGCTGACTCATCGGCTTTAGGCCGATTCCTCTTGAAAATCCTCAGAATGTTTTTTTTTCTTTAACAAAGCATATACAAGTATTTCATAATTACTTTTTTTCTAAACGAAGTGGAAATCGACGTAATGAATCTTCCTCGTTTTGCATCCAATTATGGTATCAGTTCGAAATAAATAAGTAAATGCTTCCGTTTGATGTAGGACACGCGATCTCAATATAAACGAGAGAGTAGGCGTGCGATTAAGTTCGCATTGGATAAAGAGGTAAAAATTAAAGCAAGCGTAAGAGGTATACTTCCTATAGAATATCAAATGTATATATTAGATGTAAGAATTTCTATAAAATTAATATATAAATACAATATCCCATAGAAGAGAGTAATTATTTTTTCAATAAAGTTTTTCACAAATTTTTTAAATGACGTTTAATTTTAGTTTACACATAATATAATATAATATAATATAATATAATATAAAATGATATATATTATATATATTATATGTTTTAGCTGATAAATAAATATAGATTTTAAATTTTTATTAACACAAAAAATTCTTACTGCTTTAATTCTCGATATGTAGTTAAGAATTGTGTGCGACTATACTAATCCCACGCCGTTTTATGTGTTACACGTGCGCATCTTTGCGATTACGCTCAAACTAGGACAAGATGAAAATCGACATACTTGCGATTATGTGCGCAAATTTGGCTGCATCCGCCGTGGCACGCTGTGGAAGGCCGCGATCGCGCGGGGAATCATTCGTCCACGCTATAAATGCTCGATGGCCAATCATTCGAGGCGCTAATTCAAACAAAATACCGTGTCATATCGCGATGGAAATGACGGAGATTTTCGGATTCCCGTTGAGAAATCGAAATGACGTCGGAATCGCTCGTTTCAAGTTCGACACGCTTTCGAGAGTTTAAGGAAAGTCTTGCGACATAAGGTCGTATCTATGTATATATGTAAAAATTACAAAGTCGAAGAACCGACGGGTAATACGTGTGAAATAATATCAGCGTTGCATTGGTTCGCCAAGCTTTTAGCAAGGTAACGTGTACATTAAATACGTACGACATGTTATATAATTATAAAAGTAATATAATTATATTTTATAATATATATTATAGAAACGTCGCATGATTTATCAATTATTTAATTTACGCAAGTTGCGCAGCTCTAAGCATTCAATTTCTTATGTGTTGATATGCAGGATGCAATGTTACACGATGCCAATTTGTTCTTTGTAAATTATGTGCCAGTCTCTTGTCCGCTGCCGCCGTGAACTAATTCTCGGTGTACGTAAAAAGATTTTTGCATGCATCTCTTGGCTACCCGAGCGGAACCGGAACACTTTTAACCCGCGATTATCTCGTCAATTTTCCGTCTCCACGATGAGTTTCTAGCGATAAATGCCAAACACCAAGTTTGTAACATCCACGCCGCGTAATAACGTATTATGTATGCAATATGAACAATAAATATTAGTTTACACACACACACACACACACACATCGTCTTATTTTCTCTTCTTCCGTTAAAGAAGAAAAAAAGATCGTTATGCGTCACAAATGACCCAGTTTCTACCGCCTGACAAGTATTTCGGTAAATCAAGCAGTTTGATAATGCATGTAGAAGATGAATAAAAGATTAACCAAGAAACTCGTATCGCGCGAATGAAGCGTCTTGTTTGTTGTAAAGGCATGTTTTCGATTTGGGAGACTGCGAGAGGTCTCTCCTTCGCATCTCTTCCCCTTTCGCTCATCTCTCATTACCATCGAATGTGCACGCACACCGACGTCGACGCGCGTCCGGGGGAGGGAGAGGGGGTGCGAGGAGGGGGCCGGAACGGGAAAGGGGGTACGGAGAGAGAATTTCGCAAATGGACGAATAATTAAAGGCGATTCGGATCATGTGAGTGGTACAGTTCACACAGTTACATCTCGCGCGCCTTCTCAATGGACGTCGTCGGCAGGTGAGCAGCGATGCACGCGCACACGGTGGCTCTCCGGCGTCCTACACGTCTCTCTCTTTCTTTCTCTCTTTCTCTCTCTCTCTCTCTCTCTCTCGGCCCGGGTTTCACGATTCTCCATTCCCGTGGTAAAGTTCCCATCGTACGAAGACACGGCGTCTATCGCTCGCACTTCGGTCCTCACGAAGGTGCGCAACTTCTCTCGCCGCGAGATTGTGTCAAAAGATACGCCACCGACGCAACATCGCCCCAGGAAGCAGATAGACCACGACGCCTGGTCATCTGGGATTGACGATTCGCTAATTTGTTGCAGACTAATGGACCAGGAGAATAAATACAAATGCAAAACTCCGCACCGGTCGAAAAAAGTAATTATTTTTTACGTAATGTGAACGTAGCTGTGGTAAGTATTATACTTATTAGGACTTCGTAAAAAAAAATTTCTTTCAGTTTTATTAATATCTGTTTTTTTATAACAGAGAATTCAAAGATATAATTAGAGCTGCTTGATTGAAGTACTACCGGAGAAGGATAAAAGAGAATCGCTTTTTTGCTCAGTTTTACGACTGTACGACGATCACGTGCACGTGTTAGAATGGACATAAAGACAGAAAAACGTCTCGTACGTCGACAGAAACAGTTAAGAATCATCTATTAATTCTGTCGGCTAATAATAACTGTGAATTATTAATCGTGCGGTAATTTAATACGCGTTTGTTAGCGTCGAGCGTCGCGGTCGACGCGGTTCACCGTCGATGGCATTAAATCATCCCGAAATAAATGGCACGTTTCAATTGATGATACCCCGAGATTTCTTTCTTTTTTTCCTGCAACATACCTGGATCGCGAGCGGGCTTGACAACGGCAAAAGGAAAAGAGTGAGAGAGAAAGGAGGAGAGCCGTACAAATGAGAAAGAGAAGTACAGTTAAGAATTCGTCGCACGTGGAACTGCTATATCTAGCTGTTCTTGCCTTTTATCTGATGCTCCATTTAAATAGGAATTCCTAATTACCATTGTACGCTCCCTTCCAGCCGCGTCTCCTATGAGCCGGCGTGTTCATCTACGAACGAAGTGTGTCGTTTATCAAACGTATCAAATTCACGATTCGAGAATTGGCATCGACGCGACGCTGCGAACTATTCATTAGCAGCTAATTAACTCTTAAAGGCTACATGGTCTATATATATAGACCTCGCATATGGATCTTTGATCGCGTATAAAGCTGGGTCTAATTACTAATCAATCAAATCTCGAAGAATTATACATGAAATAAGGGTAGAAAAGACTGAAGAATATACTAAAAGTAGAAAAATTGGCAATAATTAATATTAAATTCTCCAAAAACATCAATTTTTTAAGAGTCTCAAGTGGTTGAGACTTGAGACTTGAGATGACTTGAGCTGTAGCCTTTAAGGGTTAAATGCAAGTTTTCGCTCGCTTATATTGTTACTTCCTCAATTTCCAATAAACGCAAGCGGAAGAAAAATACGAGAATTGTAAGAAATGCTTGGCGGGCTTCTGAAAATTCCGATCGAGCATCAAACGTTAATTCGTCTGCTTTTTTGGCGCACGAGAAACAAACGATCGGCATGCATCCGCTTGACAGGGGCCGGAGACGTATGCCGCCGCGCGCAGTATGACGATTGCTTTCGCGCAGTATGACGATTTCATGATTTATGAGAGTTATTACGATTCCAAGTGATTTATGGCGCGACTCGCGATAGCGCGCGGTTCCCCGAAGATAAAAACGGCGGGATTCATCGTTACTCGTCACTGAGAAATGTGATTAAGAGAATCGCGCCTTTGAAACGTAAACGTCCAAGTATCCACCGTCCAACAGGTCCCGCACGATTATTCGTCGTTGATTTTATCTCGAGTCGAGTATCGAAACGGAGTGAAATATCTCAGATCAGGTTGACAGATGAGTATCGCGTCGTCGATAATTAATAGAAAGCTGCCCGGACGTGTTCGTGTTTTCATTTCCGCTTTAACTATGATAATCGATTCAACGTGCGCCCGCACGCGGGTTGCCAGTGATTTTCGTCTTCGGGGACGGGAATAATTTTTGACAGAATCCTATAAGATTTCACTCGTGCGTGACCGCGCGGTGCGTGTCGCCGCGCCGTGATGCCAAGAGAAATCGAACTTGATCGTTAAGCGAGTCGCGAATCGCGAGCTCGGCCCATTAGCCGCGTTCGAGTCTCCTCCCGGTCCCGTCGAGGCCCCGAAGACGAGCGCGGGCAGACGTATCATTAATAATGATCGCTGCGGCGAATTGCTCGTTCTGAAAAAAGCATTTTTTTTCAAGTATTATCTATTTAAACTGCGTGCGCAACGCGGAGATGCGATTCACGTCTAATTAATGAATATATTGATCTTTTAAAGGCGACAGTTATACGTACAAGTGTGTATTAATTACCAAAAATATACGATTGCATTATTAATAATGATTTTTTGCAAATATGTATTTATTAATTTAACGGTACTAATATCACGTATCTCGTGTTAAATTGAATAAATAAAATTTTTAATCCAGAAGGGAAATTTGAATTGATTTGTACTGTTTGCAATTTTTGCATAAATCATACAAGTATACGTCGTAAATTATATTAGCGCAAATAGTACAGGATTCAAGTGTGTAATAATATGAAACTTCAAAGTGCAAACCCCAAAAAAGAAAGCAGTTTCCAAAAGCTCCTATTCCAAACAACATTCTCTGGTCTGAAATCTCGCGGTTCCTCTCCTTATCTCACTCGCGCAATTCCCAAAGAAATAAGAGAACGGCGACGATCAACGCACTTCGCGTTATTGCGCGAAAATAGGAAATAAAAATAAGTGGAATGTACATATATACTTAGAATCGCATTATATAACGTCCGAGATCCTGTTTGCCGAACGTGGCGAGCGGCGAACGTGGCGGCGTGGACGTTACGTTACGGCGGAATTCGCGCGGAGAGAATTTCCGCGTGCGTCGGAAGGGGGGAAAAGAGGAAGCCCGCCCGTAAATCTCCCTCTATTTCCTTTTCTCCCGCGGTGTGTGCCGAGATCGGATCTACGCAGATCCACGATCGATCACCGTGTCGGGCTTCGATCGGCGCGGAGGAAAGGTGCAGCGGCATCAGCTCTCGGTAGAAAGCCTCGCTCGATGTCGGCGTTGCTAGCGCAAGTTGCCGGCGACTCGTTTATGCCGCGTGCGTATACACGCACGTGTGTGTGCGTGTGTGCGTATGTGTGTGTGTGTGTGTGTGTGTATCGGCTCGTCTTTACTAGCATAAGTTAAGCGCGCGCGCGCCGTGTTCTCCCGGGCTCCCCCCGTGCTGGTGGGACCTTGTTTCATGACCTACATAAAGCAAGGCCGTTAACACTACTCACGACTCCGCGTACACACACATACGCACACATACACATACACATGTACGAGGGAGCCCGCGCGAGGTGCGCTCCGCGCTCTATGGAGAAGGCTCACGTGTACCCCCTACCCAGATAGCGCGGCACCCATCGGACCCCCGTGCGAGATGGCCCCGAATTGGTACCACCTGGTAGGATCGCGGCTGTGTACCGCGCGAGAGATAAGGGACTCCGGGGGATATGCCTCGTTCCAACCGGTGCGGTGTGTCACTTTTAAAGCGACGCGATTAAATCGAGAGCTCTCTGACCCGGTCGTTATTCTCGTTGACCCATTAACGGCCGCAATTAAAACATACAGGATTTTAATTAAGACGCGATTGTGTTTTTTTTTTGTTTCCCGCGAGATTCGTAGCTGAATTGCAAAAACGGTTACTCTCTCTTCCTCGGGTATCTGAAAGATCGTGCTCGACGAGAACGTTGACGCATGAAATCATTTAAGCGAGGATCGGTTACGATGGGAAAAAGCAATGTATCTGACATCCTTCTACTTTTCAAATCCTTTAAAGACAAGTATTTTTGAGATATTATTTCTCTGGGAAAAATGTTTGGACATCAGAAAAGATGTTTTTTATCTTATTTATAAATTTTTTGTTCCAAAAAAAGTTTTGGTCATTAATGAGTTAATTTTTCGAAAAGATACGAAACAACGTCGTGTGCGACATGTATTACAGCTGCTGTAACGATAGATTCTACCGAGTTTTTAGATGAAATAATTCGATCTGGCTCAACACGGCGTATAATCGACGAAAACTTGACCGAGTTAATTTTTGGCTTCGCTGTATCACTTATGAGGCAAAAACATTCTCCACTTTCCAAATTTTGACGTAAAAGAAACTTCTTTCGCGTGTGCATATTTATATAAATCACCTGGATTCCATTTCTACTTCAGGATCGGAATAGGAGTGCCAAATCTGGCTCGCTGCGTATTTCTTTTCAAAAAAAGATGCAAAGCGAAATACGAAGCTAATTTCTTCGATATTAAGAAAATATAAAAGAGAGAATAAAAGAATGAAAAAAAGGATTGGAGAATTTTATCAATCGAGTGTCTTCCAGCTACCTCTTTCCGTAATTACCGTAGCAATATTATCAAATTAAATGCGACTTATTTATTGCAACCGTGAAACTTTTCGAACTTCCCCCTTTCTCTCATCCTCATCAGAACTCAGAACGCTTCATTACGATTTGATTCGCATCGTTCGTCGCGCTAACGCCATTGGGACGCGAATAATCTTCGCGAAGGCGCCTTTTTTGTTTTTACGGTCCAGCTTGAGACGGTCCCGCTGGTCCCGCGCAAGATGAGGCCCAAGATGAAGAAGCCGCGGGGATCCCTGCCCCCTTCGCACTTTGCCTTCCTCATCTTACGCTCACCGCGATGTGTGTACGTACGTATGTACGTCGCACCGTGTCTTCACGCTTATTGTTAGTAGGTCACACCGATGCGTGCTGGTGTTAGCGAGAGGATATCGTGGCAGCGCGTACCAGCGCGCGCGCGCGCGCGCACGAAGCGTTATCGTACTCACGGCGGAGCCTGGCTGTGGGTCCGGCAGTCACCACCTTGATGGCACCTTGATCTTGATCTTGACTCCGCGCAAGGCCCGCCTCGCGGGCAGACGCCGCCGGGAGAATGCGGACGGTCTGGCGTCTCTCGTTTTCACGTATTTTGCGTGTAATTTTCGTCGGAACCCGCGGCTGTGGTTCGAGAAGCCGTATAAAATCTCTCTATTTTTTCTCTTTTTAATATGACTTCTATTTCCGCGTTTAATTAAAAAGCGTGTTTAAGTTGCGTTTAAAGGAATCTTAAAGGAGAGCGAAAGGAAATTTAAAAGATTTTACGATTTGAGTAAATGGGTTGCGTTAAGTTGATAAATGTATAATGACGATAGTTATGCAGGAGACAGCTAGATTAAAGAATATTCTTTAGAAATGAATAAGGATATCGATTCAATTTATACTATTATTTTTGATAAAGATGTGGATGTAATATTTATATAATCGCGCACGAATCGGATTAAAATTATTAATATAATAAACGTAATTCCCTATACTTTTATGACTCCTGCGTTTTTTATTGAGATACGTTACTTTGTTCAATTTTATTATTGTATAAAAAAATCAAATTCTATATGACGCGTCCCATATTCTATTATATGAAATTCTGTTAAATTATTGATGAAGAAAAAATGTTAATAATGGAATAATTAATAAATAAATAATGCATAGTTTTTATCTTGTCGTTGATTGATTTACGCACTTTACGAATCTGAAATTTGTATGACCTAATTTAGCCTTCCTTTTCCGATCATTTTTTAATCATCTGCCTGTACTATAAACATAACTGCCGCCATCTCTCGCGATCAAACCATACCAGAAAATTTATGTATATGAAGAAGAGCTAAGTAACACATAAAAGAAAGTTCTATTATCATTATCTTTCTGCGCTATATATCTTATACGGATGTCGCTTATTTCATTTCGATCATGAATTCTGTGGGGAATCTAAAGCTGCTTTCTTCTTAGCGAAAATTTAATAAGGCCGCATCTTGCTATTGTTGAATTCTCATATCTACGCCAATCACCTTGCTTATTATTTAATATTACACGAAACATATTCTAAAATTCATTTGTATATAAATTATATTCCCTAATATTTATTACACTTCTATATATTTATATCTACAACTTGTATGAACCATAGCAAATTTTTCTCTATTTATCAATCTTCGGCATAACTGCAAAAAATAAATGTATACATAAAGTGTATAAGAATATTAAAGAAAAATATTTAATATTTATATACACTTCACATATATTTATTTTTTATAAATAAAAATGTGTTTATGTATATATGTTTAAAAATATATGTATTTTTATAAATATATATACAAATTGTAATGCACACATTTTTTTATTCCGAAAAGTAATATAAATAAATGGCGAAAAATCGATCAGGATCGTCGATCGCACGGTTCTGTTCGTCCGACCTACTGCCTCTAAGACGACCTTAAAAATCGCAATTTGCGTTTTCTGCCATCGGCGCACGCTATCCGTAATTATCGGCTGACTCGTCCTGATCACGGACTGCCCCAGATGCAATTTTACACGTTGATGCGAGAGGCGACTCCGAGGTTCACCAGGTCAGGGAGCGGGAGGGACGGATTTAGAAAACTTCGACCTTTCGAGTTTTCCTTTATTTTATTGGTACCATCTCTCTCTTTCGTACACAACGATCGTCGCAATAGACTCCAGCCGTAATCTGGCACAAAATGCAACTCGAGTTTCGCGTCGGCGGCGAAATCCTCGACAAGCATGCTCGATACGGAAATACTCGTCTTGACGATGACGCGAGCTATATATTATACGCGAGTAAGCGTCGCCGTTACCGATAACGTGTGTCATTACCGAAGATTGGTTTGCAACGGAATATTTTAATTTTTGTCATAATAACGTACAGACTGACGAAATGACGCGGACGTACACGTATTGTCGAGCGAAGTACATTAACCACGCAGTAAATTGTTTCTCACGGTAATCAATGGTAGGAAAAAAAAATGAAAGACGACGACGTTTGTCCCTGATCTAACAAATTACCGCGAGTTTTTACAATGGAGCATGCATGAAAGGTGGGTGCATTGCGTTTACATTTAAATGAACTTAACGTCGCATTAAAGCGATGAACCTGGACTAATAGTCGAACAAACGTATTATCGAATGTCCTGAATAACGACGACGTATTGTATTCGTATCTTAAGAGTAGTCTTCGATCGTTCCCAGGACGATTTGCGTTGGAATGTTCACGGATAAGCGGACGCAATACGAACCAAAGTCGTATTCTACAATATATATTCATTTGTGTTCTCACTCGTAATAATAATGGCCTAGTTTACACCGTGCGTTTAGGCCGCGACCTATACCTTATATTCAACCCAAACACGATAGGTCGCGACGATGTAAACAGTTGCGACCTCGCTTGGGTCAGGTCTCTTTTTCGCGTGCCCTGACCTAAATTAGGCCACATGACGTAACGCGTGTAAACGCAGGTGACCTAAAGATCGACTAAAGTGCAGAGAGTGTACCAATAGATACTAATAGATAATTTTTACTTATATTTGACCCAAAAGTATCATAGATCTACATGGTGTAAACGTTTTGTTTAGAAGCCTATTTTAGGTCAGGGTATAGGTCAGGTCGCGATCAGGTCGCACGGTGTAAACTAGGTCAATATTACGAGCAATGATGTATCGTCGATTTCCACCTCGCGAAAAGTCATATTTACAAGCGTGGTCACTTAATTTTACTTAATTATATATTTCCTATGATTTACGACATCTATTCCACAAGATTCAAACTTAACTTCGTCGACTCGTTACTAATAATTTGTTTATCGATATTAACATCATAACCAATAAGACACGATGCTCTGCCGACACCTTAAATGGTTCAATGAACGGTCCGTTTGCAAATAATATTCGAAAACTTCCACGTTCAAATGTTGCTTATAGAAGCTTAATGTCAACAGCACGAAAAATCATATTGCTAAATTACCCAGCTCATTGTACTTGAACAAGAGTACAACTTCTATACTTGTACGAGTTGATTTTATTCCAGTTCTACCGATTGCATTGTTTGATAAAGCCCGTTCTATTAAACTGTATTCTATTAGACTGTTTTTATTTTTCAACTTCAGCAATACGCAATGGATACGAATATCAAAGATTCAATAATCCCAAGATTTTCACATCTACCTTATATATTTATGTATAGTATGGATATATATTTTCCTTGTCAACTTGTAGGTATAATGCCAAGAACTAGAAATTTTGCACGGTAAAAAAATAACACCTTTCTAATTGTATTATTAGAGAATAAAGCAATAATGTTGTCGTTATAGTAGTTCACCTGGAAATTATTAGTGATTTCTCTACTATAATCTGATTTGCTTCATTTTATATCAAATTTGATTTAGCTGGACGACTTTTTAATTAATCTTAATATATCGTTAATTTTAATATGTTTTTCTGCAAAGTCGCAAGAAATCAATCATCTAGAAAAACCACATCCCTTAGAATGGCTTAGAATATTGCGCTCAAGTCAAATTCCGACACTGATTGTGAGTGTTTGTTTAACTCGGTGGTAATATTTTGACTTGCACTTAAGATTCAAGTGGAACTCTTCAAAATCTTGCAAATTATTTGAACAATATCTTAATTGTTGTTTCAATATTATTTAAATAGATTTGTTTAATGTAACTTTGACAGAACTCCAGTGCATTTATCATCGAATTAATCTATTGAATAGATTGAGCGCTACGAGCAATAAGGAAAATGACTCCATGATAAATATTTGCAATAAAATCCTATTTTTGCTTGATGAAAACGAATCGATACAATTTAATAAATCTATTAATCAGGCACATATTAGCTTGTATATTAATTTTACGCTCTTATTTATAGGTTCGATATTTTCATAAAACATAATTATAAGCATTTTTATGGTTCGTAATAACTTAATAACAAATAAATATTTATTCACTGATTCCGTTCAATTCGTAATATAGAATCGGAAGAATATTCAACTCGAAAGGGACTATTTCAAACCATGACACCGCGCTGTGCCAACAATTGCTTCCTTTGGTGAAGACTCGGCGAATCCACGGTAATCTCGTCGTTCTTCACGCTGTCGAATGACTTGGAGGTTTTGAAATTATTTAGGACGTTCAAGCAATTGCTGCTCGTCATTTCAAAAGATTTGGAATTCCTTAATGACGCGCTAGCTAACTTTCTGATAGTTTCCGAAATGGGATACTTGAAGTCCACTCTCTCCCGTTCCCTCTCCTTGATCCTTTGATTATCGTTGACCACCAATAAGGGATCTTTCTTCTCCGCTTTTCTCTCCTCCTGCTCTATTTTAGAATCTTCGTGTTTCGTCCTCTGATTCTCGCTTCCGTCAGTTCTATACGTTGTCACTGATTCTGATTTGTCCTCTCTTTTATTCGTAAATGGCTCTAATCGCGGATGTTCGCTCTCTTCCTCCTCCTTCTTGTCGTCTTGACCTAGTAAAGACTTTGGTGGCGCCTCCACGTAACCGCTCTCGTCGCTGTCGGCCTCCTCGTCGAGAGAATCCAGAGTTAGGAATGAAGTCTCCTCGTTCTGCAGAAATTCATGACCTATCCTGCCAGGATACTTCTCATTCACTCGCCTCTCTCTCTTCTGCGGATCCTCGATCCTGTTCAACATCTCTCCCCTCGGTCGATAATCCACTACATCATCGAGATCCTCGACATCCTCGAAATCGAACACGTTCGAAGTGGTGTCCTCCATTTCCTCTTCTTCCTCCTCCATCGATTCATCCTCTTCGCTCGTCAAGGGAAACCTCTTCATGGGATCTATAGGATTAAAACGAGGACTGCCGGCGCACGTCATAAAATGCGCCGAACCTTCCGAGTTTCTTCGCGGCCCTGGCCCCCTGCTGACTCGGTCCTTCACAAAGATAACTCTTTTGGTCGACCCCCGCTGATCGTTTTGATCTAGAAAACATATTTCAAAGGTAAGCAACTTACCAAGAAGTGACATTATAACTTTATATGTCACGCACCAACTGGTACGACTTGTCGGGCAACTGCCCTTTCGGCATAATTATGCAAATATCGAAACCCCTGTCGTTATATATATCCCTCTAAAAAAAACTTCACAAAAATAGAAACATAATGTCTCAAATACAAAAATATCCCAAAAGGGAGTAAATAAAACGCTATGGAAAGATACGATATAAAAAATTAGTTACACGTTTGTCGTTTATTAAACTTGACGATTAACGACGTTAAATAATTACAGCTCGCTTATCTGTTCGTAGCGCTAAAATAGCGTAAAAAAACTTGTGCTAGAATAAATTACGCGCAGTTTATCTACCTTAATTATATCACAAGGTGATACAAAAACAGGCTTTATCTCCACCTCACTGCGTTTATGTAACCATCCTCGCGTGATATCTCGCGACACAAAAAATTGAGGAAAATTTTAAAGACTGTCGTGCATCAATAAAAGTGCATTTACATCATCGAAGAAAAAGGTGTGTTTAAAAAGAGTTTCTCGGAACTTTGCGTTAAGTTTTGAAATGCTAAACGAATAATAAGCGATAATTTGCTAATACTCACTCTGCGGGAGCGGCTCCTCCGGGCAGGTGGCTCTCTCCTCGCTGGTCGCCGTGCTGGCGGTTTCGCATCCGCTGGAGATGCTACCGTTTTCGTCGGACTCGCGATTGAGGGCGTCCAGCAGTCTGGCTATCCTCCAGCTGTCCTGATCCTCCCAGCTACGCGCCACGTTCTCCAAGGAACGCAGCTCTTCCAGCAGCCTCTTCTGCTCTATCTCCTCGGCCACCGTGTCCTCCTCGATCGCCGACAGCTTAGGCGCGCTCTTCGACCTCTCCAAGGGCGGCCGGTAGTTCTGGCCGCCGGTGCTCAAAAGCAGCTTCCTACGCGGCAATGACGGGTTGTCGTATAACGCGCTCGCCAGAGACAACCTGTAACGATTCGTGTAAACTGTGCTAATTAATTCAAATTATGCCAATGTACTTAATGAATGTACTAATGACTTAATGAAACAAGTAATGAAAATTTAATACGTGTGAAAAAGAGAAAAGATTTTTAGTTATCTTTTCCGTGGTAATTTATGGATTTGCTTACGAGATGCTACTCCTTGCTGATTTTTATATCTGGAGAATCATATATAAAATTCTAGTTTATGAAATAATTAAAAATAAATTTTAATTTTAATTAATTAAATATTAAATAATAAAAATTGTATAACTCATTAACTTGACACCTCTCTCTCTATTTGTACTTTTTTCAGCAAATAAGGTAAATTCCTGAATGACAATGCGATAAAGAAAGTAGTAAATTAGACGTGTTAGCGCAATTCCGGCAGGAGTACCAGGGTATGTTTGACCTGCGACTTGGAAACACTGACCCGAATGCACATCGCCGAAGCGGCCGATCGCTTCCCGTCCTGGTTCGTGACTCGATCGCGCACATAACGATCTACAATCGTGACCGGAATCGTGACTTCCACGGTGGATGCGCGAGCGCGTGCGTAACTGCGCGTACCTCTCAAAGACCCAAGATGGGGAAATTTCTCTTTTCTCCCGATTAAGGCAAGGGGGAGGCAAGCACCTGCATGGCCGACGTAACGACGATATAACCCGAACGTGGGACGATAAAAATGCGAGGAATGCGCGCGATGGTGCGCGCCGCTGCCCGACATTGAAATGAGCCTAACGGAAACTCGGAGAATTCTACGAGTTTGAGAAATTGTGCCGCGCGCGATTAATCGTGGCCGGTTCAGTTTTAACAAGAGCCGTTAAAGCCAAAGCAGATACGTCATAAAGATATGCATATTTAGATGATATTCAAGTAATTAAAATCGATAAGACAAGAATTTCAAATCTTTTCTAGCACGTCGCATAAATAGCGTAATGCGAACGTTATACCTTGTAACGTGTGTCCCATTAATTTTCTCCTAACGCAATTCTAATACCCGACAATACCGAACAATACATCGCTAATCCCGTATAGCACTTGCCAATTCCCACTAATTGTTTGCCAATCTTAGATAAAGTCCGTTAACGATTTCCGCTAACCCGTGATTCCCGTTTGTACTTACTTATCTATCGTTGTCGAGAAATAAAATTTACATTCTTTTAATTCGTCTCTAAATTTTTCGAGTAACTCTATGTACCAATCAATAAGCGCGCCGCTGAAGTAAGCGCTGCCTTTCCGCAGCTCGCTTAGGTCGCAGTTTACTTTTAGCGGCGTGATACCGCTGCTCTCACCTGGCGTTTTGCCTGGAGACCTTGTCCCGACGGAATTCCATGAGCGCCTGCTGCAGCCTGGTATTCAAGATCGAGGCGAGTCTCCTTGCGGTAGACTCCTTGCTGCACAGTGCTGCGTGACACCTCAATTCGGGCCTCAGTCTGCGGCCCTCGTGCCGATACACCCAGACGAACAGTCGCGGGTGAGAGGCCGGGGCCGTGCAATAAGTCACACGGTGGGCCCAGTACTCGGTGAGGCCGTGGTCCTTGGTGGTCGCGGTCAGCCCACCGTTGGTCACTGTCAGCCTCATGGAGACGTCGGGCCTGCTGCTGGTTACGTAGTTCCGCCATAGGGTCGACACGGGCTTCTCGACGCAGCCTTCACCTGCGGGAAGCGTGAAAGGGTTGGTCTCAATTAATTTCAGAACTTGTTAGAGCTAGAGCTGTTGCTGAAACGTTTTTTATTCCTGGGACGGCAGGGTTAAATATTGAAGGATGAAATTTAAACCGATACCTTGAGTTAAATAATTTTTTGTTATTTTTAACTAACATGTGTATCAAAATTTATTATTTCAACTTCATTGGTTTAGTTAAATTAACGACATATTGAGTAAGAGCAGCGACGACCTGTAGAAATGATTAAAATTGACTCAAATTGAGTGTAATTTAACAGTGGAAGTCCAGCATTTCGATTCTTCGTGGAACGAAGCCGTAATTCATCGGGGAGCTCCTCGCGGATGATGTTCGTGAGCTACGCCGTCGAAAGTAACGTCACGCTATGCCGATGTCTCCGCGCGCGGTACTTTCTACGGTTCATTATGGACATTGACGCATAATCAGACGCTCAGAAATGCCGCTTCTCGCACGGCACGACGAGAGGCATGCCGCGCGCGACTCCAGCGAAGTATGTCACTTTAGGACTGATCTCGCATGCGCATACCCACGTATATACTTTGTTACAACATTCCAGTTACGTTCAAACGTCGGCATGTGCAATGCGTACGAGATACCCTCCGTTCCACGTACTCCGGGGCATATCCTGACTTTCGATACAGTTCGATTCGCCGCTATACGCGCTGCCTTGGCTCGCGTTACCAATTTAGAGATACAGGAAACGCAAGTACTGTTACTTAGAGCTCGAAAGCGAGCCGAGCCGGCAGGCGGAATAGAGAAGGGACAACGAGAAAGAAAGAGAGAGAGAGAGAGAGAAAGAGAAAGAGGTAGAATGGCGCAGGTTGAGCGAGAAAAAGGAAAACCGGGAAAGAGAGAAAGAGATAGCAACTTGAGACAGGTAGGTAAGTGCACGCTAAAGTCTCCCTTGTAAGCCGCTATTCGCGAAAAAAAAAATAACGCGATTCTTCGCTCAAACCTGAAAGTGGTCTCCGCAAAAAAGTAATACGTTGTAGCATGTGTATCTGCTTATCGAAGCAAATATACTGCGTTTGTACTCTATTCCACGAGGCAGTGACAAATTAAACTCCGACATGAATAGCTTGGATCTGTTGTTGATCTTGAGAGACAGGATTTTTCCTCGCGCTCGTGGCAGATTCCATCGTGGCGTTCGGATCTTCGCGAACGTCACGCAAACGTTCTTTATAATTACAAATCGAGCTGGACTGACGCCACTAGGCATACAAAACGAACAAATTAATTCTATAAATGATTACAAGCGTCACGGATCTTCGATTGCCATGTCAATAGAAGATCGATGATCGTAAAGATAATCGCCGGCGAAGTGACGACTTTCTGGGGCAACAAAAAAGCTTTCTGCGTCTTAAGCGACACCTTTAGATCGATCATTATGCAAATAGCTCGTGTAATCCTGTAACGATTGATTTGATATACAGGACGGCTTGACAACGAGATTTCTGATGAGACACAGAAAACGAAAAACGTAGAAAACTGGGAAACAGAAACTAATTAACTTTAACGTTAAAGGTTTTGGTGGTCACATATTTTGTAAATATTCTAATACTTTGAACTGAAGGAATAGAATTACTGAAAATTTACAGTAAATTCAATCGTTTGCGGTCGAAACTAGAAATAAAAGAATTTTTATGGAGAAAAATGTAGTTTGTCGATTATAGTCACGTACAGATTCCAATGTTTGAAGAATTATGCGACAGGCTAACCGCAATTATATAGAGTCCAACTCGACATGGGACCGCAAAAGGTTAATATTATTAGAAGTTAATTATTTGTTAAAATGTTACCGCGATAAGAAGGCAATTGATTTATGATTGCCAAATAATTAAGAGCGCAACATGGTTTATGAACAATTATTGTCAGGTAATAATCTAAGATACAATAATAAAGCGCTTAAGATGTATTATGAGCTCTTAATATCTCCGTGATCATTAAGCGTGCACGATCAAACAATTGCGAAATGCATGCAAGTGATAACTATGATTGCAAGAGAAGGCACATCTATAAATCAAAGACAGCTGAGAAACGTCATTGCGCCTCAAACACTTTCCTTGAGATATCTTTTTAATTATAATATATTTATAATCCGGCGGTAAACTAAATATAGCAAACGACCGCTATTATTACAAACAGCGCTCTAAAGACTATTTTTAAATAGAGTGAGTTGTGTCAACGTTTCGCACGAGACCGACTAATGCAGATAAAGAAATGACGTGGAACTGAACACGTGTGTGCTTATTAAATCCCACGTGCATGGAGAAAGACCTAATCAGAAGCAGATGACTAAGAGGCACATCAACTTCAGCGATATTTAATCAAGGCGACATGATCGAATGTCTATCCAGAATCGCGTGCGATTTCCTTGAATACGTTGAGTCCATTATTCCGGGGATGATGCGATTCGTTTGTTGTTTCATCACGTGATTCCGCAAAATCGTTTGTGATACACACGTGAATCCTCCGAAACGGTTCGCACCGAGAAAATCTCGTTTTCACGCGAAAGGCGTAAATGTCAATAGAGCTGGAGCTGTTTCTCGCATTTAAGTCGTCATGATTACACCCTCGGGGAAAAAAATACCGTGTCTCTTACTTCCGAGTGTAACGTCGAGAGAAAGCACGCACGCCTCCGCCGATCGAGATTCGTGCCACAATCGAACTGTGACCGGCGGCCGACTCGACTGGGTGGAAAAAGGCCATCGAAAATCGCATGCAAATAAACCACGGACAACAATGGTGCCACTGTCTGCGTAATTTGCGTATAGGAAGCCTTACGTGTTACACGCGTTGGAACAACATTTTATTCCGAGCGTGTCAGGAGAAAGCGCACGGGGAGATTCGATAAAAGCGATCCTTTTGCCGCAGGTGAAACGCCGGTGGCGTCCATTGGCGTGCCGCGGAATTCTTTTCCGTTATAACAATTTTTCAAACGAAAGGCTCCGCGAGAGTAAAGTGGCGGAGCCGACGGAAAAATTGCGCTCCGCTCAATTACAAAAGCATCAGATTCAGTTTTTAATTTCAACTCGCGCCGTGCACGCAGTTTTATTACATGTACGTATATACACATATGTACACACACATATATATATAATTATTTATATACGTGCCACATCAAGTATTTAATCTCTCTCATTTAATGTATAATAAAATTAAGCGATTATGACCATTCAAATTTTCATTGAAAATCGATGTTCCTGTTCACCGAATATTTTCTAAATCGCTAAAAGATAGTAGGGGATTAAATCTCTTAAATATGATTTTATAAATTTAATATATATGATTCGTATTCGAATCATCTAGATTCGAAATTTTCGAATAATTTGGATTCAAATCATAGAAATTCGAATTCGTATTCGAATAGTTCGCCAGATCTCTATAAGCCGAGCCCAGGAAAAAATCAGGGAAAATTGATTCCGCGGCAGGAATATTTGCAGCTTCGTGATCTATCGAGTCGCGCGAATATTGCGATCGAATTATTGCGAACGGAAAAACAGGCGGTCTGGAACGATGCGGAACGGGAAGCAACGGCGAGAGAGGGACCGTGCACCGTGCACCGTAGTACGACCGGGTCGTCATTGCCACCGGACTGTGACACTCGGCGCGTTTTAGCGTCCGATATTATTCAATTAGAGATAATGCCGCGACCGCCCGTTGATTTTCCCTTCGTTAGCTGCGCCGCCACCGCGCGCATCGCGCTCTTGCTCGAGCGGGGCATTTCGAGAAAATCGCGCGTGCAAAACCGCGGAACGCCGCGCCGCGCGGAAACTTTCCACCGAGAAAACGCCGTTTGCATCGCATGACGAGAGCGAATGTCGCGTGCATCGCACGCGGTCGGTGGATGAACAATATAATAACGTTATATGAATGTGGAGTAAACGCGGCGCAGTAACGGGGTCGCGATTTTTTAAGCGAGAAGAGGTCATTGTCGAGGAGACCCGACACTCCCCGGGCAAGAGCCTTTGTCTGTCGTCCACTTCGGCATAATTGCCGTGGCCACGTTTGTGCGTCGATCATAATTTACTTACACTTAATTATAAATCATTCTCGAGAGCGACAGCCAGTGTAGCCAGTATACCAAAATTGAAAACATGCAGAACGCAGCTGTGAGTTTCAATGAACTTTTAAAGACGAGACGAGACGAGATAAAAGACGATGATAAATAAGAGTCGAGTCTGACTTGGCTGCTTTGAAACAATGGAGACGTAAAAAATTACACTTGTGACACCAATCTGCGTTACGCAAAAAAAAAGATGAGATCAAAAAGGTCCTTCGGGTATTTCCCATCTTTTTCTGATTTTTCAACTACCGTGATGTAAAAGAAGATATGTGTCAGGCATATATGTGTCAGTGTACTAAAAATATTAGCTAACATTACCACGTTTTTAACATTATAGAACCGTCGATGACTAACGTATACCTATTTCTACTACTTAAATATACTATGTATTTTTAGAAAGTGATAAAGAGAGAGAATAAATTGAACATTTACATATTGCAATAAAAAATCACGGAAGTTGTACTGTTATGAAATTGATACAAAATTACAAACGGCAGTCGTTTTGACTGGCTTTGGTAGATCCTGCAATATCTTACTCATTTGAAAAAAAAAAAATCTTATCTGCATCGATTTATCGTTATTGGCAATAATGAAGAATGATAGTCATGTATGCCAATGTATCATCTTCAATGCGTATTAATCACTTCACGCGCGTCGGAGAGAGGGAAGTATATCTCCGATTTACAGCGCGCTCGACTTAAAACTGGCGATGCATATAAAAGGAATTAATATTTATGGCGATTTAGCATTAATATGGGAATTAAAATCTCGAGATTATTCCGTGACGTATTACTTATCTTTTTTAAGCCGCGGATTAGCCTCATAATTATACAATACGTAACGCTCTAAAAAATCGGCGAAAGAAGTCTTAAAAACATAACAACACGACGCGACGTGGCCAAAGTCTCCAAGCATCGTCGTACGTGACCGCACACCACGTTTTTCTCACACATTCGCCGACATTTATCGCGCACACTTCTTACGAGCAGTTCCTGACTTCGGTGTTTTTCACGAAATTACTTGTCCTCGAGTGCAATTTCAGGCTGAGGAGCAATCGAGACGCGCGTACTCAGACGAGTTAATTCATCTCTATATTTATCGTCGCAAACACTGCATGCAATAATTTTTAGTTATATAAAAACAGTAAGAATGTACACGCGCGAATAGCGCGTTTAACTATCAATATAATAATAATATTATTGCATATTAATATGTATATTTATAGTTAATGAAATATCAGAGGCAAGAAGAGAATTGCTCCATTACATTGCATATTATTAATCGAGGCGCCTTCTCGGTAGTCACATTCTTTAGTGACGTGTAGTTCACGTTAATTATTCTCCTTAATTTCGTGATTAACAACGAGTTAATATGTCTTTTTATCAGTTCCAAGAAGATCGAAACGTTATTTCTTGCGATCTTACGTATCATTTAGTGACGGCGCTCACGACTTCGCGAGATACGTGTGAAGATTCTTGAAGGAGCCAATCGGAACGCCCGAGAAAATAAACCAGCTTTTCGAAAAAAAGAAAACTTCAATTTTCTCACGTACATTCGCATCAACATAATATCATGATTCTGGGTTGCTGCGCCTTCACAGAAGTGAACAAGTGGGTAATTAATGAAAAGCGAAACATGTCTTAAAGTTTCTAGTACATGGACAGTCGTCGGTGGAAAAAATATTAAGTTTCGCGGCTTCCCCTGGTATAATTCGCAGCTTATCAGACACGCACGGTTGCGTAATTTATCGGCGAACGGAATATTCTGGACGCGTCTCTTTATCGTTTTCCAGCATCGCGATTGAATCGCTAAACGTGAGCGTGAATTTAATGGAGCTACACGCGCGGTTTTCAGTGTCGCGCAAATATCGTATACGATTGTAAAAAAGGAAACGAGAATACTTATTCGCGCTTCGCGCTCGCGAGATCAATTTCGCATAATTACGACGTTTTCACAGAAACCGGAAATGAAACGATTAGCGATATTTTTTAAATCTTGAGTTTCTTGCGATGTTAATTTAAGGTTAAAATATTAATGATAAAATTTCAATCGACCTGCCGCCGCCGCCAAGGATTTTTCAATCATAAATATTTCCTTCTTTCATTTGTCACAATTAAGAAAATTTATATAGTTTTATGATCATGTAATGCATTTGTCACGTTTCGAGGACATAAGTCATTTATTATTGAATGCAATTTTTAAATCAGATAATAGCTAAAGGAAAAATACGGTAGACATCTACTATCTATATTTTTCTTAATAATATTTCATAAAATTCTATTTAAGTCTTTTTACAATCAATAAAATTAAGATAAGGCAAATAAGAACAACACGCCGCTATTAAAGCGAGAGATATGAAATAATAGATTTTTCGTGTATTTTCAAGTACACGAATTTTTCCAACTTACTCAATTGCGCGCTGATTTTTTGTCGGACTTTAAAACACAGTTTTCGTTGGAGCATTAAAATCCCTTATCCCTTCCCGATTAATTGATGCTAATAAACATCTAAAACACTGTAAACAATTTATTGCGAAAAATATTACCTCAGCCAAAGGGTTCGAACCTGGAAATCTCCCCTATTCCGTGTAGGGTATCGTACCAATTCAATTACTGAGGTATGTTGTAATATTTATCGCAATAAACGGTTAATAATAGTGAGTTGAAAGAATAGAAACCGGTAAGACGCATTGTTTCGGCCTGGGTAACAAACAATAATTAGAAAAACGCTCTTAAGATATGCAATCAATATAATTAAGATAAGGCAAATAAGAAAAATAATAAATTTTTCGTGTATTTCCAAGTACGCAAATTTTTCCGTTCACGTTCAGTTCACGAATTATTATTTCATATCTCTCGCTTTAATAACGGCATGTTGCTTCTATTTACTTATCTTAATTATATTGATTGTATATATCTTGAGAGCGTTTTTCCAATTTTATTGTGTCTTTTTATAAATTATGATCAAAGATTAAAAACAAATAAATATCAGCAAAAAACATGAAAATGATGTTCTTTCGTTCACCTGGTCCATGAATAATCTTGTCTCAAAGCTAAATCTTGTAAAGATTCTCAACGAAAATTTTACAATATATGCAAAACATTCAAGTTCTGCACATAATAAAATATCTCATGAAAAATTCAGATGTTTCTTTCAACGAATAAGTACCTTATGCCAAAGACGGATAATTGTCACTTGCGGCGCTTTCTTTCCCGAATTGCACCTTTTCCCTAGCAAACTAATAAAAAATTCGCGGAGAACAAAAAGGACTGCGTATTCTTCCAGAAGGCGACGCGAAGGTCGACGAGAACAAGTTCGAGGCAAAACTGGAAACGGCCACGTGAATTCGATGAAGGACCGGTAACGACATATATACACGGAGCTTTTTTGCAATTTTTTTGTTCTTTGAATCGTTCGACCTCGGCGCGGAGCTACGCCGATAGCTCTCACGAGCTAAAGCTAAGTCATAAGCATGAATTGGTAATGCGCGCTAGAACTGGCAAAGAAACGGTAGTCCGAAGTAGTTAAAAATAGATATTTTATGTATTAGTCTACGAGGCTAACGTGTTCCTCATATCTTTTCTGGGCTTCAAACCTAAGCCAATTTACGTTTGAAATATTTGCTTCAATAAAAAAGAAATTCAGAATTACGTAATTGGTGTCTTTGATGAACTCGCGGTTCTAAAAGCGATACAACATATTTTTCTTTTTTACAGACAGATCTCAAAAATCTGTATATTTTATATTGTTGTTATAAAGCATAAACATAACAAATTACATATGCTTTTATTATTACGTCGAGTTCGCTCATTGCCACTCGTTGCAACGTTAATCAGCGTAATCCGATAAAGCCACACGGCCGCGGTATAATAACAGGAGGGATAATTTTTGAAAAGTAATGAAATTAATCTTATACGATGTGTTATTAAGAGGAAATATAAATTATACGCGCGCGTAGGACGCACGTCACGTCGGTGTGGCTAAGTTATTCTCGATCGGAAACTCCGCACTTTTGCTTTTAGACCCCTCACGTATGTATCAGCGCGCAGTGATCAAAAATACAAACACGTCGGTTAAACCTGTCGTGATAAAGAGCCGAAGTTATTTATAGTCCGTGTTCGCGCCACTATTTGGCGCTAAATAAAATTGCCATCTCTATACCGGCCACGTATCTCCTATTTAAAAAAGACCGCGGTGGAAATTTCACTAGTAAATCTTCGGCTTTAGAACGCACGGCTTTAGAGCAAAAATATGGTTCCAAACAAAAATTCTAGAATAAAGGCGCGAAAGAGCCCCATGCGAAGAATTCTTTGAAAGTCTCAAAACTATCTTAGCTTCTCGTATCATCGTATTTTTCCTCTACCGTACATTTTTAAGTCTTTTTTTTTTAATAACGTGTTTTTAATTAAAGTTTTTTGTCAGCTCCGCGCGTCCATCTCATTTCTTCCTATTTTACGCGGCTGGCGCGAAATATGATCGGCCGATTCCGGTTACGGTTTAAATGCAGTCGCCGATACAGGCCGCGAAGCGCGATCGTTATACGCGCAGGCAACACACGCGTCTCGAACGACGATATCCCGCATACCCCGGATACCCCGAGGGACAGTCACGGAATTAATTAATCGCCGAATAGGCGTTAGCGCAAACTGTAATAATGGCGATCTGCCGGTGACGATTAAGGCCGATTCAGTCGCGGCGGCGGCGGCGGAGATATGCAGAGAAAGTCCGGCCGGCCCCGTGCCGTGGTACGCCTATGTCCGGTCATTGCACCACATAATTCCTTCTACTTTTTTTTTCACCTCGCGCTACGGCGACCGCTACGGGTGTCAGAACGGAATTTCATCGAGACGCTTTTTCCACGTGCTATCGCGGATCGCGTTTCGTTCGATCGCGTTTCGACATTTCGTTTCTCTTCTCCCCGTTTCGTCCTCGGGGCAAGACGAAACCTAACCGGAAGGTGTCTCGTTTCGCGTTTACAATGAAATAAAACGGAAGGTGGGCGCGTGACCGAAATAGTCCACGTGCGACTTTTAAAAACACAAAAATCACGTTTTTTTTTTTAAGTTCATGCACTTTTTCTCTACGTAATTTCTTCAACGAACTTGGAGCCGGTTTTCGCTCAGCAGGAGCCTCTAGATGGATTATGCGATGGATTATCGTGTCAAGTTTCAAGATTAAGTAACCTAACAGCTAAACTTTTATTGAATTGCATTTCTTTTAAGAAAGACTGTAAACAAAGTTATAAATAAAGCGTTTCTGCCGCATTAACATTATATATATATATATATGGAGACAAATAATTATGAAATATTATACCTATTTTCCGATGAAACTCGGCAGAAATATCACATTTCATCATCTTTTACATCATCTTTTTTTTTTAATTATTGATTAAGAGATGAATTAGCATTCTTATACCGTCATTTGTCAAATTGGGCAACAACTTAAAATTAGTCAAAGAATTTGCGACTGATCTTGAAAGTTCAATTTGCGTCACTTCGAGGAGAATCTCCTGGCTGAAAGGGAAGCTCGCGAGAGGGGTAGTTTAAGAGACAACGAGAGGGGGACTTACGAGCAACGCGAATGCCAATATAGAATTAATGGCGACCTTGCTGCTTGCTGATCCATCCAGCATCGTAAGAAGTATCGCGCACTTCCGGTTGGTCATTCACGCGCCAAGGCTGCTGGCACGATCGAGAATACGGCGCGTGCATACGCGCGACGTGTATCTATCGTTCTTAATTGCCGCTTATCTGGACGCATAATTACCGATGATACACCGGAATGAGTGCCGACCCAATTTTTTCATTGGCCGGAACAACTCGATCGAAACGAAGGCGAAACGTCGGCGGAGTCCGTCGACTCGGTGACTGATAAAATATCGGTACGTCGCTTTTGCAAATAATGCGGCCCGCGATTTGCATATGGACAAACAGACTTTAAAAGATAAATCCGGCTTTCAATATAATTACTTGGACGACAAACCCGAGATATACGTAGCTCAATTAATCACGCGACGTTGTTGCGATTAACGAAGGGACGGTTTATTCGTAGACGTTATTTATCTTAAATGATAATCGACTCGGTTTAACATAACTGCTTGAGGGATATTTTTTTTACATACATACGCGCGTTTGTAGTTCGATTAATTATGCGCAGTGTTTGCCTTTGGCGATCATGCAACACGAGTAAAACTTGATTACTTCAAATGTATGTATTTATCCTACCGAATTAATAACTAATTTGTATACATATTAAAATGACAACGTAGGCAAAGATATCGGATGTTTTTTTATATCTGCAATAGCTTACAATTTGCTTGCCATCTTTTCTATCAATCCAGAATACGATAAATTTTTTCTTTTATACTGTCTATAAATATTCCAGAATATAACAGTTAACACAAATTATAACGGTCAGAATTTCAGTAATCCGTATGAAACAAGGCATAATCTTTTACTTCATTGCTAATTCAATATTATATAATCAATATTATATATCAATATTATATATCAATATATTATATAAAATATTAACTTTAATTTAAGAAGTTAATTTTGAGAATGTTACAATGTGTAATGTTCAGAAAATGTCCAGTAAAAAAGTAACACTTGCCCTCTCTCTTTCCTTTTCTTATTCGTAAAATCTCCGATTAACTAAAGATAATTTATCCAAGTTCCACTCTGAGTTCCACTCACCCTTGGCCCATCCGGTCAGCACGTTTCCGAGATACGCGACTTTGTAGGAGGGATCGTATTCGGTTATCGACGCGTTGCCTCTGTGCCTCCTCCAAAGTCGGCCCAGTCCTCTCTTCAAGGACCTGAGAGTTCTCTGGCCGAACTCCTTGCTCGCGCTGGAGGGCTGCACCGTGCCGTCGGTCTCGTCGATTGGATCCGCGACGACGTCGCCCATCGTCTTCATCCTCGCGTTTGTCTCACTCGCGAATAATCCCTCGTAGATCTTTCGCGCTCGTCTCGAGTACTTGACGTAAGAAAGTCCGCACCTCTCGACCGAGGTCGCCGCGCTACATCGTGCCGCCACTTCGTCGCGCTTTGTGTTTCGTTCGGGGGAACGAGAGTATTTACGGGGAAGAGTTCGGCTTCTTCCTACTCCGGCCGAGCGAAGCGAGAGCCGAGATCTCGAGCCGATCACGGTCGGTGTCGGCGATCGAGAGAGATTGCGAAACTCGAATAAATCGTCGGCACTAAGCGGCCGCTACGTAAGCGACTGTCGATCGGTCAGAAGCTGTCATTCGCCGCCTCCAAGGCCGTCGTACACCTCACCTCTCCTCGATCGTTATTTGCGCGCGCGCGAAAAGATTGCGGCTTCGTTCTCTCGTGCGACCCCGCGTGTCATCTCCTTTCCTTCCGCCACTGCGCGTTCCTCCTGCCCGTCGGCGAGGTTCACGATACGTCTCTGAAACAATAAAACGGATGATCGTTTTACGCAAAGTCGATTTTTCAAGCATGCGACGGGGTTGTCGGCCTCGCCGAAACGAAAACTGTGCGGCTTATACATCGGTATGACGATATTATTTTTTTTTCCCCGGATATTTTGCTTCCGGACTCGATCGACGATGCGCAAAATAAATTGCGGAAACACTCGAGTCGATCGGAATTTATGTGACCTCAACCAAACTCGCACAGCTCGTTATCCTTCGAATATGAATTATATGTACATAAATATGAATGATGAATTTTTTAAACGTCATCAAAGCTCGATTTTCGAGAAAGTTTTTGATTAGGGTCGTCCCCAAATAGATATCAACTAAGAAACTTTCTCTCGTGCGTTTTCTCTTAATGTCCAATTAAAAAAAAAATTAAGACAAAAAGACAGAAAGATAAACGTTAGAGTATGACGTAAATAAATTAGCATACTTCGCTGCAGGAATTAATTAAAGTGATAAAAACATCATTTCTTTTGCAAATAGATTGTCCATATAAATTAGAAATTGATGACACAATCGTTAAGACTTGCGACGTTGAATTTTTCACGATTTTCTTTTCTCGCTCGTAGAATCTCGAGGATCAAGAAAGCTGCGCGCAAAGTAGAAAGTATTACTAATAAAAATACATACGCGGGAGAAAGTATAATGGTACCAGTGATAACGAGTTACAGTGTTCGAAATACGTACAAAGGTAATTAAAACTGGGTCGACTTTTATCGTCTCCGTGAAAAATAGGATAATATTAAAAGTGCTGGCTATTTCTTTCCCTCCCGTAGAACTCTGGGTAGAGCATGTAATTATTGGATAATTATCAATAAGACGTTACTCCGATCGATATTAAATCAGTTTCCCCCCTCCCCCCCGACATGCCTCGTACAACGTTCAGGCGCATAATCGATATCAGCAAGAACGAGATTGCCTTTCTTGCGGAAGAGCCGCCGCGCCAACATTGAAAAATTAGTTTTCGCGAAACGTAACGGGCTCGCATGTAGAACGTGCATTGATAAGAATTTAAACGAGGACGGGAGAGGCAAACGGTTTGGTGGATTTTTAGTACAAGGCTGTTGTGCACGACGCTTGTTTTAAGATCGAGCTGTGCTATACGAGAGTGCGAGTACGCGTTCGTCCGGTCAATTTATCTCACCGGAAATTACGGTTTTCACCGGAAATCTTGCGGCCGGGCTGCCGCAAGATTTCTCGATCTTCGCTTAAATCGCCGTTTAACGGGTCTTTGTTGTAATGAATGTCGTGTTTCGTCAACCGTTGACAATAACGATCGACGAATGAATTAACATGCGTTAAATCAAGATATATTTATCGTAATGCACAATAATTACATTAAGGGACAAAGAAAAACAACTGGATTCTATGTTTTCTTAATTATTTAGTTTTTCTTAATTATTAAAAAAAATCTAACGACCAAATTGAAATATTTAAAAAATCGATCGCAATTACAAATTTCAGCGTTCTATGAGGAATTATTTTGCGCACTGCTGGAGCATAGCAATTAGTTTGTCTCGACGTTGCAAAAGAACCCGAGAAAAACATTTCCGGACTCGCATGAATATTTTTCGCTTCCTCTGATGCGTTTCTGTAGTCCTAAAACTGTCTATCATCATTCGTTAAATATCCCGCATTACCGCGGCGCTGCTATGCTGTTTACGAATATTTTTCTCATAATTGAAACATGTGCGGCCAGCGTGGATAATCGGCCTTTGTATAATCGTCATAGTTATGCAGCGACAGGTGAATTCTTGTTGTTCAGACCTACGACTTGCCGCATTTCTTGCAAAACAACACGGAAAATGTAAATTACGACAGCGCTTTCGTAACTCGTCGTTCACGCAGAAAATACTTTCTTGGTTAAACATATATAAAATAAATGCTTGCAAGTATAGAAATAAAGTACTTTAAGGAGGTTGAGGATCAGAAATGTTAAAAATTGCATAAAATTTAGAAGTTGAGAGCGCTTTTATAAGTCATGTCAGTATAATGTGATTCTTTCAGACTTTTTCATCGGTTAACTTTTGATAACATTTGACATGGATTCTCAAGATACTATACCTATCAATTAGTTACGTAATCACATACGGAGTGAATAAGCAACCATCACATCGCAATCGTGTTGTCTGTTTGACCATTTAGTGGTGTTATCGCCAACTTCGAGTCTAAGCGAGAAAATTAATGACCTGCGTGCATTAAGCCTGACAATGCGCCGCACGATTTTTTTTCCCAAGCAGAACTTCGCAATTAGAAAATGTGATTTCTTAAATACACTTCCACGAAACATGAAATATTTTGAAATTAATGTTTTTATATATGTATAAGATTTGTGATAACATTATTTATGAGAGTTCTTCCGATGTATGGAGGTAAATTTTTTTCCGAACAAACAATTTTTTTCGCGTATGTGCAAAATATGCGCGATTATCGTGTAACGGTCATTATTTGATGAAACACTCCCATTTTTAAAACACACAATTTTGGCGCATAAAAAACGTGTATAATTATCATAATGTAAAAATGAGCTGATGTACGTTTTATTTAACGATTGCGTAAGTTGTTACGGAAATGACGAAGCAAATACTTGTTAGCGAAAATCAGTGAAAAAGAGAGAAAAGGAAGGAAGCAGATATTGCGTTTCTTTGTGACACGATTCCATAACTTTAGATTTTCAATATAAGACTTCTTTTAAATAAGATATATATATATATATATATATATATATATATATATATATAAACGGTATCTCTTGAAATCTGGCTTCAAAACCTGGCGGTCCGCAACGCGGGGAAAGAAAAATATGCGTCTCGGTCACTGCGTTTTTTCACGATTGAGAGACTTTTGAGATTCGCAATTTCGGAAAGATCCGCAAGGTAAATATATTCCCGCGTAGCATAATTCTTCGGAGGCTCCCCGCGACTGGGTTTAAAAATAGCCGGCGGATTTGCATCTACGTAAACGAACGGGCGCGACGAGAAGCGTGCGACGGGAACAAGTGTGATTTATTCGAAATAAATCGTCAGGGATTTATTAGCCGTCCGCCGTTGTCGTCGCGTAACTGAAAACGTTTATGCGCCGATGAGGTGCCGAGGCAAACGGTGCATAAAATCGTCCGTCCGATTCACGTTGCACACGGAGTCATCATCGTCGCCGTGCGAGATCGAGTCGCCTGCAGTTACGTCAGGATTGACATTGGTCGCCACACCTGATGCGGTCTGTCCGTCTCGCCCGGTATGTTTTGCGTGAATGGATCGCGTACGTGCATCTCCGGCGGCGCGGCGCGGCGCGGCGCGGCGGTGCACGGTTCTGTAATTTTACCGGTATATAAAGCGGCAAGACCGCCGATAATTGTGACCGGTCTTGCTTCCTCGCGCGATCCCCGCGCGGCACAAAACCGCGAACGGAGAGACCGTTTAACCCGCGCGGATATTTAACCCCGATGTCGCGCCGTGCATTAATTAGAATCACGCAAACAACTTGAGGTCGCGTGGTCAAGGCGCGCCGTGAGGCGACGCCGCGTTGGTGTTACAATTGAAATATTATAGTTATATGATTAATTTAAATATCAAGCTTGAGTTCAAAAGTTAATTTATAAGCACATGTATGAAGATAAATGATGTATTTTATAGGTGATGAGAGTAATAAAGATAAAAATGCTTAAATTGCACAAGAAAAAACACAATGTTTAAAGTATTACTTTGATTAGTTTTTTTTAAATTAAAACAAGTAAATATCTGATAAAGAAAAATTTATGCGCGTTATTAGAATACTTAAAAATAATCTGCACTGTTACACAATCGTGACAATTTGATTTAATTACTTGCAGTTATCACTATTCACAGACGATCATATTTCATCGTCATTTACAGCAACGTTATAGAAGTCCGATATTAATATAATAACACATTTAATGACATCAAGAAGATTACATATACGTGTAACTATTTTATTGTAAATTAGCCTTTTCTAGTATACAGCCACAGAGACGAGACAAAAAAATAAGGTGGAATATTCCATCGACACGCGAGCGAATGAAGAAGCAAGAAATCGCTCGTAATTATGCAAACTCGTGTGAATTCAACTCTTTTTCAACCGAATACTCGTCTTATAATAATACCTACCATCATTGGATAATTAGTTATTTACCACCGCTATTTATCATATTTATTACTCGTGGAACTTCTTTTTCACTGTTTTTTTTTTTTTTTTGTAAAAAAGAAAAGATATACATGTCAATCAATTCGCATATTTAATATTGCTATTCATATTCATTATTGCTATTTTTTTTAACAAAATAGTAGAATTGCTAGCAAAATAGCGTGTTGCTGATGATAAACAATTGTCGGTAATATATCGTTGATTATAAAGCTAAACTGGTCAAGCTTGCTTCAGAATTTCTAAGAACGTGTACTTCTAAGAATCTATGAATTCGTGTAGACTAATCTGATAACCAAATCATCTCCTTAATTCTTCTTTACGTGACCAATAAGGAAATCGTATATTTTTCTCAGAATATACTGACGAGGAAAGTAAAAAGAAATTAATCAGTTCATTGCGTACTCAAACCTAATCATACATATTTATTAACTTGTTGTTTGGTAATATAATAAAATTTATCGACTGCGAAACACGCACGTGGACGTCGTATCGGCCAGATTGTGCACTCATGACGCGATGATGGATTCGTCGGATGCTTAATTGCGGAACTCCTGGATCGCGGAAAAAGAAACCTGTTTAACGAACACACGGTACGACGTTATCATGAGTGATTATGCGTGATTATCGTACGCTTACAATGTCGCACAGTTTTGAATGGACACTTGGTCATCATAGCTAAAGTTTTCGCCGATATATGACGCCGATAATAAATAAAGGCCTTCGAGGATAGTCCGGGAGTTTATCACCCGATGCGGGATGTAAAAGACGTTCTCAACTTACCGCGCGTTATTTTCAGATTCATTACCATATTTACGTAGCGAGAATTTAATTGAAGCCCATAATATTGTTGTGATATCATAATTGCCGGTATTAATTACCTCGCTATCTAGCACAAAAAAAATTCATAATATTGATCGAAGCTTGTGCGTATAAAGGGGAAAAAAGAAGCGAATAATCGGATCAAGATTACTGGTAGAAAACGTGATTATAAATTATAAGTTCGTAGGGAGAAGCCGATGATTGAGTAACTTATTAACATGCAGAAAATGTGATGTAAATTGCCGAGATTTTTCCCAGTTCCATCTATGCTGCCATTATTGACAAAGTTTCCTCGCGAAAACGATACGTAGATCAAGTATTTATTTGTTCATATCGTCAAATTTTCTAGTGACCAGAAGTGTGATTTTACGCGAATAAGTCCTCGCAATCCGTAGAAATATTTACGAATCCCAGTTTTTAGAAGGAAGTCTCGAAGCGAATTCGCGAATTCAGGTGACCTCGAACGTGCGAAGAATTCACGAACGTAAGTACTTGACATTGTGAGAAATATGTCAGTGAGACAATGTCGGAGCCATTGTGAAAGAATTATGCTATTACAATGGACCAGCGATGACAAATGCACAAGCCTAAATTATTCGCGAGGCAAAGTGAAATATTAATCTGATTGTCAATTTAGCCTTTCTAAAAGAATTCTGCCTTTCGACTTGCATTGAAATGTTTATATGAAAAATCGAATATGACAAGATTGAAAATAATAATCAATTTCACAACTTCTTTTGATTGATTAATATACAATTTAACTGTTTTCGTCTATATTAATCTTGTAATAGCGTTTTTATATGTACGTGTGCGTGTGTGTATGTATGCACATAATTATCATCGTGGCAGTCATCATTTCGAAGCCTTATCATCGTCATCGTTTAAGAATATAGTATAATTTATCCAATCCTTTTTTTTCCTATAATATAATCACCAACAGGATGCCCGAGAGATTAAACGCAGGTTGATTAAACTATTATTAGTTGACAGAACCAGTCACACTCGAGAATTAATAAAATATTCCGAGATGCGTCAAAATTTGTGTCCGATTAATCTTACCGATGACTTCACATATTGTCGTTCGATAATTTCCTCAATAATAACATTTTCCTGTATGTACATAGTTGCGTCATCGTTGCACTTATCATTCCGAAGCACTATCATCATCATCATCACTTATGAATATATCATGTCCAATTAAAAGCAATTTATATATGCGTAGGCATTATCAACAACGAGGGGAGAAAAAGAGAGAGAGAGAGAGAGAGAGAGAGACGATGAATTTGTGCATCAAAGATTAGGTGCAATGTATCGCGCAACTTCTTGGAAAAGCCGTTTACAGAATATGATTTTTCTCAAATTTTCAATTTTCGACATTTAGTTTTATAACTTGACAAATAAAACTGCTCGATATTAAAACCTATTCAGGCGTATTCGTAAATGTCAGAGTTTAAGAAAAAAAATCTGAAAATGTTAATCTTAACCAAAGTTTTACAGCCTCTCAAAGTTGTCATGGACCTCTCAGACATAGTGCATGTTTTCGAAATATACCGGAAGCTGTGTGTTCTAGGGTTAATTTGTATAAATTGCAATAAATACATTCTTATTACGAATATTGATTCATTTATCTATTTTTAGTCCACGACTGAGTAAACAAATATGCAGAATAACACTCGATCCGTTCTCAGCTCGTCTTATTATGAATCAGCGCTTGATCCGGATGAGATTAAACGCGGCCATCAGCTTTTTTACGTCTTTCATCACGTCACGTATAATGAGGCCCGACGAAATCCCACGATCGTTGTCGAGCGTCGATGCGGCGGCGAGGGCGACCCAGTATATTCCGCTCTCGCGAAAGTGGCTCGGTTGGTCGCGGGCGAATAAACGAAAGAGGAGTCGCGGAGGCAGAGGGAAAAAGAGAGAGAACGAGAGATACAGGTGAGAAAGATACAGGTGGGGAAAGAAGACCTTTTCGCCGCGGTAATTGTTGCGGTGGGCCGGGGATCGCGGGACGACGCGACGGCTTGCGGAAAAAAAGAAACTCGGGGGGAGACGAAGAAAAAAAGAGGCGAAGAGAAAGAGAGAAAGATGAGGAAGAGGGAGGAAATCGAGCATGCGGTCCTTACCGCATCGCGTCGTGTCGTCCCACGATTGTATGCTAAGGCGGGATACACACGCGAGTATATAAGTTCATGCGTATACCCACACCTGCGGGAAACTGATTTCTAAATGGCTGCCTGCCGTAGGATCGCGCGGTATTGCGAAGTATGACTTACGATTGCGAAATTAACGCGAGTCGATGGCTCCGCCGGCAGCCGTGGCTTTTCCGACCGAGGCGTGAGAGAGGCGTTCTACCGTGATGCGCGTCTCTTCTTCGGATAAATCTACGCTGTATCTGAGAGAAATCACGATGCTTGGATGCCGCGCATCCTTACATACTCGCGTGAAAATTATGCGGAGCGATACCGGTTACTCTTCCTGAGAGACAGACTTGTTGTTAGATCTCCTTGAAACTTATAATCATATTTAATTATAAAAAATTGTGAGTCTACAGTTTCTTCCTTGTAAAAGAAGAGAACCGAGCAAACTGAAAGTTTTTAAAAAAAGATTAACCCAATGCAAATGCTTGAGAATTTGCTCGAGAAGTTCTATTTAGATATTTCGATATTACTTTGATTTTAAGACACTCGTTATTTTTCAATCATGTATATTGGATGACGACATTGGTCGTAACAATTTTCTAAGAAAAAGAAAAAAAACAAAATTTGCATGTATTTATTATCGAAAGCAAAACAAGTATCGATATCTTGGTAAATTACACGAGAAAAGAGCGGAGTAAACGGTGCATCGATGATATATAAGTGGATGCAATAAAAACGCGAGTAGGGGTACTCTTGTAACGGGTATCCGCAGGTCCGTTGGAAGGCCGTTGACTCCGCGAAACTTTCGCCGGCGCTTTCATATAAGGCAGACACAAAAGTATTAATCTAGACATTGTAAAAAGCGTTCGGTATCGACTCGGTCATTGAAATTGATAACCCTGCATGTACGTGAGATAAGTATATGTATTATAAGTGCATGACTTTCCTTCTTATAAAGGAGACATCGCACCTTTCTCTCTATTATCAATACAAAGACTACTTTAATCATCGGAATAACGGAGATTCACATTAAATGCGATTTCGACTTTTAATGCACATTGAGAATCAAAATTGTATCCCGCACATCTGTCGCACGCATTAAGCTGATTGATTTATTTAAACTGGTGTTATTGCAGGTGCGACACTTAACTGTTAATTACGTGTAGTAGCATAAGGACGTTTTAATTGTGCATCAGAGTTCATCGTAAATACCATGCGTTTACATTCGCCGAACACTACAATGTTGCATCCACGGTTATCACCTCACTCGACCGATTTTAGTTCCGGCATTTAGGATCTACGCGCTATACGCGAAGTAACGAGGAAGTAAGAAACAGATGAAAGAGATTGCAATCACGCTCGTGAGATCCGATCCGAGAAATAACTCTCAACTCGCAAGAGCTAGGCATCGCGAGCTAGGCAACGTCAACCGCGCCAAGCTACCCCTCGAAGCTACTAAGAGCCAAGATCTTCGTCTTCGTTCCGCTGTTTGCTTCTCGGTACAAATCACCGTATCGCGTTGTAAAACCGCGCGCGGTGCGGTGAATGTAAAATTCGTGAAGGCGTTTACGCGGATTCCCGACGGTGGCCACCGGGCGGCACGCTGCGTCTTCCTAAGGAAGGAAGGAAGGAAGAGAGCGAGGAAACGCGACTCCCTTCGTCGCCGTCGCCGCATACCGGGAGACTTTCTCACGCCAAGGGCGTCGCCTTATATATCGAATATCCATCTTTCTCTTTCTCCGTCCCACTCTCTCTCTCTCTTTCTCTCTCACGGCGGCGGATCCTAATTGCGATCTCTTACGAGCAACGCCGCCCACGAGCGACCGCAGTCATTTAAATTTGTGTCATTATATACCGCGTGCGCGAGACGGTGCGAAGGAAGCCACCGCCGCCGGCGGGGGACGCTGAAAACCCGGGTGCATTCTTGAGATGCCCGTAACAATGGCCGATGCACGTCTCACGGACAGATATTTCTCGCTCGATTAATGGTACGCGAACTACCCTTCACTTTCAAAACGGGATTAGGGCTGACGCAAAAGTAATTTGTCAGGCAATTTGTTGTTATTGTCTCAAGTTACGGCTCGCAATTCTTATTGCTATACACTGAGAAAAAAAATATTTAGATAAAAAAAATTTATTAGGTGGCTCTTAATAGCTTATTTGCTTAATATAATACACATATTTATTTAGAATTTGATATTTTTATTTAAATTAAGTAAAAATATCTAATTCTAAATAAACCTAATGAATATTTTTTTGGGTCTAAAAATTTTTTTCTCAGTGTACCATACTTCAAATTGCTCTCGTATCAATCGCTGCTATATCCCGAATTATTTTTGTACACGATCGATACCGTGTTCCGCGACTCCAGCAGTCGAATTTTAAACCTCTGTCGCGTATCTCGTGCCTACCGTAATATTCTTTCGATTACTTTCCACAGTCCTGCGCCTGCCGCAAAATTTACATTTAATGCGCCGAGCAAAGCAATGTCCGCACGCAATCAATTGGACGTATTTTATTTAACGATGCAATTTAGCGCGCAGGAAAGACACTGCCCTAAATACTGCGGGGATGTTTCATAACCAATGTCGTAAAAATATATGCGGGCAGCGCGGAAGAAAGCCGATGTTCCTGGAACGGATAATGCCAACGAGGTTTCCATGGAAATCCCTCCCGATGCGGTAACGCGAATGAAATTCGCGCTTACAATGGAGACTCGCGCATACCCGAGAAGAGAATGATGCGCTACGCTTCCAGTGCATCAGCATAATTACCTTACAATTAAGTTCGCGTTACGTAAATGCGTTACGTACGGCGCAAATTGATTGGTATGCTACTTACAATTAGTCAAAATAAAAAAAAATCAGCATGTTTCTTGTTTACCACGTTTTGCCCGCGGTTATTTTACATATTGCCATAATGAATGACGAAATTCAGATTGAACTGTACGAAATCACTTTTTATCTCATATCTTCCCAGAATTGATTTGACGCAAAACTATTAGCATTCATATCTATAGGACGTCGCAAAAACGAGCCGAGATAATTTAAACAGTTTCAGAGGTCATTTGGAATAAAAAATATTATATGATTATAATGTCACTCTGATTTTCTCAGGGTTTTTTTTCTTTTTCACTACATAAAATTATTCGCGTTGTATAAATTGACAGTTAATAGCTAATTATAGGCAGTGGAGAAACACGGCCATCAAATATGCGTTTTGGAAATACACCTTTATAAATATCGCACTTATGTGTGAACGACGCATCTTAAATTTGCTTTTATCAATCAAATATACCGCTCTCTTCGCGCTTCGAAAAAATTCGAATTTTATACGTCTTCGAACAATTCTTATTACACAAAGACTATCGACATCTCCGACTCTCTGACACCTGAGGCCGTCCTACCTCAAATTAATCGAAGGAATCTGCAGATGGCACGAGAAACTCAGGGATATCCTATACACGACAATCCTGTTAATTTGCACAATAACGACGCGAAGACGATCCGTTGGGTCAAGGATCTACGGAGACGCGAGGTCTATAACGTTATCGCTTTCAACGGCCTGGATTCACAGCGGATCACACGATCAATACTGACGCGGAGAACCGTATCGCTGCAGCGGAGACCGCAAAAGAAAGAAAAAAGAATCACAACCACTTTCTACGACGTCCCGATTACAATCGCGGTGCATTTCGACGCGGTTTGCCACAAGGATCGTACCACCGCTAGGCGATCAGCATCCACGCCAACCACGAATCAGAATGGAGACGACGATCGCGAGGGAAGTCGCGGAGGAGCTCGTTCGAGAAGCCATTAAACAACAACATCGTCGTGATCGTCGTATCCAGACAAAATATTCCTCGATCGTTGATCCCGTCGTGCCTGCCGATCGATCGTAAATACTCTCGAGCGCGACGACGACGCGAATGAGGACGCTAAAAAGCCAAGGACTGCTTCTTAAATCCGAATATCTCCGCCGTATAGTCGAAGGTTTCTATGAAGAAACCTGCCGTGCATAATTTCGAGGCTCATTAAAGACCACCGCCTTTAACTCCGGTGATCGGCCTATTTTTCCACGCTTTGACATTCCGCGCGAAATTACACGCTCACGTGTGGAGAAACGACGACGACCACGGCGATCGTGATTCCGATGATTATAAGCGTTCGTGTGGCGCGGCTATAGCTAGGATAAACGCAGTCGGAGATTGCGCGAAAAACGCACCGGGCGTGCTTCTCCTCGTCACGAAACCCCGCCGCCGGCTCGCGCGCCGCGCCGGTACCTTCGCTCCGGCTTAGCTTCCTATCCTTGAACCTCCGCGGAGAGATAAAGCAGGTACATACGCACACGCACACGCGCACGCATACACACGCCGGGAGAAAGAGAGAACCGGGTGTGGCCGGTGTGTGTATCGGCGGCGACCGGCCGCGACGGAACGGAGAGAGGGAGAGAAAGAGAGACGGCGAATGTGTCAAGTGTGTCACGCGAGTGAAACGTTTGCTTGCGTTCGCGATGCGGTTTATTGCGGCGCGCGATTGTGTGCCAATCCGACTCCGTGTGCGCGCGCGCGCGCGAACGCGAGCGGAGGCTTCGGAAGCGATTATGTATACAGGGACTACTGCTACTGCTGCTGCTGCTGCTGCTGCTGCTGCTGCTGCTGCTGGGTTTACTGTCTGCTGCAAACCCGTCGCGACGCCCAGCCCGGCCCGGCCCGTCGTTGCGTGCAACGCATGCGACGCGTTTTATTGGCGCTAATACGTCGTCTACTCAAAGGAAGGCTACTGGCTGCTGCTCGCGTCACTCGCGAGGGTCGTTAAGCGACAGATCGGCCAAACTTGCATACTGGTAATCGCAATGGTAATCGAGCGAATGCTTCTTCTACTACGGTCTTGTTGGGGAAGGTCAGGGAAGGTAATCATACGGGAGTATTATCCTAAGAATAGACTCGGAGAATGCAGAGAATGTGCTCGAGTAAGTCTCAAGAGTTATAAAGTCGCCTATAGTCACTTGAATAAAATCAGTTTACACGTAATATTAATTAACGTAAGAGTGGCCACGATACGTGCTCTGTGTTGCGAGATGATCGGTAGATGTAAGATGAAAAACCAAAATGATGCGCATCGAACGAGTATATAAAGCGTGAAATTTATGTCTGACGGCACTACGCGCCTATTCGTCGAAAAACGATTGTCGCAAGAAATCGATCGCTCGAATTCCACGAGAGTTAGAAACGATAGACGCGTCGAGGGGAACAGGAAAGGCAATTAGATCGTGTCTATTCGTTTCAAATGACCGGCTACGTAGTAAAACAAGCATTCTCGAAGCGAGAATATTAAACGGAAGTGCAATCGCAAAAAAAGAATAATAACCGGACAAAAGCACGACGAGCATTAAAAGGGACTGTAGGTGCTAAACTCGTGACTAAACTCGCTTAATACTTTTCCGGTCGTCACTCGCACCTGCAGGAAAGCCTATTCGCCATTTCCTCGCGTTCGTCGTTTTCGCACCTGACAGGAAGGCGACAGGAGCCTATTAGCATCCAGCTATATCTCGTTATAAAAGTCCCCTATCCTGGCACGATCTTTAAACAAGCGAACTGTCGTGATTCAAAAGCGATCGAACCCTAAAACTTGAGGTATATTCCGCAACATGGAAAATATGGTATATCTTCAGCGCGAGACTTGCGGTACTCGCCTTCTACGAAGGGAAATATTCCGCCTCTAAGAACGAATCCTCCGCGAAGACGCAAGCTAGGTCCCTACTCTACGGATCGTTTCGAAATAATAGTCTATAACTGGGTAATCATACATTCCATAAAATAAGCACGCGCGCGGGCAGGGGACTCGTTACGCCTCAACATTGGCACACAGGTCGGAATAAACCGAAGGGCACAACGTCATGCAAGCCGCGCTCGCACATCGCGCGATCGGAAAAATCCATAATTCGACGTTCCGTTGCGCCGCGCCGCGCCGCGCCGCGCCGCGCCGGCCCCGCTCGGATTACGTACTTCCTTGCATGCGATTTCCAGTTACCTGAGTTTCGTCTTCCAAAGGGGCATTTTCAACACTGTATTGAAATATTCGTATTCTTTCACTGAAATTAACTCTGACGCGATAAATATACACTCGGACTGTTTATTATCTTTTTGGCGCGGTTCGGCCGTGACTGTCCTCCTACTGTCATGCGAATGTCAGCGTATCTCGCACTGCCTTCAAAGAGTTAATAAGGAGTTGAATTACATACGTGATTCGTTATCGCCGTCAGTAAATCCGCCGATTATCGGAATTGGTTACGCGACAAAGGGGTATAATTAATCGTTAACGAGCCTATTCAAGCTTTTACGATCCAAAGGACGATCCTAAATATCGGTTTATTCCGAGAAGATCCGAGGTAAGTCAAGAGACAGTGATGCATTAATGACTTGATGATTTCATTTCTCTTGCCACTAAATGTTGTGGATAATAATCTGCTTTTCTGAGAAATAAATTATACTTCGATCATCAAAGGATAAAAAATTAGAAAATTAACTCGCTTTTTTTGGATCGCATTCATAAATTCTGTCACTTGACCATCAGTTATATGTTTTTTTAGATTTTTATGATAACAAACTACTGTTTTATGATAATTTAACATTTCAATTGATTTATTCGCAAAATAATAACACAAAAACTAGAATTTTTTAAAATAAATTTGACAATATGTCGATTTATTTTAATATGAAGATTTTCATATTATGTGTTTGCTGTTTGCATTATGATAATAAAAACTACTCTTTTATGATAATTTAACGTCTACATATTCGCGTAATAATATAATAACTAAAATTTTTTATTAAACTCGAGTATAAACTCGAGATATAGAGAGATTTTAATATTATATATTTACGTTTTATAATAAAAATTACCTTTTTATGATTAAACATTTCAGATTACGTATAATAATATAAAAACTATATTTTTTAAAGACAAATTTACGAATATATGAAGACTTTTATGTTATATGATTGCATTTATAAAGTTTGCTATAAATATTTATGATTCCAATATTATGATTCCTGAAATCAGTGTCCCGATTGTTCAATGAATTCATAATTCCTATTAAACTGGACCTCCCACCATCGCAAATTAAGTTCGCACCCGATCAAAAATTTTATAGTGCTATTTAGGTACTAATTTAGTGCAATGCCCCAGTCCAAATTTTAGTGCTCAAACCGTTTGCCAGGAAATCGTGTAAAAAAAGGGGGGTCCAACTTAATGGCAAGCTAAAATTCGGACTGGGGCACTAAATTTGCACCTAAATAGCACTAAATTTTTGACCGAGTGCAAACTTGATTTGCGACGGTGGGAGGTCCAGCTTAATAGGAGGAATTCATATATCAAAAAAGATATGATGCACTCGTATACATGTTTCATGACACTCGATGAATCAGGCTTCTCGGTAACGAGCTGAACGAGCGAATCAGAATTCACACGTCATCTGCATAATGAAGAAATACAACACCGTGGCCGCATAAGAGCCAACGGTAAAGCCGTATTTCGACCGATCGTGTTAAACGGGTGCGGCCTGGCGCGGGAAGCAGGAACGAAACTGTCACGAGTCGACACGGCATCGCGGCAGTCTAAAGACTTTCACGTTAATATTCCGGCGCGGAGGCTGTGAGCCTTGCTTCGGCCTTTTCCTTCGATACCGCCGGAATTTTTGCATCCCTCGGATTTCGCATCGCCGCGCGCCGCGGGAACGACGGAGAGAAGAGAAGGTAACGGAGAACGCGTGTGCGATCGAGCGCGAGCTCGTGTGCGTTGCGCAAAGTCGCGCAGCGCAGCGCAGCGCGGCGCGCGGCGCGGCGCGGTGCCGGTCTACCGTAAACTTGACTTTACGAGCGGCGCGGCGCATGGCACGCCTGGTGCCCCGCGAGAGTCGGGGAGAGCTGGCTTGTGCACGCCGCTTGCTTTTTCGCGGTTACCTCTGTATTTTGTTTCGTCTCGCCGGCGTAACGGTCCGCCGTGTCGTCGTTTGCCGCTCAGGCGCGATCTCTTCGCGAGCTGGCGAGATCGAAAAGTCTGTAAAACACACCGGAGGCTCCTTGTCCTCTTTAGAAAATGGAAAATCACCGATTTCGAACGACGAAGAGAAACGTGAAATAAATGCACCGGTAGATAGCTAATTAAGAGAAATATTGCTACATTTTGTCCGACGCTTAGATCGTTATCACGATCATTATATCTAGGTATTGATTAAGAATTTAATTAGAGACATTGCCGGTTTCAAGCGAAAACGTTAATTTTCGTCAAAATGAAAATGCATTATGAGTGCATATACTGTATTTCTTTTTTATTTTCTGATATAACGCATGTTCTATTTTGACAAACATATCTCATTGTTATCTCGGAAGTTATTGATATTAATTTTGATAAAATGCTTCTCTCTATGACTTCTCATTCCTGAGTTTCGAAAGCCAATCGCGCGCGGCCTAGGCTTTCTCGCTTCGGAATTTCACGACATACGCGCATCTCGTTTGTATGCGGAAGTGCACGCCGCGCGCACGGCGTATCCTGAAATTCCGCGAGTATCTCGCTCGCGCGCGGTTTTCACCCCTGCGTCCCTGCGGAAACGCAGCCGCGCGCAGATTCTCTCTTCTTTCCTTCCTTTTTTTCCGAGACGCAGCGAATTCCATGCAAATTTCGCGCGGCGCGGCGTGGCGTCGTTCACATAATGCCACGCGCCGATTGTTCGCTTTCGCGATTAATTACTGGGTTCGCGCGCAGCTCTGACGTAATCCGCAAATCATCTGGATGGAACTTCCGGAATGCGGCAGATTATTCCGCGAGCGTACTTCCGTATGCGTTCCGCGTAACGGAGCGTTGCGAGCCGTTCGTCCACGATTCGCCGACGTAATCGAGAAGTTCTATTTTTATGAGAACGAATTTAGGCGCGCGATTGCGCGTAGGGGCATTAAAGTTATCGCTCTCCGAGGAATTTCGAAATCTCCGCGCTGTCGGTACACGTACTTTTGAATACATCGCTTTCCTTTGAATAATAATTTCTCGAAACACAATTTAACGTTTACCGCTTATTGCCGGTGTTATTGCTATTTTGCTATTTATAGTTGCGCAATTACCGATGGTTAAAACGGAAAACCTATTAGACTGATGCTAATAGCGTAATTAAATGTCGTGGAATCGGTTCGTTTAAATTCAAGGTATTTGACATGAAGTAAAACGCCGTAATAACTTTTAACTCTAACGAAATTTTTTCCCCAAGTATATACGAGAAACTGATTTTACCTGAGAAAAAGCTATCGTTAAAATTCATAGCCATTGATCTCACGTGTAGAGAAGCTAAGTTTGCCTACGTGCGATAAAAAATGTAGTAACACGAGGAAGTTGGCCTATGTAAATCAACCTTGACATTCGGCTTTAGATTGCCTTGCCTATTTTCACCGCTACCAGGTAGTCGTGGATGTAACGCTGCAAATATATAAAAATTGTGTCGCTTATGTCCACGGGCCATAACGGCACCTAACGATCCGATCCGAACGACTAATCGGCAGACTGACAATGGGAATTAAGTACGGCGCCGATTGGCACCTAATTAGATAAATTCACATAACCGCTCGTACGTGCCTGTGGCGTATTACAGCCGATCGAGACACACCGCGCGTTATTAAGCTGCCACACAGAACTCGCCAGCAGAACTCTCGGCGCACTTCCTTGTGGTTTTGCCGATTATCTCGCTCTCCCGGTGGTAATTTCGACAAGTTTCCGACACTCGCGACTTGTCCAAAGTGGCAGTTGCTAATCGCGCCGGTCTCCCTCGCAGTCCCTAATTTTCTCGTTAACGTTTATTGCGCCGGCTGTGCATCGCGTCATTATTACATATTTTCCTCGCGTAGAGGGATTTAGGAGATTCCGCGAAGTTCGCAACTCCCACACGCGGGAAGAAAAAGTCGCATCTGGGGGCAGATGTGAGAGGATTATGACACTTTTTTCTACTATGCTACGTATATTGTTGCATCACCGTGACGAAACGCCCTGACTTTACGCAGTGTGGCACAACGAGAACCGATCGTAGTCATTGATAAAGTCATCAGCGATATTTAAGGCGACGACTACATTTTGAAATTGCAAACATATGACGAACATATTAGGGCCACGTGAAAGATATGAGAACGGCATTAACGACGCTACGAAGAAGTGCTAATTAAACAGTATATTTTACGATGTGTCGCACGTTTTCGAATAGGCAAACTATTCGTCAACTCGTTCGGCATCTTTAATATGCAACAGACAGATTCCACTGTTACTTAATCACCATACAGATGATCCGTTGCTGCAATCATTTATTTACGCTTACTGGAATTTTTCCGTGAGAGAACCAAGCGAGCTGTTTATTTAGGATTGGTGCAAGAGCGCAAGCACTACAGGCACAATTGTGCAAAGTCGAAGAGACAGAAATGCCCTATCTTTCGTGCTCCATCTGATAATATCGCTGCGTCTGGATGACAGATGAAATTAGATGGCAAGGTTACGGTACTCAACCAAAAAAAACCGGTCTTTAATCCTTTCTCGTGGACTTAATAATTCTTAGCAATTGGCTATAATTCATCAAAGCAGCGAGAAAAAAAAGGAAATAGGATTACAACGGATTTACCGTTTTAACTATCACTTCCTTTCAATAAGTCCATTTTTCGTAGTTTAATAAGAAAATAAGGCAAGAGATGTATTTTATAATTTTGAAAATAAATTTAATTAAATATCTTGACGTGTTTTTATGTTAATAACCGAAGAATTCTCTTTACCGCAGAAATAGAAGCTTCGAGGAAAACATTTAATTATAATCCATTTTTTATCTAGTTATCTCATTCGATTAGAAGTTTATCGGCGGTTATTAATACTCTTTGCAATATATAATTTTATAATTGTTTTCCTTCGACGTTTTATTTCCTTTTAAACATTTCGAAGAAAAAAAACGTATCTGTAACCTAACATCAGACAGATGCGTGCAGAGAGAGTTAAAATTACACTCTCGCAAAGTTCGTCTGCACATCATCTTGAGCAGGAAAGGGACAATAAAGCATCGCGGCACGTTACGATTAATCATCAGCCCTGCGGTGCACGCGGATTTTAACGGGATTACGTAACAGCCTCTCGAACGATTATTCGTGTCATGACGTCGTACCAATTACCGGGTATAGATCCGTCGCCGTATCAGGACGTGAATATTATCGATCGATGGCATCCTTATTACAAGTTACCTCGTAAAGATATTGAATGTAACCGCTATTGCGCAATGTGAAGGAGATACGAGGAGCTGCGAGATATAATTGATAATTTCAGGGCCGATATCACGCGCGTGCAAACCACGAGCAATTGCTCGGCAAATTGAAAGAGGGTCGATATCCGACCTTATTTTTAGCCTATACTGGGTGTCTCGACATCGTATGTAAATATCGAAAACTGTATTTAAAAAAAAAACACCATTTGTTTCAACATTGAGAAGCAGCGTTCGGGGATCGTGAGCGATCCAATAAGAAAATTTTGAAGTAATATACATATCTTATTAGATTTCTACTGAATCTCGAGTGAGCTGCATTTTAGCAGAATTTTTAATTTAATTAGCACGCAAGGCGCGCATGAAAGATTCGTCACGGGAGGGAACAGACGCTATTAACCCGTAGCCCAGAAACTGTTTAATTAAAACTGCCGGCATATTTCCGAGTAATTCCCGACCGACGAATCTCTCTCTGTCGACTCATCCCGATTTATTTTGCATGTACCACGATAAGTATACAAAATCCAGAGTTTCTTTCTGACACAGCACCGATTAGTATTAAAAAAATTATTTGTTTCCTTGGAAATTGTAAATTCTAAAACACAGCGAGGTATTTCTGTGCCAGCGGATATAAGCCATGGCCAACGGTTTTAATGTGAAACGTTTTCGTGTGTATAGATATATCTTGACCTCCACCGATGAACTTTCTTTCGTGAATTCCTCCAGCAAAATGTTTTGCTTCGAGTCCGATCTCCGGAATCGGGCCCGAGTTTTAATCGAACACGCCACGAACGTTTCTCCAAGCGTTTCGACTTTTCCGCGTGCGAACGGCTTAAGTTTCCGCGTGGGAAAAACGTGATATCGCGCAATCTGATCCGCTTAATTTTAGTTACATAGTAGTAATTTAACTTATTCGCTTTAATTATACTTTAATTATCTAACGAGCTTCACGGTAACGAACGTGCGCGTTAAATTAATCTCGTAAATCATTCGCGATCTGAGACGCTCCTTATGATCATCCGGACGCTACCTTCTCTCTTAATTACTTAATCACTTATCATCACTGTCGCTGTCAGCTATGTAAATATTTTCAGCGTCAGAGGCATCGAGAGAATCGTTTCGCGCGTATCGAGGATCCGTACAATAAGCTACCGATTCAATTTTCGAGCCTCTCTGTTCCCTATACACACCGCGTGCAGAGCTGGCGAGCTGAATCTAGAAAGGGACGTGAGGAATAGAGCTAATCAAAGTTAGGTAACTTAAATTGCCGGTGCGGCGCAGCTGCAATCCCGGTGTGCACGGGTAAGTTTGCCCGCCGTGCAGTTGAGATCGATATGCCCGAGATTTTATCTAAAAATCGATAGAACGGACAACACGTTCTGACCACGAAACGTTACTGCAATCGCACGAGAGTGTAATATTTAGCAAAATCACAACACAAAACTCGAGGTCTATTAACAATAATTTGGAAATAATAAAAATTCGCATTTCTCAATTCCACGTTCGACGATTTATCATTTTAGGAGAACCAACTGTCGCGCGTGTCCTAATAGGTTTTCTCACAATATTAATAGTGTTCGTGATAATTAGTGTATTATCGAAAAGGATAAATCACGCAGCTCGGCAATGCTTGTTAAGGTAAAGTGCCATAATGTGAGGAAGTTCGTTCACTTAGATACGACGAGTAATTCAGCAGAGGAATTCATTAATTGTTAGAGGTAAAGTTATACAATATAATATATGCGATTTTAATATCAATAATGCGTACACATTATGAAATACAGAGCGTATTGCAGTGTTTCTGGTAAGTGGGTAACACCATAACTCGATGAAAAAATCACACCGCCAGTAGTGTTAATTCACACCGCAACAATGTGAATTTTCCACACCAAGCAGACAGTGTTGTTTTGACACCGACACCGGTGAGAATTATATAAACACCCAATATGGGTGTTATAATCCATAACCACTGGTGTTAAATTCACACCCATATTTTTTAGAGTGTACGCCTAATTATACACGTTAATGCGGTCTTCGAGAAGCGACGAAAATTATAAACAGTTGCGCGCAGGACTTTTCTCAGATCGGAGTAATTTCAAATCAAGCGTTACGATTCATGCACCCGGGAGATGCAATCGTCTCTCAACGGTGATTCTTGATTCATGCACGCCTACCTGTTTTGATTTGCACGTCGGGGATGTGACAGGATGATCGAACGCTTCGCGAGAGGATGCGACGTCCTCGCAGATCGGGGCGTTCAAGACGAGCGCTTCCGTACGATTTTTCGGAGTTAAAGGGACACGTCGCGAGCGCGAGTCGGCTCCTTTTCCCTCGTATGTGATATCGATCCCGCCGAGAGACGTCTATACGTGGAACGCACCGCGGCAGCTGAGCACCAACTGACGCGATCGCTCGTTGCTCCGTGCCCCGTGCTCGCCGGACGAGAGTCGCGACTCGCAAGACGACGTCTATAGATGGCGTCTACCCGCCTCGGTGAGCGGTTGGTCAACAGTTCGGCATTCGCAGGTAGGTAGGTAGATAGGTATGTGCACGCAAGGTAGATATGTGTGTACGTGTGCGTGTGTACAATGGCGCGCGTTAATTGTGTGCACCTGTGCAGATGCACTCGCAATTAAGGTAGACGCAATTATTCAGGGCCGGGCTAATGGTCATAAATCATTATCAGGCCTCGGATTAAGATGGTGTGTTAGGCTGGAGAGCCGCTTTATACGAAACTCGATATTAATGGGTGATAATGATGAATAATTAATATTAATTATTATTAATATGCGTTATATAATTAATAATATATTACTAATATATAATGTAAAATTAATAATATATCAATTATTCGTTATTATATAATATAATAATAATAAAGAAACTGCAAAAATATGGTTCTCGAATTCGAGTGGGCTTTACCATTATAGTATTTGATTCAAGGTTTAATCAAACTTATCGTCTCTTATCACAGTCTTTAGAGATACGACTAATATCGCAGTGACTAAACCTTGAATTAAAGTTCTATTTTAAAAAACTATGCCTTTTGATAAGAAAGGTTTAAAACATCCGACGCTACTAAGGCGAAAGTACGTGGCACGATTATTATAAGGTGATATTTATTAAAGTCCAGCTAATCTTGGAGCTTAAGTCGTAAAACGTGAAATTTTTAGAATATTTTAAATTAAGTTTGGATCCAAAGTTATACCAATAAAATTGATACAGATCAAAAATCATTTTAAAAAAATCTTTTTTTTTTATATTACAGTGGCAGACACAAAGCAGTTATGAAAATAACCGGATGTTTGCAAGCCGGATTGAGATACGAAAGGTGAAATGTGATCAGTAGCTCGTAAACGCATTCGTAATGTATTAATATCGTGCGTTTCTGGCCTGAGGAACAAAATGTGCCGGCCGCGCGAGTAATTAAGAGTATACGGAATGAGCACGGCGCTACAAAGTACCGGAAGGGGCGGCAGTTTATTTGCAACGGTGTCATTAACGCAACGCACCGTACACCTACGCAATTTGCACGCGCGCAAGGAGATAGTATGTACATACGTGCCTACGCGCCGATACGAATAAACGGCTGCGGAAGTGTACCTCGCGACGTCTCCAAGTGAATGAACGAGAGATGCAATCGCGCGGCCTTACACGCGAGCGTTTTGTGTGTCCTTTGTGTCTTAAAATATCCTTGTTTTCCCTCAGCTATTGTTCGCTCATCGCGCAGCGAAAAATGAAACGTACGTACGGTGCGTTCCGTGCTACGTAACGCCAGACACTGACGCCGTTCGTTATTTCCTCGGCGTAAAGATCGAGCGTATATATAAATATCGATACCAAATACGATATCTCGTACTTAATTAAGTTATAGGGTTTCCGTGTTTACTTAATTGCAAAAACATGTTAAGCTCTTATCGTTGCGTAAGAATAAGTACGTTATATATTTTCTGTCGAAGAATGTACTGTGTTAGCTGTACTATAATAAATGTTATATACGCCGTTTATAATGTGCGTAAAATCGTCGAAAAAAGTTTGATTTCACCAAGGCTGTTGCTATCGCGCCAACGGAAGTGTAATTTCTCCTAACGCTATGGTAAATGGTTTAGCACTCAGCGATAACTCTCTGAAAGAAAGTGGCCGATGAGTAATACTCTGATAGAGATTTATGCGTAAATTCAAAGCACGAAAAATGACTTTCGTCGCCGTTCGTAATTGGTGAAAGTGTACGTTTACTCGCCCGCATCATCGCGCCCAAGTTTACTTCGCTGTAATGATTCGTGTCACTAATATGTTGCTAGCGAAAATAACCGGAATATCGAACACGCGTCTTTTTTTTACAAAAGCAGGAAAAAGATCCTGCCTTTGTTAATTATATATAATATTCCCTCCTACATAATTTTCTTATAAATTGTCTTAATTGTATATTATTATTATGTAAAGCGTCCTACAACATTATACAATGCTTTAATAGCGAATTCTAGAGATTAAGTAAAATCGGAAATATTGATATAAAAATGTCGAGATTATATAGTACTTTTTTAATAATCAAAGTTGGCTAATGATATATACGCGATTTCAGGCTCGTAATGACGTACCGATCTTTCTTTTGTTGATTTTTATGTGATTCAGTTTATATTGATATTTATTTTAGCTCAGCTGATTATCTTTTTGTTTCTTATCTGCAATATGTATTTCGCACTATTTCGGTAGCAATCAACTGATATCAAATAGTTTATCAAAAGGTCAGCCAACAGAAAAATTCAAGATGATAAAATTCAATATAATCATCAAAATCAATCAAAAATCAATATAATCACAAAAACAATCAATATAAATGAATATAGGCTATAAAAAATATGAATAGGCTATAAAAAAATTAGTATAAATTAGTATAAATTAGTATAAATTAGTATAAATTTGGCGCATTACAAAAATAAATATAATTAATAATTATTAGAACATTTATTTATTTATTGAAACATGTTATGTAACTATGAAATATTTCTTGTCTGTTTATTTATGCTTGTGATATATGAGTTGAAAGTGTATTGTGCGACAGTGATGAATCTATGTGTGTCATTTTCTTAATTTATGTAATTAATTAATTAATGTCCAATTTATGTAATATTTAATCCTGAAAAAAGATGTAGGAGCCAAACACTTTTATTTAAAAAATATTTAGCTACACGATCTTCCGTCACTTGGATTAATCGAACTGTTTGTCGCTGTGCGTTGCAAACCAGATTGCTCATCATAGCAGAACAATATTATTATTTTTATCACTCAGATCCCCCGGACTCGAGTGACTAAAAAAATCACGCTAGATATATCTGTTCCGATATAAATCGCCTCGACGCACTTACCGTGACTATCAAGAGTTTGCTAAACACGCGGATCGATAACAGTCAATTGTTCGCACCGAATAATCGCCTTTCGAGAGATACTTAATAACGCGAAGACACGCGCAACAGCTCGCTCGTCTCGCCTGTGCAAATGAAGACAAAGCGACCGCGGGTAAACAAGGTAAGCTGTATACGTCGCAAAAAAAGGAAGGTACACCAAATGCGTTAGCCAAGTCGCCAAAATATTCACGCACTGCGCAACGAATTTACGCCGAAAACGTATTTTCTTGAATTTTAAGTTTATTAGTATTGACGGACGGTCGATGCCTCGCGGCTTTTCTTTACTCCAGCGATTCATCTTATTCCGCTAATCCATAATGAAAATATGAGAGACAAGTTTCGTCTGCATCGACGAGAATTAAGTTTAAAGGGCAACGCGACATAGCCGAAACAAAGTTTAGTTAGGCGAGCAATTACCGTCACGATAATCATTTCCCGTCCCGCGATTCATCGACTTTCGCGGCGGAGTAAAGATCTCGCGCGAGATGTCCGCCTGAATGAACGGGATGCTGCGGTACACCTCCGTCCCCGAAGACTCCGAACCGTTGGTCGTAGAGATGACTCGATCGCTAATTGCTCGTGGGAATTCACGCCTGCCCCTTTCGTTTGCTCGCGATCGCGATTCGGTAAGTAATGCGAGAACACGCAGCCCCCACCACCACTACTTGCCTGTTCGAGCGTCGCCGTGCGAGTGATTATACGGCGACCTTGCCTACACACCTACACAACGCCAACGGCCGCGGCCGGCGCGCTGAACGCCGCGCGCCACAAAGGAAAATAAATAAGCGCCAACCGTCAGGTACGCATATGTACATACACACACACACACACTCGCATTGCCGGCCGGCACGAAATATTCAACGTACCACAAAATAAATGTGGAGTATACTCTGCTCCTAGTGTTTTAAATTAATATAAACTCGTTGTAAAAAGATGCTACGATTATTCATTGGTTTATTAAAATCGCATAATTTTGCTTGTCTCAAAAGAGATGTAAAAAAGGTTGGAAAAGATAATGAATTAATTTCCATTTTTCGATTACATAAAACAAGGACAAATTGCAATCTTTAAATTTAAATTTAACGTTAGACTTAACGATGCTTGTGGGGTGCAATAATTAACATTCCAATTTCCATGTGAAAAAGAATTGCATTATCTGCATGTAATAATTAAAATTTGCTATTTGTAATGAGCAGTGGAAATCGACATTGTGAGTTACGAAAATGAATAAAATAAAATAAAAACTGACGATCTATTACGTGCAAAGGTAGGGATCTAAGCATAAATTCTATACGAAATCGACCAAATTGCGAAATAATTAATCTTTAGGGACACGCTATTGAAGATATCGTACGATGAGTGTGGGATAGTCTGTAGTCTGTATAATTTCGTAATATCTTTGATTGCTTTGTTTTGTTTTAATGAAATAATTAATACGAAAGAAGTGTTATACATAAATTTATCGATTTCTCTCGATTCTGTAATGATTTGTACAATTTCCTTATTTCGAGTAGGTACGATATCCCTTTTAAACACTATCTTATTCTTTATTGCACACCTACGTATTTGTTAGTATCAAACTATTGTAAGCAGTGCCATTCCTTTTACGTGACAGCTATAGGCGATCGGCGTTAATGCTTCGTGAGCATGCAGGATGCGTTCGCAAGTGTGCGCGTGAATGCGGGTGTCGTCGTTGCAAAATCGCGGGTATCGCGAAATACGCCGGTCCGCGCGCGGAATATCACGTGAGAATAGGATGGATAACGGGCTGAATGTTAAGTTAGAAACGAGTTTCCCTCCGTTTACAAAATCGCGTGTCTTTTTTTTTATTACAGGAGAAAGCCATTCGTCACTTAGCTCGAAACATGCCGCCTATAGAAATTTGTGGATAATGGAAAATAAATAATACCTTTGAAAAATCGAGGATCTCTCTTTTCTATTTATTTTTAATATAATCGAAGCGAGATACTTAGCAACGCAATAAGGTTGAATTTATTATTTATATACTTTGTATCTTCGATCATAGACCAAATGCAAATATATTAGATATTTTCATATTCCTTGCAGAAATCTGCATTTGATCGTAGATTAAATGCAAATATACTAGATATTTTCATATTCCTTGCAGAAATAATAAGTTATTTGCTCATGGAAATGTCCGATTGCGAGTAATCAAACGATCAAACTTCTTTCCAAACGAGATCTACAATTGCTCTTTATCCAATAATAATGAAAATCCTTTATATGTTTGACGCAATTAATGTAATTCGCTTTAAATAAAAAAAAAGCGAAAATTTTCCTCTGTAAATGATCCTTGTTACAATTGCTTCCGGTACTGCTAGGAATGCATTAAGTTGCCTCTAGATCCGTATAATTAGCGCTGGATATCTGATTTTTATCATTGCGCAAACACAAGAACAATCGCTAGTATTCTCACATGCGATGCGAACGACGCATCTTCAACGTATACACTTCAAACGACTTTTATAAAGTGCATGTGTGCACAGGCCGCTTCTTTGCGCAATGCAAACAGCCAGTCGAAGCTATTTTAAGTGCTAGAATAGAATTGGTGAGATATCTTTTACATAACTTTAATCGTGCTCGGCTGTTTGTTTCCGTCCGATATCGTACAGCTAAATCGAGAGTTTAAACCTACTTACTGACTTACATCATCGTGGCAAAATATGTATCATACATTTCCAATGTTTTCATGGCTCCGCGACATTCTAGGAAATATATATGAAGTTGCAAAAGTATATCATAATTGTTAATAATCACACGGGAAATGTAATTGTAGATTTAGAGTGAAAGAGATTCGCATGAATGTTGACGTATGTAGCGCGATGAAGAAAGGCAACGACATAATAGAGATTATTCGCGGTCGGGCGAGTAACCTTCTTTAATTGAGTTGACCCTAGTCGACAATTAAACAAATTGGAGAGGTCGCGTGGACGTCAGAAGACGTCAGACGAGATCTTTCGTAGTTTACGATGCTAGCAGATATGTCGAAAGTAACAAGAATCGCCGGAGAATATTTTTGCTGCTTTTATTTCGATGTTAATAGTCATGCATATATATATAAAACATTTTAATAATTTTATAAAGATGCTTTTTTGTAAATATACCTACATATACAAAAATATAACGATTGCAAATCAGATTATAAGATGTAGACGAGAAGAAAAGAAATACGTTTATAAATGGCATTATTATTCATATTCATTTTAAAAGGCGTGGCGATTTACGTCAATGTAAAAATAATAATACATTCGTGACTCCTTTGATCCTCATCAGGGAGCTTTTTATTTCCCTTACTTTTCTAGATGGTGTTACATAATAGCTGGCTAATAGGATGGATATCCAGATTCGCTATGCATACAATCTATTTTTTTACATCACCTTCAAATTATAAATTACCTTATTGTCACCATATAAAAAGATTGTTCAATACTTCAACTCACCGTTTAAGTATACCTCTTCTATCTTGCATGTAATAAATTTATATGACTGTATCAATTGTTGAATATTGCCAGTATCAGTCTACACTTTGGTTCGCTCATGATTATATCGTATTGCATGTAAATGCATAAACTGGTTGCGTATCGAATGCCAGACGTAGATGCATTTTTTGCAACTCGACCCAACGATAGCGCCTTCTAGTGTACAAGCGGCAATACAGAAAACTTAGATAAATAATAGTCATCGCTTTTCCATAACGTAAAAAAATAATCAACACAGTTGTTATTTTCTTGTGACAATCTAATCTCAGCGCGATCGACGCTTACTTATTTTAGTCTGATTTGAAAAGGCAGTCGAACTGAAAAATACAACCATTAAGCCGGACACTTATCTCGATTGATATCTAAAAGCATGATGGATGACTCGCGATGTTACGTGGGAAAATGGAAAATGTTTACGTTTTAATTTTAACTACGACGTATTTCTGCACTTTGATGAGATAATAGATGACTTGTAAGCGATAATTTAGATAAAAATAACAATACTCGCACTTTTTTTCTTGATATTTATCTCTTTTGTTATCTTTACCCCCTGCTGTACGCTAGACGAAATCAATATCTTATCTACAGTAATCTACACTATTTAGTTCAATACTCATTGTTAATTACGATTTTCAATTTTTTATTTGTAATTGTAAGCATTTATAATTGTCATGCTTTTATTTGGTCTTAGAGAGCTTGCTCTAAGACTTCAACAAATTAATTTTATTATTATTGTTGTTGTTATCATTCCTGTATCGTTTTTCTCACCTATCTCTCTGCCTAACTCTCTTTTCCTTCATGTCCCAATCATTCTCTCTCCCCTTTCTCACCAACGTTACGCAACGCGAGAAAACGTGCCTTGCACGGTAAGAATATCCGGATGTAGTGACGCCTCGCTGAATGCCAAATATGTTTAGCAAAGTGATTTAGATAAGCCCGGTTTGTTTGCGTATGACGTAAATGTCGGCCGAGCTGTGCATCAGGAGCTCTGTATGTCGGGAAATATTTCTCATGTAGGTGAAAAAAATCAGAACAGTTTCCTTTCATGAGCTAGTCTCTAACAAAACCCAATAAACACGCGTAATCGGTCATCGGCACGTTTATCATCAAGTCATCAATGCGAGTTCTCGCGCACTCGCGAATATGAAGCTAACAATTTGGGCTCATTGTCAGTTGGAGAAAAGAAATCAGATTCATCTTGAAAGTAGTGCAACATTTACTCGCGTAAATCTTAAAAATTTAAATACTATTCCACAGTACATTTTATTTATCGTTCGTACAAGATATTGATAAAACAACTTGGCACAATAAATTGCTGAATATATAAACGTATAATAAGAATTAAGAAGAAATAATTGAGCGTAAGAATAGTGCTGAATTCTCTGTAACGTTCTGAAAATCAATTAGCAGCACGAGCGAATGGATTTATTCGTATGCGCTTGTATGAATGCGCTGTTATAAATAGAACCGAAATCGAGCGGAGATTATTTCTATCGAGTGATAACGATCATAGGCTCTTGAATGTGCAACGATAAATAGGCGTGATAACTCGTTAAATTTATCATCGGCAATCGTGAGGCAAACAAATCAGAGAATAAACTAACACGAATCGTAAATTAAGTGTTGATCAATTATCTGCATTTAAGTATAGGTACGCTGCGAAACATGATCGCGTGATTGTAATATAATGGATTTTTGCCACGACAGGTGTATTGCGAATTCGTGTCCCAACACAATGAGATCTAGATTTGTATTAATTGCGTGATTCGCAATAATATGTAATGGGTATGATTAAAACATTGACGTTGCAAGACGTCTTCAAAATTCTGCATAGACGTAATGCAAAATAATACCTTATAATAAGCAATTTTGATTAATGACAGCTTCAGAAGTAACTGTAACATGCTCCCGCTTATTTTCTAGAAGATTTTTCGCACGACTTTCCCTCACATGGCTTAGTGTGTCACTGCGCTGTGCGATTGAGAGCGTAAATTGCCGGGGTTTCGATCGCGATAAGAACTGTCTTTATTTTAAAATAAGCAGATTTGTTCCTGTTTTAAAACAGTTTTAAATTGCGCACGTAAGAAACAGAATTTTTTAAATTAAGGAATATAAATGAGAAATGAGTGTTTTAGCCTTTGTTAGCCTATTCCATCAAACACACAAGATACAAATCTTGTTCTTATTCTTATTATTACTTATTAATTCTTATTGTTCTTACTTCTTACTCTTATTATTTCTTATTGTTTTTAAATTAAATTGCATCTTGCTCCAATTTTTTTCAAATGTTTATCCTACCTATCATGAGATTGTGTGTGAATATATAAAAATGTATTTGTGCAAAGACAGTTGATCACCTTTGACTTTACCAATTTTTTATCAAGCTTGATTTTTATTACATTTATTATAAGAACCAGCAAATTTCGTTAGTATAAATATACCATCGAAGAATATATCGAGGAAAAATAAATCAGAACATTATTGCATAAAAAAGTCGATTTTTTTCTCAACATAAATTTCTAGGGAAATCTAAAAGTATCGAAATACATTTTTCATTAACCACCGACATAAAATTTACATATTTATTCCATAGTAAGATAGTAAAGAGCAATCCCGATTGGAATGAAATACAGTAACGTATAAATTATTAAGATTTTACAGTGATTTATTCCTCGGTTCTAATAATGCTCGTTCGAGTAAAATCGTAGAAAAAGGGACGCGTATAATGACGAAACGATCCTTGCCACTCGTGCAAATGTATTTGCAGGGTGTTGCGCTCGTGAATTCGCCAAGTTCAAATGACTGTGCGAATCGGCCACTCCTGCGGGATTAGAAAAAGGATTCCGAGGATCATGCACACGCGCAATCTCTGTCTCGCGATGGAAAAGTGCGATCCAGTAATACTCGCGTGATTGCCCACGAGACCAGAGGTATACATCGGCCGCCGATATAATCCCCGCGGAGATATAAACTCATAATTTTTCCTTCGGACGAATCTCAATTTCAAATCGGCCGCCGATGACTGATTACGCGGCGACGCCGCTCTCTTCGTCGGCTGGATCTGACTCCCTAACGATCAGGAAAGATAGTGGTTATGATGAAAGATTCATCAGGCACGGCGTAAGTAATATATCGGGGCAACTCGCCAGATAACATCCTCAACTCGTTCCGCGACGCATTCGCGCGGTCGTCCCCACACGTTTCCCGCGCCCAGAAATCCTGTCCACGTTCGAACTAAAAGGCGTTCAGCCTTAAAAAAAATTATCACGGAGATTACTAATAATAATTCAACGATGCCATATATTAATGGAAATTATCTGATGTCCCATCGAATTGGTATATAGGAACTTTCGGTCGTCAATTCCTCTCCCCCCGAGAGATCGAGTATCGTGAGTCATTCGTAGGAAAATTCAATTAGAACGATTCAATATTCGCAAATCTTGCGTACGCGCGAGACGCGGGATATCGCGATTATTATTGCCGGCAAAGTGAGTCCGAGCTCGCGAGACGTGTAGCATCCACGATTTATGGCACTTGTTGCCGTTACGTACCGCGGATTGGATATGGAAATAGATTATTGTGCGCGATAAAGAGAGCCGGGCAAAGGGAGACGGGAGAGACGCGCGCGCACGTACTGTGTACTGTGAAACCTTCTTCTGCCGAGGGGCCGCAGGGCGTTATCGTCGGGGCCCTCTGGCTCTAGAGCCCCAGCCTACCGAGACGTTTGATGATCGCAGCCGATGGCGATAAGCGAGATTAAACGCGGGTCCATCGCGTCGATCGAATTTGAGCGTGCCGGAAGAAGCGCGTGTAGCCGAGAAAACACAGACGCGACAACGAGAGCTAGTGCACGTGCGCCTCCAAGTTTCGCACTTGTTGCGTCTCTCGTCCCCAGCGATGTGTCGCTTTATATTGCGCGACAACGACGCGATGACGCGTACACCGAGGGGGGAAAAAAAAACAACGTGCGAGAGTGTCGTGGACCGAACTTTCGTTTCGAAATGCTTAAACGGAGGCTAAGACAGGTGAAAGCAGTGCACCCGGAGTGAAAGTCAAATTCGCCGCGCCCGTCTCTCTTCGTAACTTCGTAAGTGTCGTTAATCGGCAAAACGAAGAAGTTAATGTGAGTCTTGTCAGTGACACGACCAACGCGGGTTTTCCTTACAAATCGGCATCTACGCTGGTTTAAAAGCGAAAGAATCGCTTCGATTTTACACGTTCCTTTTGTACTACGATTTATTCGAATTATTAAAACCGAAGAATAAAGCACGGAGAAATCTTAATAATTTATATTGCGTTACTGTTACTTTATTCCAATCGGAATTGCTCTCTACTGTCCGAATATTATGGAATAAATATGTAAATTTGATGTCGGTCGTTAACGGAAAAGATATATCTCTCTCGATACCTATTTAGATTTCCCTGGAAATTTGTGTTGAGAAAAAGTCGATTCTAAATTCATGCAATAATTTTAAAATTCTGATTTATTCTTCTTCGATATGTTCTTCGATGGTATATACTTATTACTAACGAAATCTGCTGGTTCTTATAACAAATATAATAAAATTCTGTAATTATAATATACCTATCTATAATTATAATTCTAAAATTCTATGTTATAAATAAATACAGTAAAAAGCTTGATAAGAAATTGCTGACGTCTATAGGGTAACTATTTTTACGCGAGTGTGACACAAACGATTTTTATTAACATTAAAATAAGGTGATAAACATCTTGCAAGAATAAAGGATAATTAGTAGCGATAAGAACTTGTTATTTCTCTAAATTAATCACTCGCGAAGTTAATTAGTTTATGAAAAGTTATTTTCCTTTTATTGCGAGACTAGAATAGATATTCTTAGATTTCACACTACACTTAAAATTACGTAATTATTTCTCACATGTTAATTTTTTAAGCATGTTAATTGACTATACAAAATAGAGAAGTTCTCGAGTTTCTAGAAATCCTCTATGTCGTAGCTAATCAATACGTTCAAAAAATGTGTCGTACGACAAATTAAATATTACTCTTATTTATTTCATTTGTCGTACGACAAATTTTTTAAGCGTATTGATTGGTTACAAAAATAGAAAATGTCTAGAGACTCGAGAACTTTTCTATCTTGCAACCAATCAACATGTGCTTGAAAAATTTGTCGCACAGCAAATGAAATAGTAAGTACCCTTAGATTATGTTTCACGGTGTGAAGCCCGCCACTATGCGCTCACGCGTCCCAGGAGCGAGTCGCTCGCGTCGCTGCGATCGTCCGCGCCGAGCCGACGGCCCCTACCCGCCCGCATTCCACCTGTCAGAAGGTGGCATCGCGCACTCCCGCGGGCATGAAAGACGACGAAGGGGAGCGAGAGGGGGGGCTGTCGCGTTCCCGAAATCCGGCCGGATCCGGCGTGCGGCGACGCCGGCGACTCCGCCAGCCGGCCGAGGCCTCGAGAATCCTCCGTTGTCTCAATATGGCAGTGGCTCTCGCGGTCGCGCGCGTGCATACGTATATATACAGGACACACGTACGAGCCGCGCGCGCGGCGCATACACGCGAATACGAATGCACTCACCGTTCTAACGGCCATCGTCCGTCGGCCGGTCGCGCCGCATTCTCACCGTGGCTCTCCCGCGGTGGACGAAAACGTTCGGAATCCCAGAATCCTCCGGTTGCCGCGCGAACACGCCGCCGCGTGAAATCCGCAGCCGAATTCAGGCCGATCAGGCCGATGCCCACGCTCCTCGTTCCCCGTTCCACGGTTCCGCCGCCAACTTCGCTCCGCTCACCCGCCTACCTGCGACCTGCGTGCCGCCGATGATTGTCGTTTCGTGCCCCCGCTCCCTCGGGACGGCTGGTGCATCCAAACCAACGTGATCCAAAAACGCGCACTAACTGTCGCGAAACGTGCGCGACTCGGTCGCGAATGGAAATTCGAGAATGCGACTCGCGAAACGACGCGAAAGACGAGACGAACCGATCGTTCGAGCCAGCGACGCTCGCCACAACATAACTGGACACCGGTTGGTGGGGGAACTGAACCGACCGACGAGGAACGGGGCGCGGAAGGGGGAGAGATCGCGCGGGAGAGGGTAGGGCGTGGGACGGAAGGGTAAAGGGATCCGCGAGGGGCCCGCTCTGAGCTCTCGGGCCTCGGCATGAACGGGTACGTGCGAGACGATCACTGGGAATTGCACTTAAACGACGTCGCGTACACAAGGGGGGTTTCTTGAACAGTATCCCTTTGAATGCCCAAAGTAAATTGAAATTTGTTTCAGACTAACGTTATAAAAATCCTGCTGTTTCCTGTTTTCCTGCTTTTTTTAATAAATTAATGTAAGAATTATAAGGGACATTTTGAAGGATCATGACAAAGTCTAGTGCCTTTTCGACCTCGAAACCCTTTTGAAAAGTCCGACTCTTTTCAGAAAACGATTGTTTCCGAAATTAATGGGCTGACATTCCTTCGTTATGCCTTTCTAGACTCCATATACGGCGAAAACAGACGTACCTCAATCTTTTGTCGAAATTTTTACCCGAAAACGATATGTTACCGCTCGGACTTTTCTATGTTCGAATAATTCTCTTGAAAGGAATTCCTTCGTTTTCGTTCATACATTTGTTAACCAAACTTAAGAGAGAGAGAGAGAGAGAGAGAGAGAGAGAGAGAGAGAGAGAGAGAGAGAGAGAGAGAGAGAGAGAGAGAGAGAGAGAGAGAGAGAGAGAGAGAGAGGGGGATGCACGTGTAGCATGCCCTTCTCCGTGTTATTACCAACTAACTGATTTAGCTGCAGAAAGCACGAGTCGATTTGAGAAGAAAACGTATGCCACGATGAAGTACGATCGACAAAGATTACCGTTTACATGGCTTATAATCCGGTTTTATAACTAACCGTATACTAGCAATCAAAAAATGTTCTTCTTATCATATAGTGATCACTTAAGCCTATTTTATAGCTGTGTTCCCATATTCACTGTCAGTATTAAAATCAATAGTTTACGTCACGTAAACTATAGTGAATATGGAAACAACCTATATTTTAAACACTTGAATCAATCTCTTTTGATATATATGTATATATACACTAGAAATTGTAGTTTGAGTATAAAAAAAAGTCCTATTTAAATCATTATTATCACCAAAAGAAGAAAAATTTTTGATTGGATAGTGCACGTTAGTTATTAAGTTGGATTATAAGCCGCCGTGTGTAAACGTAGTCAAAGCAAACACGTTGTAAGAGAGTGAAAATAACGCCGCGTCTGTTTCGGATTATAGCCAGCCGGCTGAGATCGGCTGAAGCTTTCCTGCGCATCTGGGCTAAGTAGTTGCGCGCGATGCGGCGCCGCGCAATCCCCCTCATTTGCGTTTACAATGCGTGATCCTTTTCGTTCGTGGCGCGAATAACACGCCAGGAGCAGCAAAACGCAATTAAGCTAGAAGTTCCGAGAAACGGTGGGGTGGGAGGGCGTTAATAGCGGCGTCAGCGTGCAACTGCCATTGTTGCGCCTTTTGTTCTCGCAGAGCGCGATTCACGTTGTTTTTCTACTTCAACCGTCTTTTACGTAACGTCTGAATTTCCGAGCGCCTCGCGTTCGCGCTCTCTGCGGAGTTCCTGGTGCGATTTTTTGAAAGAGCATCGGACGATTGACGCTCGAAACGCGAGCAAAAACGAGTAGGTTTCGGCGATTTTGCAATTCTCGCGTGGAAAATTGTAATTTGTAAAAAATTAACGGTAAATTGGAAACGTAAAATCCGAGTCATTCGACGGAAAAAGGAAAGCACATTCGACCGATATTTTTTGTATTAACGTCGATTTCTCGGTTCTTATTGAAATGCAAATGCACAAGTTACTTTGAGTTTCTCTAAGTTTCGCCTGTATTAGCTAGAACTAATTAACTTTATAATTATATAGAGTAATTATAACTTTATAATTATATAGTTATAATTACTCGACGATGTCGATGAAGTATTGATGAAAATTCATATGCATCGATTAATAACGCTAAAATTATTTTTCACAATGCCTGATTCTCTTGGCTCGCAATTTTGAAATTGGCGGAAGGAGAACACGATTGGTTCAAAATCTGTTCCCGAGAACTTCGACAATTTAATTCGCAATTTAAATGTTGCGAGCAAAATAATGTAAATAATTGAAATACAATAATTACACAATTAATTAGAGAAAAACGTCATTTTACAGTCAGGACGGGATCTTGGTAGCCTGATAAAATTATTCGTGTGAATTTTACGTACATTTCTTCGTCTTATCATAACATGGCATTTTTTTCCTAATTGATTGTATATCATATCGGTCGTGTTCCACAATAATTACAGTTGCGTTTGACTCACGTTCGACGTTAATCTCGTTAACCGCATCAGCTCTCTCACGGGTGACAATGACCGTCCTCGGAAGTGGAATCCTTGCCAATCCGCGGCGATCTGAAAACAAATGACAATTATTCACGCACTTCTCGTCTTCGCTCGTAATATAGCGGCTCTTTTAAGGACGTTCTCCGGTCCTTATACTAGAGAAAATCGATTTTCTTAGGATTTTCTTGAAACTGTGAATATACGTTAATTTAGGTGTGCTTTATGCGTGGTATAAATTTCAGTACCTCTTCCGGTATAAAAAATAAAGATACTGAGCCTCAAAGTTTCAAAAAAAAAATTTAATTTTAATTTTTTTTTAGTTTTGGCATTTTTTCCTTATAGAACTCGACGAGAGGAGCAACTTTGGTCCTCTTGGCCAACCTCGTATCTCTTACCGTTTGGCCTGGAAAACCTTTTCATTAGTAAAAGTTGAAACTTTGAGGCTCAGTATCTTTATTTTTTATACCGGAAGAGGTACTGAAATTTATACCACGCATAAAGCACACCTAAATTAACGTATATTCACAGTTTCAAGAAAATCCTAAGAAAATCGATTTTCTCTAGTATAAGGACCGGAGAACGTCCTTAATACATATAATACAACTTAATACATATAATATTAAGTTATACATATAAAAACTATATTATTAAATTACTCCTTATAAGATTAAATTACTCTTTTTCTTCTATTATTTTCAAATCAAATGGTGAAATAAAGAGGCTCAAGAATAAACAAAAAAAATACTCTTACACAAAATAAAAAATAAAATTTTATTTACCACAAAGTTGTTCTGCTGGCGCCCGATGCCTCTCCCAGGCCTCCTCCTCCTCTCAGGCTGTCCTCTCGGATTATCAGCTCCCTCGATGCGACACCTTCCGTGTCGTTATCTCCTGAAGCATTTAAATAGATAATTTGATATTAAATAATTTTTACGCGCATCAAACTTTTTATTTGTCACTCAATTAGATATTTATTTAAATAATTATGCGTGCTCCGAAAAAGCTCTTTACAAGAATAAATTTTTATAAAATTTTAAGTTACTCTTCTTCCTCTTTAATTATTATATATCTAAATCATGGTGAAAAATAAAACAATTATTCAAGAATAAACAGAAAAGAAGATTACTTTTACATACATTAAAAAATAATATTTACCACAAAGTTGTTTCATCGCGCCCGATGCCTCTCCTAGGCCTCCTCCTCCTCTCAGGCTGTTCTCGGGAGTCAGAGGTTGGATTGACGCTTTCCGCGTTATTTTCTGAAACATTTAAATAAGCGATTTGATTAAAAGGAAATAATCGAAGTTTTCGTATGTAATATAATATATAAAAATCAATTATACTCACCACTTTTTCTCAAACTGTTCTGGTTGTTAATTCCGTAGAACTCCTCCGAGAATCGCGTGGTGGTATTTCTAAAAACCTGTCGTCTTCGAATGGCACTCCCGAAAATGCGACGTTTCTTTTTCTTTTCCTCGATCCTCCTTCAATAAACTTCTCTTTCCCTTTTACTTTATTTTCCTTCTTTAGTCTTCGTTCTTCTATCGCTGCATTGTCTCTTCTATCGCGATGTTTCGTCGAGATATTTCCCTTTATTCCTTTTTAACAATGTTCTCGGATAATCCTCTTTCTCCGTCGTTATTTCAATTTTTCCTCGATAAACTTTTTGTAATGTTTCCACTGCAATTTCCATCGTCGATATTCCTTTCAATTTGGTTCTCCGTTTATCCTTTTCACATTGCCGTTTCTTCTCTTTTTCCTCGATCTCCCTGGGATAAACTTCTCTATCTTCTTATTCCACTCCTTTCTTTGGTCTTCGTTCTTCAATCGTTGCATTGTCCTCTCTATCACGATATCTCCCTGAAAGATTCGTCTTGATTCTTTTTTTAACGTCTTTTCCTTCTTCTTCCGGATCGTTATATATTCTCTCTGCCATCTTCGATTTTTCCTGGACAAAGTTCTCATAATTTCTTTACCGCAATTTCCATCTTTAATACTTCCTTATTTATCTTGGTCCTCCGTTTATCCTTTTTATATGGCCATTTCTTCTGTTCTTTTTTGATCATCTTTCGATAAATCGCTCTTTCCTTCTCGGTCCATTTTTTCTTCGGTCCTCGTTTTTCTATCATTACATTGTCCCTTCTATCGCGATGCTTCGTTGAGATATTCCATGTCCTCCTTTTTAACGATGTCCTCCTCCTGTTATCCTCTTTCTCCGCCGTTATTTTTTTAATTCTTCTTCGGGAGAATTTTTCGTAAGTCCTCCTTCCTTGATTTCCTTTGATAAGCTTTTCTTTCTTCTTGTTCCATTCCTTTCTTCGGTCTTCGTTCTTCTATCGTTGCGTTGTCTCCTCTATCGCGATGCTTCGTCGAGATATTCCATGTCTTCCTTTTTAACGATGTCCTCCTCCTGTTATCCTCTTTCTCCGCCGTTATTTTTTTAATTCTTCTTCGAGAAATTTTTCGTAAGTCCTTGATTTCCTTTGATAAGCTTTTCTTTCTTCTTGTTCCATTTCTTTCTTCGGTCTTCGTTCTGCTATCGTTGCGTTGTCTCCTCTATCGCGATGCTTCACCGACGTATTCCTCTTGATTCCTTTTTATGTCTTTCTACGATCTCTCTTCTTTTGTTATATTCTTTCTGCCCTCTTCGATTCTTCCTGAATCCAATTACTTTTCGTAATTTCTCTACCGCAATTTCCATCTGCAATACTTCCTTTATGTTGGTTCTTCGTTTATTCTTTTTACATGGCCGTTTCTTCTGTTCTTTCTTGATCATCTTTCGATAAACCTCTTTCTTCTCGCTCCATTTTTTTTTTGGTCTTCGTTCTTCTATCATTACATTGTCTCTTTTCTCTCGCGATATTTCTTTTCATTCCTTTTTAACGATATCGTCCTGTAATCCTTTTTCTCCATTGTTATTTTTTTCAATTCTTTAAAATAACCGATATTTTATGAGACAATCCCGAAACGCGAATTAACGCCCGATTATTTCCGCGATAACCGCGTTATCTCGACGCGTTCAGAGCCGGACAACTGACTCGATTTGCCCGATTAAGGACTTAGCCCCGCGTGGCCAGTTGAATAGTGTTCGACAGAGAGAAGAGAGATCCTCGAAAAGTAGAAAGCGAGCTCTCTACAATGAGGATCATCTCCCCTCGCCACCGACACGTCTGGTAGCCACCCTTCCACGCACAGTGAAGTCAAATGATCTGGGCAGTTCTTGTTATGCGATCCCGGCACCTTTCCGCTCAAGGACCACGCACGAGACAGCCGTCACGTCTGAGAACGTGGAAATTGACGCAGTTACGTGCTAATTATTAAAATCGCGCGACGGAATTCCGGATAAGCCGACGACGTCGAACGGCACTCCCGAAAATGCGACGATTTTAAATGTTCGAAAATGCAACGATTTCGAGCGGCAATCCTGAAAATGCGACGTTCCTTTTCCTCTTCTTCGATCCTCCTTCGATAAATTTCTCTTTTCTTCTTACGTCATTTTCTTTCTTCAGTCTTTGTTCGTCTTTGCATTGTGTCCCCTATCACGATGTTTCGTTGAGATGTTCCTCTTTATTCCTTTTTAACAATGTTCTTCTTGTCAATCCTCTTTCTCCGTCATTATTTTAATTTTTCCTCGACAAACGTAATGTTTTGTCATGTTTCCATCGCAATTTCCGTCTTCAATACTCCTTTCACTTTGGTTCTTTGTTTCTCCTCTTACATTGTCTCGTTGCTCTCGTTGGTCATGTCCTCCTCCTGTTATCTTCTTTCTCCGCCGTTATTTTTTTAATTCTTCTTCGGGAAATTTTTCGTAAGTCCTCCTTTCTTGATTTTTCTTTGATAAGCTTTTCTTTCTTCTTGTTCCATTCCTTTCTTCGGTCTTCGTTCTTCTATCGTTGCGTTGTTTCCTCTATCACGATGCTTCACCGACGTATTCCTCTTGATTCCTTTTTATGTCTTTCTACGATCTTTCTTCTTTTGTTATATTCTTTCTGCCCTCTTCGATTCTTCCTGAACAATTACTTTTCGTAATTTCTCCATCGCAATTTCCATCTTCAATACTTCTTTTATTTTAGTTTTCTATTTATCCTTTTTGCATGGAGATTTCTTCTTCGCTTCCTTGATCTTCCTTCAACAATCTTCTCTTTCTTCTTATTCCATTTCTTTCTTCGATCTTCGTTCCTCTATCGTTGTATTGTATCCTCTATCGCGACGCTTCGCCGACAAATTCCTCCTGATTCCTTTTCATGTCTTTCTACGATTTTTCTGCCTCTGGTGTTATGCTTTCTGCTTTATTTAATTCTTTCTCGACAAATTTTTTTATTATTCAACTGTAATTTTCTTTTCATGTAATTTACTTTGTTTTTTTTTTTTTTATATCGCCGTTTCTGTTTTTTTTTCTTTAATCCTTCTTCGTTAATTTTCTCTTCAATTCTTCTTGCTCCACCATTTTTTTCTCCGATCTTCATTCTTCTATCACTACCTGCGTTGTCTTCTTTATCGCAATGTATCGCCGAAAAATTCTTGTTCATCCTTTTTAGCAATGACAATGCAATTCTCTTTCTTCCCCTTTATTCTTTCTGCTCATTTTGACCCTATATCAATAATTCTTCAAAATTGTTCTTCCTCTATGTCCATCGTCGATGCTGCTTGATTTTTGTTGATGCTGCTTATTTCTTGTTTGTACGTTCCATCCTTTTCTATCGTTGTTTTTCCTTCTTATTTCGATTCTTCAATAAAATCTTCATAATTTTTCTTATATAATTTCCATCATCGATGCTGTTAGTCATTTCTTGACGCTGCTTGACGCTACTTTATATGTTCATTTTTCTTTCTTCTATCACTGTTTTTCTTGAACCTTTTTCGACAAATTTTTTCTTATTCTTGTTCGATTTCTATTTATCTCTTGAGCCTTCGTTCTTCTATCATTATTATGTCGTCTCTTCTTTGTCATCTTGCCAGTAAATTCTTCTTAACCCTTTTTTTACAACTTTTTCTTCGATCTTGTATCTCCTAACCCAATAATAATCCAAATAATCCAAATAATAATCCAAAGGCTGAAAATAAAGGCTGAAAATAATGAGACGCCTCCCTTTTTCCGGGGGCATCTCTCTCATTATTTTAATCATATATATTATTTTATATTATATATTACCAACTTATTAATATTATTAATTGTATTAATGTGTATTTTATAAACTTTATACTTATAAAAGAGGACCCGTTTTTACCGGACATCGTTGCAATTGAATGTACTTTGGCTAAACTCGGCCTAGATTTTTTAAATAAAATTAAGTTACACTTTTAATTTCAGCTGAAATTCTGTCCAATAAAAATGGGCCAACTTGTAGAGGCCCTCCACCACCCCCGCCGATTCCAATCAGCGGTCCTCATTTTCTGGGATATAAGCTTCATATTTTTTTTGTTTTTTTTTTACACACACACACACACACACACATCCCTACTTACCCGATTTTTATCTAGGTTTTACCCGTATTCCTACCTACCTACATGAATAATATTCCTACCTACCCGTGTTTTTATCTGGTATTTCTATAGTTATGATCGCGATCACCCGAAATTAGAAAAATGCGCATGACATTGGTTTTAAATCGGAACCGTTTACGAGTTTATATGGGGGGTTTAATTTACGCGGAATTAATTCGGATTTAATTCAGATTTAATTCGAGACGGCATCTGTCCGTCTCTGATTACGTGCAATCGCACGTATACGAGAAAATCTTAGGCTTACCATTATGTACCTTTTACAAATTGATTGGTGTTATACACCAACCTACCTTGATCCTCTTCGTCTTCTTTCTTCTGGCCAGAGTGAACTCACCTTTTGCACTTGGCCGTATTCTGACTTCATACGATCAGAGATCGACAGCAAGGAGAAATACTCCTGCTGCCAGCAATAAGCGTAAAAGATTTTACGCTTTTGTATGATGCGCGAAACACGAACGCGTCGCGAAGGGGCCATCACATTAATTAAATCAATTATGGAATTAACCAATTAACAATAATAATAATAACTCCATTAGTATCTATACAAATTAATTGCGCATTTATTGTTTACACGCGTTATTTATTTGTATTAAAATATATTCAATAATTATAAAATACATATCCGATTGGAAACAAATCTAAATTGGAAAAAAAATCTCTATGTCGACAGCGTTTTTATTCAAAGAGATTCAATCGCGATTATAAAATTTATATTAAATTTTAAATATAAACTTTATAATATAAACAATAAAACTAATTAGAAAATAAACAGATCCGCCATTTGATAAAATCTAAAGCCCATATATGCGTATTTTCATCGATTCGAACGATTTAATATTGCTGAATCTCATCAAGAAGCATATATGCAAAGATGAGAAATTCAGATAAATGACGTAAGACCCGAAAAGAATAATTTTCCCACAACACACGATTAGAATTAATATAATAATAATCATAAATAAATTTTTATTTCGCCAGTCAAATAATAAACAACAATGGGAATATTAATCGACTCTACTGGCCATTATAATCGCCAAGACAATACGACCACAATTTGGTTCGATTATCATCAAGACGCTCTTTTAACCAATATAAGCTACTCTAATCTTTGATACTTATATATAAGCATCTCATTTAAGTAATTAAATTTATTGCGAAAAATATTACCTCAGCCAGGGTTCGAACCTGGAACCTCCCTCATTCCGTGATGGGTGACGACACCAGATTCGAACCCTGGCTGAGGTAATATCTTTCGCAATAAATTTAATTATTTAAATGAGATGCTTATATATAGGTATCAAAGATTAGAGCAGCTTATATTGGTTAAAAGAGCGTCTTGACGATAATCGAACCAAATTGTGGTCGTATTGTCTTGGCAATTATAATGGCCAGTAGAGTCGATTAATATTTCTATTGTTGATAATAATAATCACTTTGTACTTTGCAAATTATTAAAATTACTTTTTATACAATATATTGTTTCAAAATAATTTTTAAGCGAGATGAAACTGATAGATTCTATACATAAGATAATTATTTTAAAAATCTTTTATTTTATAATAAAAAAGATATCGGATCTCACGTCACTTTACTACTTTAACTGGTATAAAATCCAGTTATCAATCACTACATATAAATAAGCTATAACAGATTAGGCTAAAGTCAATGCATAAAAAAAGGTAATAATAATTAATAACTGGTAGCATGTCTTTTATATAAAAAAGCGAGATCAATAACTTATATAAAATGTTACGTGATATGTATACATATATGTATCGCTCCTTTGCACTAACTTATATAAAGTTTAATCTTGGATAAATATTTAATAGGATATAATAGGAAAGAGGTAGTTGAGAAAAGGAATAATACAATATTACACTTTTATAATACAATATTTGTAATAAATATTTTTCAATATTATGATTACAATATTGTTTACTTTAAGTATTTTTTATTTTATTATATTTTTTCATTTTTCTTATTGCATGTATGAAACAATATAAATATTTTATTCTTTCTATTTGTTGATCCCGAGATATGAATATCATGAGTAAACTTAAATAAGAGCATTAAATTAAAAAGATTTTAATTTTTAAATCTTTATTTGTATTCTACTTTACTTTCTTTATTTTTATATTTGTTAAAAAAATTATGTTATGTACATATATATATAATTAAAAATTATATTATTTGATTCTAAATATTAACCAAATAATATTATTAATTAATATAATTATTAATAAATAATATTTGGTCCTCATGGTATTCTCAAAATTTTCCGAAAAATTCTGTCTTTATACACAGTGTATGCATACGAGTACATTCTCGTATACATCCTAAATTAATCAATAAATATAATAATAAAAAGACATCCAAGATTAAACTTATCCTAATCTGTTTTAACTGATTCATTTTAAGGCAACAGATGTATGGAATGCTATAAACTTATGTTATCATCAAATTGCATACGTTTATCTAGATATATGGTATACATTTAAGGTATACATTTATGTGGAATACATTTTTCGTGGTATATATTTCATAGGTTGCCACACATCCCCGTTACCTAAAAAAATATGTTAATTCATTACTCACCGACCCCGATGCGCAACAGCGGAATTACATCTGCCACGTAGCTATGTTGTATCTGTAATATACAAACATAAAATTCATATTAAAATGGTGTTCAAAAAACCTAATGTTTTGAAACATAATTCCTATGTGGATCAAACTTTTTATTATTCAATTAGATATTAATTTAAATAAGGAAACATTTTACGAAAAGGATCTTTACAAGGATAAATTTCTACAATATTAAATTACTTCTTTTCTTCTAATTATTATTTCTAAATCACGGGAAAATAAAACAACTCGAGAATAAACAGGAAAAATTTTACACGAAATAAAAAATAATATTTACCGCAAAGTTGTTCCGCTGACGCCCGATGCCTCTCCCAGGCCTCCTCCTCCTCTCAGGCTGCTCGGGATGTCAGCTGCGCAGGATTCCCTCGCTGCTCCGATGTCACCTTCTACGTCGTTATTTTCTGAAATATTCAAATGAACGATTCGATTAAGTAAAGACAGAAGAGATAGAACATTTTTGGACATAAGTAACATAGTACGTAAAAATCAATTACACTCACCACTTTCTTTCCTGCTGTTCCGGCCGCAAAATCCACCTCCACATCCGGGTCAGATAGGAGTCTCGAGCCACATTGAAACTTGTGGCAATGCAGTGTGACTTCATCCATTAAGCAAGAAAAATCAAGAAGCCATTTCGGCTATATTGCATTAATTTTACGACGTTGTTGCAATATAGTCGAAATGTTTCTTGACCTTTCTCGCTTAATGGGAATGTAATTACTGAAAATAATTAAAAATTATTCCCTACCTACGTTTTAACTAAGTCCCTACCTACGCTTATTTCTCCACACTTCCCTACGCTAAAACTCACCGACACCGATGCGCAGCAGCGGAGCTGTATCTGCAACGTCGCTACGATGATTCTGTAACAATCAAACATATAATCCAGATTAGAGCAGGGAAGAAAAGAGACAGTCTTTATTTCGAAAAATAATTACCGAAGGTAAAACACGGAATTCTATATTTCTTTTAATTAAATAAATTTAATAAAAAAACACGTTTAATTTCTTGAAAGTATACTCTATTTACTGAACACAAGAATTCAAAATAGAATTTAAAAAATTAAACTCTTTTTTAATTTCTACTCTCTGACTATCTTTACTATTCGATTGAAAAACCGATTGGTTAAACTTTCCGCGAAAGACACAATATGTATAAACCAATTATATTTACCGCATGTTGTTCCGCCGGCGCCTGATGCCTCTTCCAGGCCTCCACCTCCTCTCAGGCTGCTCGGGATGTCACTCGTGTTCCCTCGATGCGAAGATGATGCTCCTTCCCGCGCGGATATTTTCTGTAACATAAAAATAATCGAATCGATTAAATACGTGTCACGCGCATCGAACATCTTATTCGTTATTCAGATTAATATTATATTTTAAATTACTTCTTCGAAAAAGGTCTCTACGTTATAATCAACTTGAATCAAATTTTTTAAAATATTTCTTTTTATTAATTTAAATTCCGAAACACGGTTTAATGTAGCAACTGAATAAGCACAAACGAAAAGAGAGATTCTATAATATCTTTAGAAAAAATAAAAAGTAACATTTACCAGAAGTGTTGGTACGCCGATGCCCGATGCCTATCCTAGGCCTCCTCCTCCTCTCAGGCTGCTCGGAATGTCAGCTACGCAGGATTCCCTCGCTGCTCCGATGTCACCTTCTGCGTCGTTATTTTCTGAAACATTCAAATGAACGATTCGATTAAGTAAAGACAGAAGAGATAAAAAATTTTATGACATAAGTGACATAGTACGTGAAAATGAATTACACTCACCACTTTCTTTTAAGCGCTTCAGGCCACAAAATCCACTTCCATCTCCGGGTCAGCTAGGAGTCTCGAGCCACATTGAGACTCGTGGCAATGCAGTGTGATTTTATTGCCATTAAGCAAGATAAATCAAGCAGCCATTTCAGCTATATTGCATTAATTTTACGACGTTGTTGCAATATAGTCGAAATGTTTCTTGACTTTTCTCGCTTAATGGAAATGTAATTGCTGAAAAAAATTACAAATTATTCCCTTGATGATGTCTTTTGCAGACAAGATTTTTTATACGCTTAACTTTATGAGCGTGATGTCTCGCGGCGCGGAGAGACCCGCGACGACGCGTATAACGGAGGGAAGCCGACGATATAGTCTCGCGGCGCGGAGAGACCCGCGACGACGCGTATAACGGAGGGAAGCCGACGATATAGTCTCGCGGCGCGGAGAGACCCGCGACGACGCGTATAACGGAGGGAAGCCGACGATATAGTCTCGCGGCGCGGAGAGACCCGCGACGACGCGTATAACGGAGGGAAGCCGACGATATAGTCTCGCGGCGCGGAGAGACCCGCGACGACGCGTATAACGGAGGGAAGCCGACGATATAGTCTCGCGGCGCGGAGAGACCCGCGACGACGCGTATAACGGAGGGAAGCCGACGATATAGTCTCGCGGCGCGGAGAGACCCGCGACGACGCGTATAACGGAGGGAAGCCGACGATATAGTCTCGCGGCGCGGAGAGACCCGCGACGACGCGTATAACGGAGGGAAGCCGACGATATAGTCTCGCGGCGCGGAGAGACCCGCGACGACGCGTATAACGGAGGGAAGCCGACGATATAGTCTCGCGGCGCGGAGAGACCCGCGACGACGCGTATAACGGAGGGAAGCCGACGATATAGTCTCGCGGCGCGGAGAGACCCGCGACGACGCGTATAACGGAGGGAAGCCGACGATATAGTCTCGCGGCGCGGAGAGACCCGCGACGACGCGTATAACGGAGGGAAGCCGACGATATAGTCTCGCGGCGCGGAGAGACCCGCGACGACGCGTATAACGGAGGGAAGCCGACGATATAGTCTCGCGGCGCGGAGAGACCCGCGACGACGCGTATAACGGAGGGAAGCCGACGATATAGTCTCGCGGCGCGGAGAGACCCGCGACGACGCGTATAACGGAGGGAAGCCGACGATATAGTCTCGCGGCGCGGAGAGACCCGCGACGACGCGTATAACGGAGGGAAGCCGACGATATAGTCTCGCGGCGCGGAGAGACCCGCGACGACGCGTATAACGGAGGGAAGCCGACGATATAGTCTCGCGGCGCGGAGAGACCCGCGACGACGCGTATAACGGAGGGAAGCCGACGATATAGTCTCGCGGCGCGGAGAGACCCGCGACGACGCGTATAACGGAGGGAAGCCGACGAATAGTCTCGCGGCGCGGAGAGACCCGCGACGACGCGTATAACGGAGGGAAGCCGACGATATAGTCTCGCGGCGCGGAGAGACCCGCGACGACGCGTATAACGGAGGGAAGCCGACGATATAGTCTCGCGGCGCGGAGAGACCCGCGACGACGCGTATAACGGAGGGAAGCCGACGATATAGTCTCGCGGCGCGGAGAGACCCGCGACGACGCGTATAACGGAGGGAAGCCGACGATATAGTCTCGCGGCGCGGAGAGACCCGCGACGACGCGTATAACGGAGGGAAGCCGACGATATAGTCTCGCGGCGCGGAGAGACCCGCGACGACGCGTATAACGGAGGGAAGCCGACGATATAGTCTCGCGGCGCGGAGAGACCCGCGACGACGCGTATAACGGAGGGAAGCCGACGATATAGTCTCGCGGCGCGGAGAGACCCGCGACGACGCGTATAACGGAGGGAAGCCGACGATATAGTCTCGCGGCGCGGAGAGACCCGCGACGACGCGTATAAGGGAGGGAAGCCGACGACATAGTCTCGCGGCGCGGAGAGACCCGCGACGACGCGTATAAGGGAGGGAAGCCGACGACATAGTCTCGCGGCGCGGAGAGACCCGCGACGACGCGTATAAGGGAGGGAAGCCGACGACATAGTCTCGCGGCGCGGAGAGACCCGCGACGACGCGTATAAGGGAGGGAAGCCGACGACATAGTCTCGCGGCGCGGAGAGACCCGCGACGACGCGTATAAGGGAGGGAAGCCGACGACATAGTCTCGCGGCGCGGAGAGACCCGCGACGACGCGTATAAGGGAGGGAAGCCGACGACATAGTCTCGCGGCGCGGAGAGACCCGCGACGACGCGTATAAGGGAGGGAAGCCGACGACATAGTCTCGCGGCGCGGAGAGACCCGCGACGACGCGTATAAGGGAGGGAAGCCGACGACATAGTCTCGCGGCGCGGAGAGACCCGCGACGACGCGTATAAGGGAGGGAAGCCGACGACATAGTCTCGCGGCGCGGAGAGACCCGCGACGACGCGTATAAGGGAGGGAAGCCGACGACATAGTCTCGCGGCGCGGAGAGACCCGCGACGACGCGTATAAGGGAGGGAAGCCGACGACATAGTCTCGCGGCGCGGAGAGACCCGCGACGACGCGTATAAGGGAGGGAAGCCGACGACATAGTCTCGCGGCGCGGAGAGACCCGCGACGACGCGTATAAGGGAGGGAAGCCGACGACATAGTCTCGCGGCGCGGAGAGACCCGCGACGACGCGTATAAGGGAGGGAAGCCGACGACATAGTCTCGCGGCGCGGAGAGACCCGCGACGACGCGTATAAGGGAGGGAAGCCGACGACATAGTCTCGCGGCGCGGAGAGACCCGCGACGACGCGTATAAGGGAGGGAAGCCGACGACATAGTCTCGCGGCGCGGAGAGACCCGCGACGACGCGTATAAGGGAGGGAAGCCGACGACATAGTCTCGCGGCGCGGAGAGACCCGCGACGACGCGTATAAGGGAGGGAAGCCGACGACATAGTCTCGCGGCGCGGAGAGACCCGCGACGACGCGTATAAGGGAGGGAAGCCGACGACATAGTCTCGCGGCGCGGAGAGACCCGCGACGACGCGTATAAGGGAGGGAAGCCGACGACATAGTCTCGCGGCGCGGAGAGACCCGCGACGACGCGTATAAGGGAGGGAAGCCGACGACATAGTCTCGCGGCGCGGAGAGACCCGCGACGACGCGTATAAGGGAGGGAAGCCGACGACATAGTCTCGCGGCGCGGAGAGACCCGCGACGACGCGTATAAGGGAGGGAAGCCGACGACATAGTCTCGCGGCGCGGAGAGACCCGCGACGACGCGTATAAGGGAGGGAAGCCGACGACATAGTCTCGCGGCGCGGAGAGACCCGCGACGACGCGTATAAGGGAGGGAAGCCGACGACATAGTCTCGCGGCGCGGAGAGACCCGCGACGACGCGTATAAGGGAGGGAAGCCGACGACATAGTCTCGCGGCGCGGAGAGACCCGCGACGACGCGTATAAGGGAGGGAAGCCGACGACATAGTCTCGCGGCGCGGAGAGACCCGCGACGACGCGTATAAGGGAGGGAAGCCGACGACATAGTCTCGCGGCGCGGAGAGACCCGCGACGACGCGTATAAGGGAGGGAAGCCGACGACATAGTCTCGCGGCGCGGAGAGACCCGCGACGACGCGTATAAGGGAGGGAAGCCGACGACATAGTCTCGCGGCGCGGAGAGACCCGCGACGACGCGTATAAGGGAGGGAAGCCGACGACATAGTCTCGCGGCGCGGAGAGACCCGCGACGACGCGTATAAGGGAGGGAAGCCGACGACATAGTCTCGCGGCGCGGAGAGACCCGCGACGACGCGTATAAGGGAGGGAAGCCGACGACATAGTCTCGCGGCGCGGAGAGACCCGCGACGACGCGTATAAGGGAGGGAAGCCGACGACATAGTCTCGCGGCGCGGAGAGACCCGCGACGACGCGTATAAGGGAGGGAAGCCGACGACATAGTCTCGCGGCGCGGAGAGACCCGCGACGACGCGTATAAGGGAGGGAAGCCGACGACATAGTCTCGCGGCGCGGAGAGACCCGCGACGACGCGTATAAGGGAGGGAAGCCGACGACATAGTCTCGCGGCGCGGAGAGACCCGCGACGACGCGTATAAGGGAGGGAAGCCGACGACATAGTCTCGCGGCGCGGAGAGACCCGCGACGACGCGTATAAGGGAGGGAAGCCGACGACATAGTCTCGCGGCGCGGAGAGACCCGCGACGACGCGTATAAGGGAGGGAAGCCGACGACATAGTCTCGCGGCGCGGAGAGACCCGCGACGACGCGTATAAGGGAGGGAAGCCGACGACATAGTCTCGCGGCGCGGAGAGACCCGCGACGACGCGTATAAGGGAGGGAAGCCGACGACATAGTCTCGCGGCGCGGAGAGACCCGCGACGACGCGTATAAGGGAGGGAAGCCGACGACATAGTCTCGCGGCGCGGAGAGACCCGCGACGACGCGTATAAGGGAGGGAAGCCGACGACATAGTCTCGCGGCGCGGAGAGACCCGCGACGACGCGTATAAGGGAGGGAAGCCGACGACATAGTCTCGCGGCGCGGAGAGACCCGCGACGACGCGTATAAGGGAGGGAAGCCGACGACATAGTCTCGCGGCGCGGAGAGACCCGCGACGACGCGTATAAGGGAGGGAAGCCGACGACATAGTCTCGCGGCGCGGAGAGACCCGCGACGACGCGTATAAGGGAGGGAAGCCGACGACATAGTCTCGCGGCGCGGAGAGACCCGCGACGACGCGTATAAGGGAGGGAAGCCGACGACATAGTCTCGCGGCGCGGAGAGACCCGCGACGACGCGTATAAGGGAGGGAAGCCGACGACATAGTCTCGCGGCGCGGAGAGACCCGCGACGACGCGTATAAGGGAGGGAAGCCGACGACATAGTCTCGCGGCGCGGAGAGACCCGCGACGACGCGTATAAGGGAGGGAAGCCGACGACATAGTCTCGCGGCGCGGAGAGACCCGCGACGACGCGTATAAGGGAGGGAAGCCGACGACATAGTCTCGCGGCGCGGAGAGACCCGCGACGACGCGTATAAGGGAGGGAAGCCGACGACATAGTCTCGCGGCGCGGAGAGACCCGCGACGACGCGTATAAGGGAGGGAAGCCGACGACATAGTCTCGCGGCGCGGAGAGACCCGCGACGACGCGTATAAGGGAGGGAAGCCGACGACATAGTCTCGCGGCGCGGAGAGACCCGCGACGACGCGTATAAGGGAGGGAAGCCGACGACATAGTCTCGCGGCGCGGAGAGACCCGCGACGACGCGTATAAGGGAGGGAAGCCGACGACATAGTCTCGCGGCGCGGAGAGACCCGCGACGACGCGTATAAGGGAGGGAAGCCGACGACATAGTCTCGCGGCGCGGAGAGACCCGCGACGACGCGTATAAGGGAGGGAAGCCGACGACATAGTCTCGCGGCGCGGAGAGACCCGCGACGACGCGTATAAGGGAGGGAAGCCGACGACATAGTCTCGCGGCGCGGAGAGACCCGCGACGACGCGTATAAGGGAGGGAAGCCGACGACATAGTCTCGCGGCGCGGAGAGACCCGCGACGACGCGTATAAGGGAGGGAAGCCGACGACATAGTCTCGCGGCGCGGAGAGACCCGCGACGACGCGTATAAGGGAGGGAAGCCGACGACATAGTCTCGCGGCGCGGAGAGACCCGCGACGACGCGTATAAGGGAGGGAAGCCGACGACATAGTCTCGCGGCGCGGAGAGACCCGCGACGACGCGTATAAGGGAGGGAAGCCGACGACATAGTCTCGCGGCGCGGAGAGACCCGCGACGACGCGTATAAGGGAGGGAAGCCGACGACATAGTCTCGCGGCGCGGAGAGACCCGCGACGACGCGTATAAGGGAGGGAAGCCGACGACATAGTCTCGCGGCGCGGAGAGACCCGCGACGACGCGTATAAGGGAGGGAAGCCGACGACATAGTCTCGCGGCGCGGAGAGACCCGCGACGACGCGTATAAGGGAGGGAAGCCGACGACATAGTCTCGCGGCGCGGAGAGACCCGCGACGACGCGTATAAGGGAGGGAAGCCGACGACATAGTCTCGCGGCGCGGAGAGACCCGCGACGACGCGTATAAGGGAGGGAAGCCGACGACATAGTCTCGCGGCGCGGAGAGACCCGCGACGACGCGTATAAGGGAGGGAAGCCGACGACATAGTCTCGCGGCGCGGAGAGACCCGCGACGACGCGTATAAGGGAGGGAAGCCGACGACATAGTCTCGCGGCGCGGAGAGACCCGCGACGACGCGTATAAGGGAGGGAAGCCGACGACATAGTCTCGCGGCGCGGAGAGACCCGCGACGACGCGTATAAGGGAGGGAAGCCGACGACATAGTCTCGCGGCGCGGAGAGACCCGCGACGACGCGTATAAGGGAGGGAAGCCGACGACATAGTCTCGCGGCGCGGAGAGACCCGCGACGACGCGTATAAGGGAGGGAAGCCGACGACATAGTCTCGCGGCGCGGAGAGACCCGCGACGACGCGTATAAGGGAGGGAAGCCGACGACATAGTCTCGCGGCGCGGAGAGACCCGCGACGACGCGTATAAGGGAGGGAAGCCGACGACATAGTCTCGCGGCGCGGAGAGACCCGCGACGACGCGTATAAGGGAGGGAAGCCGACGACATAGTCTCGCGGCGCGGAGAGACCCGCGACGACGCGTATAAGGGAGGGAAGCCGACGACATAGTCTCGCGGCGCGGAGAGACCCGCGACGACGCGTATAAGGGAGGGAAGCCGACGACATAGTCTCGCGGCGCGGAGAGACCCGCGACGACGCGTATAAGGGAGGGAAGCCGACGACATAGTCTCGCGGCGCGGAGAGACCCGCGACGGACCGTATACGCGAAGCGTAATGCCTCGCGGCGGCAGACAACGCGACGGGAGCGCCGGACCCCATTGTACCCTTCACTCCCAGCGAACTGGGAGGAGGGTACGGTGTGCTCGTAGACCCTGTACCTCCCCACCGGGCCCTCCCTTCGGTAAAGCCGAAGGTACTGCCCCAGTGGATCGTTGATACAGGGAGCCCTCTCACCACGGCAAGGTGGCACACCACGAGAGGGACATTTTTTACACGCTTAACTTTATCCGTTGTCCTACCTACCCGTATTACAATTTAGAATTTGTTAGTCCATACCTCAAAGTGATCACTTGAGATTTGGGAAACGTAGAATTGAGAGTTTTAACGTGCGCGATTGGAATTTAATTGGGGATGGGGATTTTCCAATCTCGCACATATGCGAGAAAATATAAAGAAAATAGTCCTACTTTGGGCAAATAAACAGATCAAATTATTTTGTATGTTAACTACTTTACAAACCTTCAATTCTGGTCATTAATATAGACCTTACCTTATGAGATGTTTCCGTCGTTTCTTCTGACCAAGATTGAACTCACCTATTGAGTTGTTACTGGCCAAATCCATTTTGGTTCTATGTCAGCCAGAAAATGAGAAGGCGATAAATTCCTTCAATGCCGGCTGATTAACAGCGCCGGTAGACGATTATAATGTTGCGGTCGATTACGAATCGTTGCGATCGTTAATAAGCGCGCATTAATCATATCGGAAAAAAATAAACAACCACGTTGGATCGTTAATAAAATCTTAATTAAGTGACTTAATTTTGCTTTTAATTTTACAATGATACGCGTAATTAATGTATTCGTCCAAGAATTAATACACAGCAGCAATGGAAAGTAAAACAGAATTATATTATCAAGAAATGAAAGAATTTTATGTTAATCGCGTTCTAATAAAAATCGTCGTGATTATATCTCACAATTAGTCACAAATATCTGGATTTCAATAGTACAATGTAGAAACACGAGACAACAGAAATTTAAAAATTAATCGATGACTCGATCAATCAATTATTTATTAATGAATGGGCAAACAATGTTTGGTATAAAAGTATAAACCGAATCGCGAACCGAACCGCGAACCGAATCACGAATCGTTACTTAATCTCACTTTAGATATCAAGTGAGATATTCAGACTAAATGACGTGAGATCCAAAGGGATTAATAATTTCTCCATATAATTAATATCGCAATCAATATAATGAATTCATCAAGTTCTTACGCTGTAACATTTGTCTTTACAAATTCTTATATACATATTTATATAAATATTTCGTTATTATAACGCAAATTGTTATCAAATTTATATTTATAATATGACATATCAAAAATACATATATCTACGATTATATTATATATTTTAATGTAATGTAATTGAGATATGAAAACTATCAATTCTGAGATAATTCTACATGAAAAATGATTCTGTCCCGCAATAAAATATTCACTGGATCTCACGTTATTTTATTTTGTTTTTTTTATACAAAGCCAAGCTACATATGGATAGACTATAAATATCGTCCAAGACTATAAATACGATTAACACTTTTTAGCGTGATCTATATATGTATGTACAATAAGGTTCATGTGGAATATATGCAACGTGAATCAAAATATCTTTTGGTCTTTTTCATTTGTAATGCATGCACATTGAATTTATTAATACATTTTGCTTCTTTGCACCAATTTATGTAATATTTAATCCTGGAGGAATATTTGGAATAGAGAGAAAGAAAGAGAGAGAATTAAGAAAATGAAGAAACACATTTAAATTTTCTTATCTATATAATCAATTAATTTATTTAATTTATTAAACCTATCTGTACTCCATCTACAGATACTTATAGCTTTTATTATTTTTTAATTCCATAATTGTAATTAAACTATCTATTGTCTATCTATAAAAAATTATTTTCTATTTATTTCAATTGTATATAAAAAATATAAATATTTTTAAAATTTTTATTCTACACGAAAAATAAAAGTCACAAAAAACTTAAATAAAATCTTATATTCGAAAAACGTTATAAAACTTTATTTTAGTTCTTTGTCTTTTTCTGTATTTCTTAATAATTTTAAAAATAAATTTAAAAAATGTAATTAATGTAATAAATCTAAATAATTGATTTTAATATTGCACAAGAAACTAATATCTTTATATATAATAAAATATACATCACCATCATCGTTACTTATTACTCGTGTCCGAGCGTGGTGACTTCTCTTCATATACATGTGTTGCACACGTAGATTATACACATTGTATATGGGACCTACAGTTTAACGCCGATTCCGAACGGCTATGTTTTTTTCAGAGAAGTGTTCGTGGCAAGAATACTCTTCGGTGGTTTGCCATTGCCTTCCGAGAGGAGAACGAGCGAATATAATTTTTCTAGCTTTACCGGGAATCGAATCCGGGATCTTTGGCTCAATAGACCAGTGCGCTGTCTACTAGGCCATGCTCGTCCTCAATAAAATATACACAGAGAAAAAATAATGTTGTATCAACAGCATTAGTCTAATTGGAAATAATCTTGTTTTATTTTATTAAAACAAAAGCATAATGTATTGAATTAACAAGATTATTTCCAATTAGACTCAGGCTGTTGATACAACATTATTTTTTTCTCCGTGTATATTTGCCAAATTTAAATAATTGCCTATAAATTTCAGGCGACTGGTATACTTCGCCTGTTCTGCGATACAAATAACATTAGATGCATTAATAAATAATGCATCGACATAACGTATGTGCTTATGGATGCATTCTCCCGTAAGCACAATAAATCGATAAATAATGATGATGCTCCAGGATTAATTATTTAGCCTAGTCTGATCTAGTCTATCCATTTTAGAGCAACGAATTTGTAAGAAGTCGCATTTATCTATAGTACTATTATATGGATACAATACATAAATATATCTAATATAGGTCTCACAAATTTGTTACCCCATACTATTGTAAAAAATTCGTCACTCACCGATCCGATGCGCAACGGGCGGAGTAATTCGGCCACGTAACTACGATGATACTGTAACAAAAACGAAAGATATAAATTAAAGAGGCGCTGAAAATGATAAATGTTTCAAAAAATACACATAATTTTACGCGCATCTAAATTCGTCTTTCAATTAGATTCACTGATATAATTATCTATTTTCCGGAAAAAATATTTACAAAAATAAATTTTTAAATAATTTCTTTTTTTCTAATTAGTTTTAGCTTATCGAAATAAAACTCCGAATAAATGAGGAAAAACTATTAATTTTATGCAGATAAAAGATGATACTTACCCCAAGGTTGCTCCGCCGGGACCCGATGTCTCTCTCAGACCTCCTCCTCCTCTCAGGACGTCAGGCCTCCTTCTTTCACCGCACAGGACACTCGCGAGAAAAACTCGCGGATAATAAACTACAATCGCGCGCGGACTAATTTTAGTAAAAGTCTTTCTCGCGCGATACTGTACGGCACTCCCGTTTAAAAAAGTCCTTTAGTCCGATTACTTGAACGGCACTCCCGAAGCAAACGCGACGAACCGGCTGCGGTTCGTTCATTCAATTAAATCGGCGGACGAGGGTACGTTAGCTTCCCCGTCTTTAGATTTTTATCCAAGCAGAACGAGAGTTTTGTTTGGGTAAAATCCTCGTACTGGGTACTGGGCCTTCCCACCTCGCCAAGGTTGTACCCATGGGAAGGAAGTACTTTACTCTGTAACATAAAAGCAGGTAACATAGATTTTTCGCGCAAATTTGAAGGAGTCGCGACGCCGATTGCCCCGATTCGTTCCGCGTTTCATCACTGCGTTGCAGTCGCGTTAATGGCGACGAAATGTTCGAAGATCTTGACGCGAGATACTGCGCGAATCAAGTGGACAGTTAGTAAAGACACACGCAGTTGATTAAACCACAATTAAGATTAAATATCGTACGCACATTTTACGGGATCGAGCACGTAAATCTCGCGAATGTAAGTAGTGTAAGAGTACTATTAATGCATGCTTTGCACAACGAGGAGTCGCGATTACGCGGCACGAAATACACGAGTCACGAAAATAAGAAATATATTCATGAACGAGCGTTGTATGTTGCATCACAGTGTGCCATTACTTGAATCACTTTTACTTGAATCACGATACGCGGATTTCACGTTGTCACTCGGCCCTCTTTCCGCTCTTCGAAAAGAATCGGATATAATCGCACGACAATTCCGGCACAGCACGTTCAAAACACGACACGATTCGAGGTAATGAATGCCATGCACATTCGATAGTCCAAACATATGGCGGACCGGGACGGGACGAGCGATTATCGCCCGCGAATATCATGACGAAACTGCAAATCACTCGATCACAATTCACAATTACCGTACCTTCGCCTCGATATATGATATATGTTTACTATTGTAATACTATATACATTTCCGTAGAAAAAGATATGACCTATACAGGACCCAAGAAAACACAAGTATATAATATTTCTGATGTGCCCGTTATAGTGCAAGGTACACATATTGTTGAAATAAACAAAAATTAGTTATAGTAACATAATATTAACATGTGTAAATATTGTTATAGGCTCTATTCGATCGTTTGAAAAGCAAGAGGTGCAAGAGGACTCGAACATAATAAGTATGTATAAATATATACGTACAATGGTTAAGGCCATTGCATGTAACAAAATTTTAGTGATAATTGTAAGGCCGTAAGAAGATTGACCAATCATAATCGAGTATTCTCCTTATGGTCGAAAAATAAGATAGTGATTGGTAAATTTTCTTACGGTCTTACGGTTATGACTACAATTTTTTTACGTGCAATGGTTTTTATTAATAAAGTAGTAGCAACATGCATTATTTACATGTTATCTATACGATATATTATTACTTAGGTATAGTATATACAATATATTATTCGTTGCATTGTAGAATACCTGAAAGAATTAATACAGAAGCAAGCAAAGTCTAATTTAATGTTAGAAGACGTGAAACAACGGATAACCAATGTAGAAGAAGTTTTGAGGAGCCGCGCCCCTGTTTCAATATATATATGTATGTATGTATGTATTCTTAAGCATGATTCGAATATATCGACAAGAGCATGCAAACTGTTTCTTGATTTGAATTCATTTTCTTAAATTATAAATACTATAAATTTATCGTTGTATCCACGCACATTTTACTATTAACAAGTTTCATTAATAGAAAAATAATATTAGTATTACTATTAATGAGAGAACATATTTAATGAGAAAAATAAAATCTTCTCTAAGAATATAATAATTAATTCGGCGGTTATATATGAAACATGTGGTAATCGTTATGGACTTACTGCCAAAACCACTGGTTCCGGAAACTGCTAAGAAAACCTGGGATTAATTTCGTTCCTGCAACGGTAGCTCCCAACTTTCAACTAGACGCCGAATTAGACGTCGCGGACAGATCTCACGAAAACCGACGAGAAATTACTCATCACAATCATCTGACGTGAGGGACAGCGATAAGGCCCATCGCCGAGGCAGCAATCGCGATCACGAACGTGGAAAAAACACGGTGTTCGCATAGCCTTTCACAAATATTTACCGCGGAAAGAAATTTAGGAACAAGCAATTTCGCGACTTTTGACTCGTAGCTGACGATATAATGCTCTTGAGGATATAACTCCTAAATCGGAACTATTTTCTCGAATACATTCGCGACTCAGTAAAACGCAGATGTCAAATTTCACGAGTAGAAAGTTAATATTCGATCACTAGCTTAGCATCTTTCAATCAAATCTTTGTATTTTTATTTAGATAAAAAATTCTTATTGTACATTATAAAAAATTGGCGATAATTTCGCTATTAAAGAAGAATAAAATAAAAAATTTTAAAAATATATATTTAATAACGTTTTAATTTAGAAAAATTTGTGTTATATACGCGTTTCCATTTCGTGTAACCCAGATTACACAAATTAGACTTACAATTTTGTATACAATTACATTTTATACAATTTTATATACAATAAAATGTAATGCTTTGTACATAATTCTTAAGTTTATATTATTGCACTTTTATAGAAATAAATTTAAATTTCTTAAAATTATAAAATACATTAATTTCTTTTTGTCGTCAAATCATCCCTCCCGCATCCTTACCTATCCATATCCTTACCTACCCGATTTTTATCTAGTTTTTACCAGTATTTCTACCTACCTACATGAATAATATTCCTACCTACCCGTGTCTTTATCTAGTATTCCTATAATCACGATCGCGATTATCGAAAATTAGAAAAGTGCGCGCGAATATCGTTTTAAATCAGAACCGTTTAGGAGTTTTTATGGGGAGTTTAATTTTTAATTTACGCGAAATTAATTCGGATTTAAGTCAGATTTAGTTCTAGACGGCATTTTTCCGTCTCTGATTACGCGCAACCGCACGTATACAAGAAAACCTTACCATTACCATGTACCTTTTACAAATTGATTGGTGTTATACACCAACCTACCTTGATCCTCTTCGTCTTCTTTCTTCTGGCCAGAGTGCTCACCTTTTGTAGCACTTGGCCGTATTCTGACTTCATACAGTCAGATATCGCAAGGAGGAATACTCCTTCTGCTGCCGGCTAATCATCGCCGGCACTAAGCGTAAGGTTTTACGCTTTTGTACGATGCGCGAAACACGAACGCGCCGCGAAGAGGCCATCACAATAATTAAATCAATTAAATACGAAATTAACAATTAACAACAACAATAATAATTTCATTAGCACATGAATTAATTTCGCATTTATAAATATATATCCGGTAATTAAAATAAATATCTGATTGGAAACAAATTTAAATTTGAAAAAGTTTTTTACGTCCACAATGTTTTAATTCGATCGCGATTATAAAATATATGTATATTAAACTTTTAAATATATAAACTGTATAATAAGAACAATAAAATTTTAATTTAAAAATAAATGAATGAAAATTGCTAGACGCGCCATTCAACAGAGATTTTCATCGATTCGAACGATTCGTTGCTGAATCTCATCTCAAAAGCATGCAGAGATGAGAAATTTAGATAAATGACGTAAGATCCGGAAAGGGTAATAAATTTCCCTACACAATTAGAATTGATAAAAATATCATATAGTTTGTAAATTATTAAAATTATTTTTCGTATAATATATTATTTTACAATTATTTTAAGTGATGTGAACTGATTGACTCAAAAATTATTACTAAAAAAATCTTCTATTTTATAACAACATATATATTGGATCTCACGCCAATTACATTACTACTTTAACTGGTATAAAATCCAGTTATCAATCACTATATGTATATGAATAAACTACAACAGTTTAGGCTAAAGTCAATGCGTTAAAATAAGTAATAATAGTTAATGTAAGCATGTACCTTTATGAAAAAGCTAGATCAATAAATTTAATGAAATATATTATGCGATATATATATTATATATATATCTTTATGGTTCGGTAGATGTCAATACCATTTCGGAAACGTAGTGATACATATCGGGACATTTGTCACATATTGGGTCCGACCCGGTATTTTTTATATTTGCCGAGACCGGTACCAATTTGTTTAAAGATATGTAATGTATAAAACCAGAACCAAATTTCTTTTTATATATTACACATTAGGAGGACCGGTACCAGTATTTTAAATATATGCTTTGTAAGAAAAAGGGTCCTCTCTATATAATTTGATCCATTGCATTAAATCATACAATTTCTGTTAATTTGTACATTTCTCAATAGACTAATCTCTGTCTCAGATTAATAATGATCTATTCTTGTTTTCATACAATTAACATGAGGACAGTTAATATTGGATTATATTTATAATTAGATACTATATAAATAAAAAATGTAGCTATATCATTAATAAATATATTGTTACTTCTTTAATCGCAATTTATACATAATACAAACATTATTTTTAAAGAAAAAGTAAAAATATAGCATAAATATGGAAGCATGAACTTAATTTAGAAATATCAACAACGTAACGACACATATGGGGTCCAATTTCTTCGCTGTAATGACAAAAATCGAGATCAGCCAATTGAACTATTACTATTATTAAATATTACCAAGATTTATGCGTTTCATGAGCATATCTTTCTCATTATATACATTGAAGAGTTCATTACCTATTCGTAGACTACTTAAAAATTTGAAGATAACATTTTAAAAGTTCGTACGAAAAATGTTGTCTTCGCAAATTTTTATCTAACCTATGAACCAGATAATGAATAGTTTAATTTATATAATGACAACGATATGCTCATGAAACGCATAAATCATGGCAACATTTAATAATAGTAATAATTTAATTGGCCGTTCCTGATTTTTGTCATTATATCGAAGAAATTGGACCCCACATGTGACGTCGTTGATGGAAATTTCTGAATTAATTTCTTGCTTCGTATTTATGATGTAATTTTGATATATTACTTAAGAAATAGTATTCGTATTACACAAATATCGAGATTAAAATAACACACAGTTTTATATGTTTATTATTTTGTTATTATTTGTGAATCTTAGCTTTCAAGCATAGATTAATCGTCTTTTAAAATGTTGTTTTCGACAATATTTAATTAGCCTACGAGAAGCTAATGAACGCTTTAATTTATATAATAAAAATGGTATACCCAGAAAAAGCATGAATTTTGTTGAAAATTATCTAAAAGTAATAGTTAAACTGGCCGGTCCTGCTTTTTGTCATTACGTCGAAGGAGTCGGACTCTGTATGTATATAACGTTACGTCATGAAAATTTTTTTGCTTTTTTATTTATGCTGTACGTTTGCATATACTTTTAGATATTGTATTTGTATTATACACAGATTAAATTTAAAGTAACACAATGTACTTACTTTATTATATTTATAAATCCTAGCTTCCAAGCGTAGACAATCTTTTAAAACGCTTTCTTTGTTAATATTTATAAACAAATGTTATAAATATTTATAAATATTAGCAAAGAAAACGTTTTAAAAGATTGTCTTATACGATTGATGATGATAATCGTAAATCGGAAGCTAGGACTATTAATAAAATAAATTGTGTACACAAACAATGTGTTACTTTAACTTCAATCTGTGAATAATACAAATATTTAATACATAAAAGTATATGCAAACGTAAAGCATATATAAAGAAGAAAAAAGTTTTCATCAGCAAAGTAAAGTCACATTTGTGTTTGACTCCTTCAATGTAACGACAAAAAGCTGGACCTGCCAGGTAAACTATTATACATTTCAATTTATTTTTAACAAAATTTTTGCTTTTTCTGGGCATACCAATTGTATTATATAAATTAATGCGTTTAACAGTTCCTCATAGACTAATTAAATATTACTGAAGACATAACGTTATACACAATCATCTATGCTTAGGAGCTAGGATTCATATATATAATGAAATAGTGAATATATAAAATTGTATTATTTTAATCTCAATATTTGCGTAATACGAATACTATTTCTAAAATAATATGTCAGAAATACATCATAAATACGAAACAAGAAATTAATTCAGAAATTTCCATCAATAACGTAACGTCACATACGGGGTAGGTGAAATCTCGGTCAAATTTAATAAAAGCAATAATTAAATTGGCCGGTCCCGATTTTTGTCATTACATTGAAGAAATTGGACCGCGTATTTGACGTTACGTTATTGATGGAAAATTCTGAATTAATTTCTTGTTTCGTATTTAGATGTATTTCTGACATATATTTTTAGACATAGTATTTGAAGTCATTAGATATGGAGATTAAAATAACACAATTCTCATATATTTATTGTTTTAATAGATTTATGAATCCTTGCTTCCAAGCATAGATAATCATTTGAAACGTTGTCTTCGATAATATTTAATTAGCCTACGAAGAGCTGATAAATGCTTTAATTTACGTAATAAAAATGATATGCCAATGAAACTTATAAATTTTATTAAAAATTATCTAAACATAATAGTTTAATCTGCCGGATCTGTTTTTTGTCGTTACATCAAAGAAATCGGACCCCATATTTGACATTATGTGATTGATAAAAACGTTTTTCTTCTTTTACATATGCTATATACCTTTGCAGAAGCTAGGATTCACAAATATATGTTTGTTAATTAAAGCATTTATCAGCTCCTTTTAGGCTAATTAAATAATATCGAAGACAACGTTTCAAATGATTATCTATGCTTGGAAGCAAGGATTCGTAAATATATTAAAACAATGTATATATGAGCATTGTGTTATTTTAATCTCCATATCTAATAACTATAAATACTATGTCTAAAAATATATGTCAGAATACATCATACATATAGAAGCAAGAAATTAATTCAGAAATTTTCATCAACGACGTAACGTCACATATAGGGTCCAATTTCTTCGATGTAATGACAAAAATCAGGACCGGCCAATTAAACTATTACTATTATTAAATCTTACCAAGATTTATGAGTTTCGTGAGCATATCGTTCTCATTATATAAATTAAAGAGTTTATTATCTGTTCGTAGGCTTGTTGAAAATATGAAGAAAAGATTTTAAAAATTTGCACGAAAAATGTTGACTCTGCAAAATTTTTAGCTAGCCTACGAACAGATGATAAACGCTCCAATTTTGACAATGAGAGCGACATGTTCATGAGACGTACCTATAAAGCCCCTTGCACAATGCCAGGCAACAGGCAATAGGAACAGGGAATAGAAATCAGAAATCATGTATAAATGCAGAATAAACAGTGACACAGGCAATAGAGACACAGAGTTTCCGACACGTTGAAAATTCTGTGCCTATTGCCGGTTGCCAACCAATCATAGCATTCAAATTTTTTAGGTTGTAATTAACGATTTTTTGGTTATTTCCTGTTCCTATTGCCTATTTCCTGGCATTGTGCAAGGGGCTTAAAACTCGGTCAAATTTAATAAAGCAATAATTCAATTGCCCGGTCCTGATTTTTGTCATTACATTGAAGAAATTGGACCCCGTATGTGACGTTACGTTATTGATGGAAATTTCTGAATTAATTTCTTGTTTCGTATTTATGATGTATTTCTGACATATTATTTTAGAAATAGTATTCGTATTACGCAAATATTGAGATTAAAATAATACAATTTTATATGTTCACTATTTCATTATATATATGAATCCTAGCTCCTAAGCATAGATGATTGTGTATAACGTTATGTCTTCAGTAATATTTAATTAGTCTATGAGGAACTGTTAAACGCATTAATTTATATAATACAATTGGTATGCCCAGAAAAAGCAAAAATTTTGTTAAAAATAAATTGAAATGTATAATAGTTTACCTGGCAGGTCCAGCTTTTTGTCGTTACATTGAAGGAGTCAAACACAAATGTGACTTTACTTTGTTGATGAAAACTTTTTTCTTCTTTATATATCCTCTACGTTTGCATATACTTTTATGTATTAAATATTTGTATTATTCACAGATTGAAGTTAAAGTAACACATTGTTTGTGTACACAATTTATTTTATTAATAGTCCTAGCTTCCAATTTACGATTATCATCATCAATCGTGTAAGACAATCTTTTAAAACGTTTTCTTTGCTAATATTTATAAATATTTATAACATTTGTTTATAAATATTAACAAAGAAAGCGTTTTAAAAGATTGTCTACGCTTGGAAGCTAGGATTTATAAATATAATAAAGTAAGTACATTGTGTTACTTTAAATTTAATCTGTGTATAATACAAATACAATATCTAAAAGTATATGCAAACGTACAGCATAAATAAAAAAGCAAAAAATTTTTATGGCGTAACGTTATATACAGAGTGCGACTCCTTCGACGTAATGACAAAAAGCAGGACCAGCCAGTTTAACTATTACTTTTAGATAATTTTCAACAAAATTCATGCTTTTTCTGGGTATACCATTTTTATTATATAAATTAAAGCGTTCATTAGCTTCTCGCGTAGGCTAATATTGTCGAAAATATTGTCGAAAACAACATTTTAAAAGACGATTAATCTATGCTTGAAAGAGCATGCTAAGATTCACAAATAATAACGAAATAATAAACATATAAAACTGTGTGTTATTTTAATCTCGATATTTGTGTAATACGAATACTATTTCTTAAGTAATATATCAGAATTACGTCATAAATACGAAGTAAGAAATTAATTCAGAAATTTCCATCAACGACGTCACATGTGGGGTCCAATTTCTTCGATATAATGACAAAAATCAGGAACGGCCAATTAAATTATTACTATTATTAAATGTTGCCATGATTTATGCGTTTCATGAGCATATCGTTGTCATTATATAAATTAAACTATTCATTATCTATTCATAGGTTAGATAAAAATTTGCGAAGACAACATTTTAAAATGTTATCTTCAAATTTTTAAGTAGTCTACGAATAGGTAATGAACTCTTCAATTTATATAATAAGAAAGATATGCTCATGAGACGCATAAATCTTGGTAATATTTAATAATAGTAATAGTTCAATTGGCTGATCTCGATTTTTGTCATTACAGCGAAGAAATTGGACCCCATATGTGTCGTTACGTTGTTGATATTTCTAAATTAAGTTCATGCTTCCATATTTATGCTATATTTTTACTAAACCGGTCGGACCTAATATGTGACAAATGTCCCGATATGTATCACTACGTCTCCGAAATGGTACTGACATCTACCGATAACCGAACCATAGAGAGAGATATATATATATATACACACAATATATATCGCTCTTTTGCACTAACTTATATAAAGTTTAACTCTGGACAAATATGTAGGAAAGGAATAGATGAAAAAAGGAATAATAGGAGTAATACAGTATTTGTTACAGATACTGCCAAATTATTAAAAATATTGAGTATTTGTTACATTTTTTATATAAACATTTTTCGATATTATAATTACAATATTGTTTACTTCAATTACTTTTTATTATTAATATATTCTTTTATTTTCCATTTTGCACATATAAAACTATACAAATATTTTATACTTTCTATTTGTTGATCACATGAGATATAAATACCATTTAAACTTAAATAAAAGCAGTAAATTAAAAAGATTTTAATTGTTAAACCTTTATATATATATATATATATATATATATATATATATATTGTATAATATATTAATATAGTTTTAGTTACTAAACTTCTATTGACTAATTTTTAGATTATATGCAAGACAATTTAACTATCCATTTAATGATATGCTATTCCGAAAGACTAACAGTTATATTGATATCATATGTGCTTTATATGTTATAAGAATCAGTTCTATTAATACCACACGTATAATTAGATGTGTAAAATTACGGTATAAAAAGATATGATAGAAAAGTTACATATTTATATCTCTAATATGAAATTTATGATTATTTGAAAAGTTATTTCAGCATCTATTCGATTTTTCTACTATCCAATATATTGCATATATTCAAATAATATTGCTGTACCACTGATGCATTTATAACTAGTTTGTAATCGATAATTTACGCATATGTACGCGTTATTGCAATATTAATTGCATATATATATTCCTATCAAACATGTGACTCTATTCATATAACATGGCATAATTAAACACATTCGATGGTGCTGCTTATTAAAAGTTGTAACACTTAGAAATTACTTTATTTAGAGGATGATCACAGGAACTATATTTTGTTTATTAATTGTAATACATTTATTTTGTTCTCTTTCAAAATTATCGGTTTTTTCTCTCAGTTATTGTTTTATGTTTTTATTTTCAGCTAAAACAGCCTCAGTTTAGAGCTTTCTTGTAATATCATCCGCATATTGCAAACGTACGTAACTACGATTATAAAAGAAGTTAATGAGAACTGATCTTACAAATAAATACTATTAAGAGTGTACGATTAGACAATTGTCATATGTGATAATTTTTTGCAATTCTATGATACATAGAAGATTATTCCTTGAAATAATTTTCCAGTGATGTGTTTACGTAACTATATATAAGTCAACCGAAAAATTGTCTTTTTTTGGTTAACATTAAACAATGAAAAATATTACTTTTTTGTTGTCGAAGGAAATATATTTGGTTTTGGTATAATATATTAGTTGTATAATTTTTATACGAGTACATTCTCGTATGCAAACTAAATTAATTAATAAATGCACAATAAATATAATAATAAAGAAGCGTCCAGAATTAAACTTATCCTAATCTGTTGTAACTGACCCATTTTAAGGCAACGGATGTATAGAATGCTGTGTACTTATATGTAAGATCTTTATATTGTTGACAAATTTCATACGTTTATCCAGATATATAGTATGTATATTTAATAAGTTACCATACATCCGTTACCTCAATAAATATATTAATTCATCACTCACCGACACCGATGCGCAATAGCGGAATTATATCTGCCACGTAGCTACGTTGATTCTGTAACATATAAATATAAAATTTATATTAAAATGGTGTTTAAAAAACTCAATGTTTTAAAACATAATTCCTATGGTATCAAACCTTTTATTTATCATTCAATTAGATATTTATTTAAATAATTATTTTCCTAAAATGATCTTTACAATAATGAGCTTTTATAAAACTTCAAATTACCACTTTCTTTCTAATTATTATTTCTAAATTATTGTGAAATAAAGCGATTCAATAATAAACAGGAAAAAAGTTGCTTTTACACAAATAAATAATATTTACCGCAAAGTTGTTCCGCTGGCGCCCGATGCCTCTCTCAGGCCTCCTCCTCCTCTCAGGCTGTCCTCTCGGGTTGTCAGCTCCCTCGATGCGACACTTTCCGCGTCGTTATCTTCTGTAACATATAAATAAATGATTTGATATTAAATAATTCTTACGCATCAAACTTCTTATTCATCATTTAATTACACTTTTATTTAAATAATTATACATTTTCAGAAAAATATCTTTACAAAAATAAATTCTTATAAAATTTCAAATTATTTATTTTTTTCTAATTATTATTTCAAAATCATGATGAAATAAAACAACTCAAGTATAAGCAAAAATTAAAATTACTTTTACACAAAATAAAAAGTAATATTTACCACAATGTTGTTTCGCTGGCACTCCCGAAAATGCGACGCAACGAACCGTTTATACAATCGGCGGCGATTGTGTTTAGTTGCCCTGTTGTTCGGTAAAAGCGGAATTGCCTGTAAAAGATAAGATTACGCGTACGTTTAGGTCGGTACTCTACTTTGAGATAAATAGAGATACGCGTAGTAAGTATACGCGAGAATAAAAATATGCGAGAATAATGCTACAGTTGAAAGCGGATGAAGTACGCGTCGCGTGTGATTAATTTCGAGAGTATAATATCGTGCAAGGTATGGCAAAGCCGCACGATTATTATATTCTTGTGATTACTTGTAATCACGTTTAATTGTAATCAAAGTTTCTTTTTTTTTTAAGAAACAGATGTGAGTGCCATAAAGAAATAGCAATGCGGAAAGAAGAGAAGAGTCGAAGCCGAAGAAGCGGCCAGATGTAACAGATCGCGAGGTGAGTATTTCATAATCTATTTTATTAATTGTTATCTGATGAAAATAATTATTTATTTGCGTAGTATATCGTTTTCAGATCACTGTATAGTGTATAATATAATAGTGTATTGAATGTTTAATACGTTGTCTAATAAATAAAATATTTGTTAGATTATATTTTGAGATTTTTTTAATATTTAATAAATTATTTATGACATGATTAATATTAACAAATATACAGGGTGTCCTATTTTAATCGATTGCTCCCAAAAACTTTTTTATTTGTGATTCTAGAAAGAAATGCTTTAGACGAAAGTTGTTTGAAGGGGGTCATATAATTCCAATGTCGTGCCATACATGTTATCTTCAAGAAATTTTAAAGGAGATTAATTTTTTAAATGGAACTTAATTTTTTCCTTAAAATAATAGTTATAGATCTCGTCGAGACGTTTTTAAAACACTATAATAAAGTTCTTCTTCGTTAAGGATTTCCTGAGATATTTTTAATTTTGTCATATTTTTAATATATATATATGAAATATCTCGTAAAGTAATAATTCACTTTTCGATGACTTTACCTTGATACTTTTATACGTAGAATAATAAAAAAAACCAATTGTTGTAAAAAAAACAGAAAAAATAATTTTAAAAAATTTGTTTCGTTGTGTAAAAGCATTCAATTGTGTAAAATTGCAAATGTAAAAATTAATTTTATTGCTTGCTTTCATTATTTTATGTACAAAAGTATCCAGGTAAAGTAATCAAAAAGTGAATACTTTAAGAGATATTTCATATTTTATATTAAAAAACATTATGACAAAATTTAAAATATCTCAGAAAATCTTTAACGAAAGACAGCTTTATTATAGTGTTTTGAAAACGTCTCGACGAGATCTATAACTTTTATCTCAAGGAAAAAATCAAGTTTTATTTAAGAAATTAGTCGCCTCTAAAATTTCTTGAAAACAATGACATCTACAACATAACTTACGTAAGAATCATGTTCCCTTCAAACCAAACAACTTTCGTCCGAAGCATTTCTTTCTTAAATTACAAATAAAAAAGTTTTTGAGGGTGATCGATTAAAATGGACACCCTTTATATAAAATATTTCTAAATAATTAAAATTTATAATAATTTAAATTATATAAGGATTAGATTTTATTTCTTATCAAATTTTATGCAAGTTGATATCTAAATAAAGAAGCATTTTTATTAAGATATTATTCGTAGTTCGTACATTAGTTGAAATTATGAATAAAATGATACTTGCATGCAAAAGTTATTCTTCCATTTTTATTTTAGGTATGTGTTTCTTTTAATCTGTTCTCCAAATATGCGCTCAAAATTAAATATTTCATAATTTGATGCAAGCAAGCAATATGTGTCTATAAACATCTTTTGAATATATGTATATAAAATAGAAGCATTACCTTTCTTATAAAAACAAGGAATTTATATTTATTTTAGACATAATTATTTTTATTTAAATATTTTTTTATGTTACAGATTAATCTTGTACATATCTTTTCTGTTGTGAGATACGAGTAAAAAAGGGTTCAGATGGGAGAACCCGTGAGGAGGCTAAGGAGGCCTAGGAAAAATATCGAGTGCTGTTGTAATAACTTTGTGGTGAGCATTATTGCTTACTTGCATAAAATTGGTCGTTTTATTTTGGTGATAAATAAGGTTTTTTGTTACTCACCGATTGATAGTGGAGTGTAAAAATGTCAGCTACGTATTATCAGCTATGATGGTTCTGTAACATAAATATAAGGTTTAATTAGGTTATTTGTAATTAACGTACAAATATAAGGTTCACAAATTAAAACGGAGCTCAAAATAATTAATAAAAATAACATATTGAATTTTTTAACTTAAAAGTATGTCAAAGAGTAAAGTTTTTCTTTCATAGACAATAAATCTCAGACAATAGAAAAAAATATTTATATTTAGAGTTATATCTTACAATTAATAAAGATAAATAATTATATAGATATAAAAAAAGGATTATGGAAATAATTGATTCTTGGTTACATTAAAGTTGCTGAAATAAATGAAAAAAGAATAAGAAAGAAAGTTGCATTGAAAATAAAATATTGACATTTTAAAAATATGAAGCTTTTCTACAGATTTATTTTTTACAAAAGAATTAGTACAATATATTTATATATGTAAAATAAAAATAAAGACTATTCTCTTATAGAGAAAAGGATAGGTATTAAATGAGTTAGGCGTGTGTTTCCTTTATATTTATAAATACTTTTTGAATGTGTGTATAAATAGAAGCATTATCTCTCTTATAAAAACAAGGAATACATATTTTAATAATGCTGTATATTCATCTGATATATAATATTGCATCTGATTTATTATATATATAAGATACAATATTATATATAATTGAACTAATTTTTACTTCTATAAAACGCCAATTTATACACAATATTTTATAGTCTATCCATGTAATCAATATGGACAAACTGGCTTTATAACAAATAAAATAAAATAATGTGATGTGAGATCATATAAATTATTCGTTGCAGAACAGAGAAATTTTTTAAAAATAATTATCATTGTTTATATTAATTTTCCTGTTAATAAAACGCCGCAATGTCACTTTGGCGATTATCCGCGCGACGCGCCTTCGGCCGTACAAGTATCGCGAAATACGTATTTTTTAGAAATATCTACACCCGAGCGCTGAATCGATACTATTCGATAAATACTGCAGTAAATAATGCATGCATAGATTAATAAAGGTGACACTTACCAATTAAACAACTCTCGCGACGCCACTCGTTCCGCAGCCGATCTGTCTCGTGCCCGTCGCGATCTGGAAATGAAAGGGTAGCGTAATTAACATGGGCAACATGACGGAGGCGCTTCGTCTCCCGCGCGATCAACTTCTCGCACCGAAAATCTCACCGCGGCGTCACTACGCATCCCGCTCTTTTAACTTCGCGATTATACAATTTCTGTACTTTGAGCAAATACTGCATGCTCGCCTTTTAGTGATTGCCACTATTTACATTCTAACGAATAAGCGTATTAATGCTCTTGGTAAATATCCGCGATATTCGCGACAGATGGAAAATACGATCGCCCGCGATTGTCCGCGCGACGCGCCTGCGACCAAACATCAAGTACCGCGAAATACTTATTTTTGAGAAATATCGTTACACGTTACACCCGAGCGCTGAATCGATACTATACGCGATAGATGCTGCGTTAAATAATTCATGCAGGATTATTAATAATGCTTACTCTTACCAATCAAACAACTCCCGCGACGCCACTCGTTCCGGAGCCGGTCCTTTCCGCGTCCGTTGCGATCTGGAAATGAAGGAGAACGTCTGACGTCATCAATATGGCGGAGACCCGTCATCCCCCGCGCGCGAAACTTCTCGCGCCAAACCGAGCCAAGGCCCAAGGGTGCCATGGCGTCGCTACTCACCCCGCTCTCACAACTTCGCGATAACGAATTTTCCGAATTTCGAAAACCGAATACTATTACGCTCGCTTATGATCACGATCGTTTTTTTGCATTCTAGCGAATAGGCGTACTAATATTTTTGACAAATATTCGCGATCGATATTCGCGACATTGGAAAATACGACGCGATCGTCACTTTCGCGATTGCCAGCGCGACGCGCATTCGACCGAATAAGTACCGTATGCGTATATTTGCAATTCGTTAATACCCGAACGCTGAATCTATCCTACGCGATAGGTGCTGCGTTAAATAATGCATGCAAGACAAAATAAAGCTTACTCTTACCAATTAAACAACTCGCGACGCGCCACTCGTTCGGGGACCGATCCGCTCCGTGTCCGCCCGCCGCGCCGTCGCGTCGCGTTTGCGCATTCCGGAAAAATGGAAGGTGACGTCATCAATATGGCGGAGGTGCTTGATCTTCCGCGCGGATAATTTGAAATTTCTCGCGTTCTAACGATTAGGCGTATTAATATTCTGGAATAGATATCCGCGACATTTGCGACATTCAAATAGACGATTGTATTCTTATATCTATATTCCGCTTTCAGGTTTCTCTCTGCTTACAATTTATAGCGGAGACTTGATTTAGTGGAGACTCGAACCCGATTTAGCGGAGACTCGAACATTATTGATGGATATTTATCAATCGATTGACAGCGACCAGCGACGGCAGCGACTCTCAGCGACTCTGCATCAACCTGCATTAACCTGTCTCTTTACGTGTGTGACAGGTGACAGTGTCATGTTGTTATTTTAATCATTTAACGCCAAGTTTGGAAAATGCCAAAACGTGCCTGTCCCTTCGAAAGCGACCTGTTGCCGCAGTTGAAAGTGCACGTGGGAGAGAAACAGATGAATAACGGCGTATCCAGCGACCAGCGGATGAGGGATGTCTACGGTGAGTACCTATTTAGCTCGCTTTTTGCAAAATAATTCGTACGCTCTCTTTTGAATCTTAACACCTGACTCCGCATACGTTTCCAGATAGGACCCTGAGTTTGCTTAAGGCAGGCGCGAAGGCACTCGCCCATAAGTTGAACACGTCCGCACAAATGGATTCTACAGATCTACCTTCCCCTCAACGTCCTTGTCGAATTTACAATCACCTTGTAAATTCAGATCTACGTCCAATCGGTCCAATCTGAAGCAGATGCTGTTGACCGATAAATTGCAGCTGAAAACTAGCGACAAACTTGTCAATGTAGGTTGTGGGACTGCCGTTGGCACTTGAACCGTCTTGGACGGCTTTGTGACTATTTGTTTTTTCTTCCAGGATGTCCAGGTAGACCTTTGCGGATGTGGCCGATTGATAGATCAATCTACGGTGAGCGCGTGTTATTATTGCGATCAGGAGCTGTGTCTCACCTGTCAGGCTGTGTGCGCCAAATGCACAGAATTGTTCTGTCAGAACTGCTCTGTACCTGTGTAAGTTGTTAGCCATATGTACCTTTGTATAAGCTTCATCTATACTATTTGTAACTGTATGAGTTGTTCTGTTTCAGATATAACTGCGACGAGCAAATTATGTGTCTTAATTATGCTATCGATAGCTGTCAAAGAAGTGTTTTTATGCGAAGGTTCCTTTTATGAAAATTGATATCTGTAATTTTACTACTGTTTTACTATTCTATCGTGATTTTATGTACATATAAATTATATATCGTTATCGAGAATATTAAAAACCTGAAGAATCTTAGTAATTATAAATTATCTTTTATAAACAATATTATATAGAATATTTTAATAACTGTATATAATTTTTACTTATTAATATTTAAACGCTATTTTATATGTAAGAAGGAATTGGTTACAAATATGTTTTAAATAATATTGTACAAGAGAGGTTACAAAATGAAAAAAATTAAGCACAAATCCATGCTAAAAAATTTTGTATATGTATATACATACGCATTGTCTCGTATCTTAAATATTAGACGTACATTGTGGTGTCTCACAAGTATTTGAAAGAAAATATAAATAGTAATATAAAAATTTCTTAAATTACGTTTAAAAGTAACACCGTTATTCGCATCTCTTTTTATTTAATGCAAGTTACCATTGCAGCGCTTAAGATTTCTGATATTTCATGTATAATTTATAATAAATATATCTTAACAGATCATGATTTTCGTTTCTTTTACTTTCAATCGTTGCAATTCAGAAAAATAAAATGTATAATTTAAAAATGATTGAGTGCGATAAACTTTAAAGATTTTTAAAATTTTTCCAAAATCTCGTGATTTTTAGTTTTATACATTTTATATAAAATAGTTTTGTATTTTATGTTTGTTTTAAAATCTGTAAAATAAAAAAGGACATACATAATGTCTTATAATATATAAAAGGTATATAAAATATTGCATGTATTTTTAAAAATGTATGAAACATAATTTTTTCCATTTACTATTTGAATTAAGTACATCTGCATGTAATAAGATAAAACTATTGATAAAACTTGTATCTATTAATTGCAATAAAAAGAAGTACTGCTATCCTGTTATGAAAACATTCACAGTCAGGTAGATCGGTATTATTTATACATCTTAATATATAAAGTTTATAAAAATATAACAATCAATTCGTTTGAACATGAATGTCACTCAAATCGATTCACGAAGTCTTGTATGAATTATTGGTATTACTTTCGCGATGCAGCTTATTTTTAATGTGACAAGTGAAAATCGCTTTATATTGTAATAGAGTTGTTAGTTGACTATTTTTATACAATTTCTTCTGTTAGCTCCATTATAAAGTAATATTAAAATTATTGGTAACGTTCGATTCATTTGCTGCAAAGTCAACAGAATTAAAATGCTTGTCAGACAGTCTGCTTATGCAAGATTCATACGGAAGTTATGTCCATAGAGTTCTTCGCGTTTTTACGATAATTCGACAAATCCACGGCTAAATCAGTTTCATCTGCTTCCTCGCCAAGGAGATGGCCCTCCACCTCGAGTTTTGACTTTCCAAATATTCTGCAAATAGATTTCGTGATGCACAGACATGTTAATTTTTATATTAGCTAATTTGTAGCTATCCAAATGGCTGTATGCAACAAAGATTATATATAGCATATTAGTACGTTATATTAGTGCCATATTAGTTTTATAAATGCACTTCAGCAAATGATGTATGTGTTATATTTTCTCGATGATGATGTAATGTGTTAACAGCATGAATAAAAATATGATTTTCTCATGCATTTTCATGTATTGTCTCATGTACAGTCAAATTCATAATAATAGGTACATTACATTCAACAAATATTTTTTATTACATCCAACAAATAAGTCCTTTAAATATTCCACAGCAACGACACATGTCATTCATTTCTTAGACAATTTTACTCATTAATTATTTAATTTCACATTCGGTATCATTATAAAGAATTATATTTATAATATAAAGATAAATTCAATTAGATAATACATTTCTCTCGCAGATAAGAATATTCTTGTTCTCAGTCTTATATTCAATTGTAAGTAACAAACCAACATTTTTCCCAGAGAATAAACAAAACTTTTGTAACATTTAAAAAAAAATCTTTTCGCAGAAATAATAATTTTAATATCAACTTTAATATCATTATGAAGTAGGAATAATGTAATTTCATACATGAAAAATGTTATAGCTTGATTGAACACATCACGCGTCACATACAGAATGATTCTTAACTATTTAATATCGATATCAATTTCTCTCTTTTTAAGACATTTCTCCCTTTTAAACAAAAAGTTAAGCAAAAGTTAGCTTCTTATACTAATATATTGGAAAGTAAACTAGAAACAAGAATATCACTCTTAATATATATGTTTTTCATACTCTTTTTTAAATATAGATGTTAACTATAAAAATCTAATAATTTTTTTATTATACCAGAATAGTGTTTTATCGACAGTTGGAAAATGAACGTGCCTATGTAGTACGAACTGTGGCACAAAAATCGTGCCCGGAACTCGTAACTTAACCTCCCTGCTGTCACAGATCCTTAAAAGAAAGACGAAAATGCCTAAACCGGATAGCCGAAAATAATTTTCAATAAAAATAATAGAACCTGTGATAACACGGCTATAGAAAATCATGGCGATGTTCGAAGTGTTGAGGAAGGACTATAGCGTAAGTATAACGTTTGGAGTAAATAAGCATTAACTTTATTCATGAATTCTTGCTTGGAACTGCATTTACAAGGCATCTTATTTCTCCTATCTATCAGGCGCTGCGAGACTCGTTGCTGGTCGTACTGACGGAAAACGCTTCGGGCAACGTGCGCTCCCTCGAATTGTACATCACGTTCTGTATAGAGCTATGCAGGAAGGATCTCGCGACGGCGAGTATGCCAGTGATGCTACTGGGCGATATCTTCGACTCGATGACGCTGGACAGATGCGAACAGTTGTTTACCTTCGTGGAGAACGTCACCGTGTGGAAGGAAGATCTGTTTTTCACTGCCTGCAAGAATAACTTGTTGAGAATGTGCAATGACTTACTGAGGAGATTGTCGCGTTCGCAACAAACGGTATTTTGTGGCAGAATTCTACTGTTTCTCGCAAAGTTCTTTCCTTTCTCCGAGAGATCCGGCTTGAATATCGTTAGCGAATTCAATCTGGAAAATCACACGGAATTTGGCTTGGAAAAAGCAGAAGAAGACAACTTGGAGCAGATAACGAAGGACGACGACAAGTCAGAAAACAAGATACCAATTGATTATAATTTGTACAGAAAGTTTTGGGCTCTACAAGACTTCTTCAGAAATCCGAATCAGTGTTATAATAAAATGCACTGGAAGGTGTTTTCAGCTGTGAGTTTTAATTTTCTTTAAACCATAGGCCTGTTTGTTTTCGCTGCACTTCTACTAGTTCACAAGCCTCATACCTTTGAATTAACAAATTATTCGGCAATTAGTGAAACGCCTCTGTTTTTCAAAGCTTCCTTGCCAGTGGCTATGAGACAAGGTCTGCTTTCCTTAAATTAAATGTCTCGTGATGTGTACGTTATCGAATCACTATGATGTTTGTTACTTTTAAGTGAGACACACGAACTCAAGCCGGATCAAGTGGAATGGGTGAAGACCACTACTGACCAAGTTTATACTCTACTGACCGAAACACCGCCCGATGGCCCCACGTTTGCGGAGACCGTGAAGAACATCTTGAAACGCGAGGAGCATTGGAATGCATGGAAAAATGAAGGTTGCCCACCGTTTAAACGACCGGCATCGGATGTTACTGACGAGGAGCCACGAAAACCGAGGAGACCGAGACGACGTATCGGTGATGTAATTAGGGACGCGCAAGCGGTTGGAAAATATCATATGGGAAAGTAAATATCTTTTACAAATGAAAAAAATAATTAATATTTACGTATAAGATCGAATAATTAAATTTTATTATTTTTTAATAGCCCAGAACTCACTAAATTATGGAATTTATGTCCAAATAATCTCGAAGCATGCAAATCTAAGGATAGAGATTTTCTTCCATCCTTAGAAACGTATTTTGAAGATGCTATAATGGAATTGGATCCTGCTGCGATGGTCGATGATAAGTATAAGTAAGCGTTATTGTTTGTGAAATCTTTCGTTGTGATTATTAATGTATTAGTCTATTGTTCCTGGAAAACGGATTGTAATTCATCTCATAAATTATGTAACCATCTCATTCTCCTTCTCCTTTATTCACAACCTTCAATTTCCCAAAAAAATCAACCCCCTTATAAACCGAAATAATACATAGGACAAAGATCGGGATCCGCCGATTATATCGACTGCTCTCTTATAAAGACACGCATCATTCCTCATGATAGTTATTAATAATAATGCGATAATTTTGTACTTACAGGAAGGTGAACGACGGTAACTTTGGTTGGAGAGCGTTAAGACTGTTAGCGAGACGAAGCCCGCACTTCTTTGTTCATGGCAATTATCCTATAAATAAATTGCCTGAGTACCTTGAGACAATGATTAAGAATTGCCAAGGATCGTCCAGTGAGTATCTAATGTTCAGTATCTTTCTGTGTGAATATGCTTAATCTTTGTACATTTCTTAATTTTTTTTTTTACTGTGTCTCATAGCAGACTCAGTCTGATGTGAAATTGGAAACCGAGGAAACACCGCCGTCGGAATCTACCGATCAAGAATTTAACGAAGACGTTTTAAAACAGGAAAGCGAACAGGTCGATGCCGAAAGCGCCGACGTGAAAACAAGAAAGTTGAATAAAGTCACACCGGAAATGGTGGCAAAATTATCAGAGAGCCTGAAAAACGATTGGAAAAAATTGGCGACGAAATTTGGTTATACAAATGACGAGGTATATAAATTATCAAGCTTTTCTTATTATAACACTAATACTATTCGTAATTATGGGATTTTAATACATGATATGCATTTTAGATTGCTTTTTTCCAAAGCAAAACAACGCCGTATGAACAATGTAAGACTATGCTCGAGATATGGGCAGAAGAGGATGAAGATGCATCAGTCGAGAATTTAGCTTATATTTTGGAAGGTTTAAAATACACAGAGGCATTGGCGATGCTAAAATCTTAAGTACTCTTTAATTTAGCGAATAAAAATAATTGTATCAATGAAGCACATACAACACTGTACTATATTTTATCATTTGTAATAAAATTTTCAATCTTTTCATCATATACTACATGCGTTTTAAATTTAATAGAGACAAGGGCCCGTATTCTCAGCTCACTTTTATCGAAATAAATGCGTGCATTTATTTTTGAGATTCTATAGTATATGTAACGTAAACTTATATACGCTAAGTGCGCGCATTTATGATAAAGATGAGCTGAGAATACGGGCCAAGGAAATCATTAAACTTCCAACTATTTGGCTTAATAATTAAATTTAAATTATTTAATTACAATTTGAGGTTGAACGAGAAAATAATAGCGCTATATTAAGACGTAAAGCAAAGATTTTCATTACTTTCTATTAGTAGTCACACCTTTCACAATTTAGATTTAAAAGCATGTCGCAGCGAAAGAGAGAGAGAGAGAGAGAGAGAGAGAGAGAGAGAGAGAGAGAGAGAGAGAGAGAGAGAGAGAGAGAGAGCTGAATTATACAACCGAAAAAAAGAAAAGAAGTAGGATGAGCAATATTTACTCGTAAATTCGGTAGACACACATGCAATGTCCCGAAAAATTAAAATCACAAAAAGGTGGATATGCAAAGTCCCGAAAAAAAGGGCGTTAGTTTGAAATCTGCCCTATTGGAATCAGTCATTATTAATACTGGCAATTTTACAGTTTCGACGTGCGCCGAGCGACTTTTTATTTTCATTACACACTTATGGTTGTATTTCGGCAATTATAAATGATATATAGAAAAATGATAGAAAAACACTACAAAATGGTTTTAGCCTTTTTTCTCGTTTATAATGTTTTTTTTTTAAGCTGATTTCATGGATTTTTGTTAAGTATTTTTGTTGCGCGCCGACTCCGGAACTATAGCAAAATCCGAGTCATTTTTGGTTAAAATTATATAAGGAATAAATATGTTCTCGTCAAGATATAAGGTAAATTTATATATTTTTTGTTCACTGTCGTCAATTTCGCCAATGTACCACTTAACATTGTCAATTTATATAGTGTCGATCGTGAAACTATATGCTTTTTATCGTTACGGTTAATTTAACGGCAGTCGTCAAAGTATATAATACGATTGAACGGTATAACTTTGCGGGACATTGTCTCATTTCCAAGATTTCGGGATTATGACATTTCGGCACATTGTCACGTTTCTAAGATTTCGAGATTATATGCCCTTTCGGCACATCTACTATGTTTACGCGAGCATTATTTCTGTTAACTTACGATGATAATTCCTCCGCGTAAACGGGATTTTGTAGTAATTTACGATAATTCACTCCGCGTAAACGAGTGAATTATCGTAAGTTACTATAGAAGTAACGCTCGCGTAAATGTAGTAATTGTCACGTTTTTTAAATTTTGGGATTTTGACTTTTCGGGACAATATACGAGTTTTCAAATTTCGGCACATTTTTTTTCGGGACTTTGCGCATGTCCACCGTAAATTCGACATAACGTAATATAGATGTAAAAACGGAGGTACGTATGGCTCTTTTTTCACAAAAATAATTTAAAATTTATCTATAAACGTTATGATGCTATACGTAGTATCGCACTATTCTTTTGATCGCGGCAGTAGCGGTCACCTTATTTTACGACGCGACGAATCGCGTTACGCGCCACTTCGAAATTTGAACTAGAAATCTATTCGCCGTTTTCGTATATTTTGTACATATAAAATCTTCTCATGAATCCTCATAAAAGTGTCAAATAAAATATTGCTAATGATCGTGGCTCGCCGAGAATGTGCCAAAAAGTGTTTCATTCTCGTTACAGATTTGAATAATTCGTTTTTCAAATTGTCTCAGTATCGTAATGTAACTAGGCGGCGCGCGCACGGCCAGCCGCCAGCGCGCAGCGGCCAGCCGCCAATGCCGCCATGACACTCTCGGTAGCGCGACCGTTCGGAACGCACGGAGCACGTCGCTCCGCGGATTAATCGCGGATTTTGCCCGTCGAAAGTGAGTAACGGGTGCGAATTTTGGTCGGGAGTGCCGCTGGAAGTGACGGGCGATCGTGTGAGTGTATCAATTACCGTGTGTCTTCGCGATTGACGTCGTTTCGCCTTTCGCCGCTCGTAACAGTCGCTGCCGGCACTATGCGCCGTGGCTCCAAATTGCTGCCGGCTCCGGTGAGTACAAATTCCGATACCATAGACACGCGAAAATGACCCGTACGTCTTACCGAGAGAATCGAGGGCTAGGCTGTCTTTCCGTTAGATGTGGTATGTTCGTGACTCGGACCGTCGTGTCATCACTCGCGTTTACCGTGCGTAACCGAAAATCCGTCAGATGAAAGAGGATCGATATCAGATAAACCGTATATCGTATCGGTAGCAAGTGAATAGAGTGAATACGCGACAGTTCCGTCAAGTGAACTCCGCGCGACCGCCTCGTCGCGACTCGTAAGGAGTAATGAGAACTACTTTATCGACGTGACTTTATCGACGTGTGAACGTACATACGAGAATTCCCATGAAATGAACTCCGTGCGATCGTAGCATTATTTGTAGCTTTGCATTTCTCACAGATTACAGTGTATGAGTTAATTGAAATGGATAGTGATTAGTAATAAGGAGTCGTCATAAAATAATCGCGATGACGTTCTAATTAGCCGTGATTACTGCTTGTAGGTTTTTTTGTGGATCGGAAAGGTGAAATCGATGTGGTTAATATCGCGATTGTTATATTTACTGAATTACGTGTATCGATTAAATTTTAATGGCATAGTAATCAGCAGTAATTGCGATCATTTTCTGATTAGACGCGATCACTGTGCGTATTTTTTTTTGTAGATTAGTAACGCAAAATCGATGTATATAGTTTAATATTGCAACTGTTATATTTGTAGAATCGTGTGCATAAATTAATTAAAATACGGGATATTAATTGGTAGTGTGATTGCGATCATTTCCTTACTAGCCGCGATCTGCACTGCTTCTAATTTTTTTGTACATTAAAAGATATCGCTATAATATATATATATAATAAAAGCGAAGGAAAGAGATAGAACTCGAGAATATTTCTTTTCATCTTTTATTTAAAAAGACAATAATAAAGTGTACAAATAATATAAAATTTGGAAACAAAACATTTTCGGTGCAAACTATATCGAAGGATAATCGATTGTATGTTCTTGTCACGGATATGTCACGAATTACTACTGACGATACTTAAAAAAGTTTACGTATGTACGTAGGAAGTATTCGCCAACAAGCTTGCTGACAACCTAAATATACATATGATGGTCTCATGATTAATCTCTACGTAATTGTAATAAATTATATTAATGTTAACGGTATATCTTCGAGTTATAGACATTGACTTAGATCTGATTTATGCTCGGTGTAATCCAAAGACCAGAAACATAAATCCTACGGAGTAAGCTGACAAAAAATAACAGGCAAGAAAGTAGGAGAATGTATAAATTATTATACATATGTATTTCGTGGCAGAACTTTGGTAAACGTTACTCATTCACGTGTGTTTATTTAGGCCTGACAGTATTGCATATCATACATATTAAATTAATTGTGTCGTGTTAAGTACAGAAATTAAAGATATATATCAAGGCTACTTTATACGCGATAATATTAAAAGTCGTTACTTAAAAATAAAGTTAATAAAAAAAGTCAACACAAGTACAGAAAGGAATCTTAACATAATAAAGTATACGCTTTATTAATTTTTCATTTTTTTTTGTTAATATATTAATTTCTTGTTTCTTCCAATTCTCGAGAATTTCTGCGAAAATCCCAATAACAATTTTTCAAACATTTAGAAGAACCGATCGTTGACTATTCTTAAAGCGATCGATGTACGATTTAAGGTACAGGTAATTTTTTTCTTGATGACTCATCATAAGATACACGGAGCATAAATCTTCGACAATGAGTCGAGTAATTCGTCGTCTGAAACTCCTTAATCGATGTGCCTCTTACGTCTAACATACACACTCAATATGTATCAGCTAAAATGTAAATGCAACTTGATCGCGGATACGAACTTCATTTAGGTTTATTTAGGGCAGTGTTAAGTAATTATTTCCCTAAACGGTACAGCCCACATTCGCAGCGCACTTACAATATTTCGGCATTTGTAGTGTCGAACGTAACTACCTAGGTTTTAATCACTTGAGGATTCGCATGCTATTTTGCATTAGATCATTAGAAACAAGGAGGATTTATGCAAATAACTGAGGATCTGAATTTCAAACCATAGTAATCCAGGAAAATCAAAATTAAATTCTTTTCAGAAAAGATGTTAGACAAAGAAAAAATTTATAGTTTTCTATTTCATATCAAATAAGTCTATACAAACACATCTGAAATCTAAATTACTCTATGTCCATTTATTATAATCTTTTTCAAGAAACGTCATAATTGAAACAATATATATGTATATTGTATCTTGAAAAATATGAGTCTTCCAATCAAGAGATATAAGTTACGTTACAAAAATACTAAATATAAAATGGTAAAAAATAAAAATGATTAAATCTGAGAGATTTCTTCTGTTTTCCGAAAATTTCTTATTTTGAGACTACTACGATTTTGTATTCAGATCCTTTATTCTTGCGATGATAAGCTATTGATATGGAGTCTAGTTACAAAAATCGATCGCCTGCATTTTCTGACTTTTGAATAATTCAGAAGTAGGCTGCGTAGGCATCGTCCAATACATAATATTTGATGGGAAGAAGGGATAAAACTAGACAGCCGCTTTTAGCATTTAAAGTGCGCCATAAACGCGGGCTTAAGCAAATCTTGCACTCGTTGTCCAGGTTCGTGTCGCTCGTTTGGTGATCCATAAGTATTTTTGGACGTTTATCGTGATGAAGGGAAACGTTTAACGAACGTTGAATCACGGTAGAGTTTTCTCAAAAGGCCTCGAGCGATCGAAGCTCTCGAAAGCGACTGATAGGAGGGGGAGTACCCGGTGCGAATACGACGAAACACTGACGAGTATCTAGACGATCAGTCTTCTTTTTATGTTTAAGATAGATCGAGAGAAGAGAGAACTGAGACGCGACTGAAGCGGATGGCTAGTGGTTTCATTAGGAAAGTACAAGTAATTATACCTTTGGAATCGGAAATAGTTTTTCCTGATTTCGGGAATGCGAAAAATGAGATGTAACGCTGTTCGCGATGGCTCGCACACGCTATGACTTCACGATATGTATAACGATATGAATTATTACTTGAACGTGAGATTTTTCTTTTATATATATATTTATATATATTTCGCAATTTATATATTATATATGTCGCACGAAGAAACGCAGCGCGCGCGCATCTGCATTCCTATTTACATAACGGCTCGATTTTCGCGTTGCGATGGTGGATGGTCGAAGGTGCGAGTATTCAGTATTGCATGAGCTCTTCCAAGTACTCCATATAGTCGTTCTCCGACATCTCGATGTCGTCGTCTGGCCGATTGTCGGCGCTCCGCCGTCTCCTCACCAGCTCGCTCGTCACCTCGATGCAGAGCAGCGCGAATTTATTGTCGCACGAGTATCGTACTTGTTCTAACAGTCGACCGCCGGTCAACGGCGAGCCTAATCCGTAGCGATCCGAACTGCTCGAGTGCCAGGCGTCGCAGTAAGTGTCCATCGCGCGGTCGCCGAGTTTGTGAGAGCCGTGCCACGCGACTTTCTCGGGCCTGTAATCAGAATAATGTTAATTTCACGATAATAAAAAAATAGAATTGAAAAAATACAATAGAAATAGGAAGATAGGAAATATATCGTTTTGTACATATTTATACACTTTTTCAAATTAATAAGTAATAATATTATTTGCGAATTCGTTTAGTTAATTATACTTACCATGCGAAGTCAGTAAGGATGTTCTTTCCATTGAAGCTGTAGATTCTGGGATTCTGAGAGAAGTATGCCCCATTTCCGTTGAACATCTCTTTCCAAGAGTTGAATAGCACGTCGCCCTAAATATTCCCGATTATTACTTAGTAAAATATTTAATTTTCAATAAAAAGCATCATGGTAATAAATAGTAATAAATAAATATTGCTCTCTCAATTACCTTTATGTTAACGATAGGAAGATCTCGATCTCCTAATCTGACAATGCTATCGACGTTTTGAACTCGAGAGCTAAGGAAAGCACGGAAGGTACCTCTCAAGCACGGAAGGTACCTCTCGCCTTGCTTGTCGATAGCAAGCGTAGTCTGCTCCTCGTATACCATGCATATCACCGGTGAACGGCTCGTTCAACGCAGCCATCCGCAACTGAAAAACATGATTCGCATTGAACAAATATTTACATTTATAATAATATATAGCGAACACATTTATATATTTTTAATTAAAGATATAAATTTACGAAAATTCTCATTAAAAAATCATCTTTTTTTATTATTCGCGCACAGTAATGTGAAAAAAAGTGAAATATTATATCGTAAACGAACGGATGGAAAGTCTCAAATAAAAATCTCATTAAATACGGCACAATCTCACCATTCGCGGATACCACTGCACAGCATGGAAAAAAAAATGCAAATTCGATATTAACACGTTTAATTTTTACAAACGTGCCTTATACAAAAAATAAGTTAAATCAACTTACTCCTGTACCGTCGGCTTTCACGGGTATTTGATTAATTAAGTTGGATGCTTCGAAAGGAGGGTTTGCTGGCGGTGGAGATGTCGTTGGTGGTGCTGGCGTTGTGATAGGTAAAAGTGAGCCGAGCTGAAAAACAGTATAAGAGAAATTCGGTGTTAACATAATTATAGCATTCTACGAACTTATAATAGTAATACAGTTTGATACTGACTGCAATGTATTGCCACCCATTGTTAACTCTGACTAGTAAAGCTTGTTCGTCTATTATATAAGCCAGCGTCCCGACTGGACTTACACTAGACATCTGTGATGAAAAAGATAAAAATAGCGTTCTTTAGAAATGAGATATCTCAAGATAACGCTATTATAGAATATTTATGATATATGCTGTTGTCAGTAATATTGAATGTTAACGTAGTATTAATAATTGGAATAATATTAAATACTATCGATAATATTGCTATATCATTATTATTATTTTAATATTATTTCATTATTATCTGTCATTTAACATTATTTCACATTATTATTACTTCATTAGTAGCTATTAATTTAGTTAGTTACTATTTGATTAGTAGATTAGTTTTATTATAACGTAAAGTGAGATAATATGAATCAAAGTACGTACCATCCATCCTGGTAGACCGATTTCTCCCATAGTTCCTGGTTTTCCGGGAGGACCCACAGGACCAGGCGGACCGGGTCGTCCCCTCCTGCCCCGTTTTCCTTCGGCGCCTTTCTCACCTTTGATGGTGATATAGTCTCCGGAATTGGCGACGGTAGTGGCTCCAGGAGGACCTCTCTCACCTCTCTCACCTTTAGCGCCAGGTATGCCGGCTAATCCTGATACTCCGTCTTTACCCGGTTCGCCTTTATCTCCTTGAGGTCCTTGAATACCGTTTATTCCGGGAATACCAGCTGGCCCGCCGTCACCCTTATCGCCCTTCTCGACCTTCGTGCCCTTATCACCCTTGTACCTGCGCGCTCCACCATCGCCCTTGTCCCCTTTCGTGCCAAATCCTTGATTAAATATTTGAAACGTTACATTTTGTTGCCCTTCGTCTTGACGCAATAGATATTGAATTTCTTCATCGTGAGAAAACATCTTTAATAATCCTTAGTTTCAGCTGGAGAATCATATCTGATATTGTATAAAATAGCAAAGAAAATCGAGAGAAATTGTCTCTTGGCTTTTTATTATATATTTTTTAAGTCTTATCGTTTCATTCATTAAGAAATAATAATAAAATAATATAAACATAAGTAATAAATAATAGAATTGCCAATGCTTTTATAAAGCAATTATAATATCATTTACTTAATTTTATTTAATATTTTATTAATGTCAGACTGACTTTGTCGTAATTTCGTAGTTAAGACTAATAGAACACTTAATGAAAAAATTTCGGATAACTATTTACTTGTTATATAAAAGGTAACGTTGCGCGAAAAAAAAGCAATAATGAAATAAATGGATTATAGAATGAATATTGGATTAAATTCGATATTGCTGTGTATAAAGAAAAACCTTTATATCTGCTCACCTAAATCTCCCACATTTATGCCACCATTGCCACCGGATCCGCCCACACCCGGTGGACCGGGTGGTCCTGGAGATCCCAGTTTTCCTTCAGGTCCCGTGTCACCCTTAGCTCCCTTCTACGCCGGTCGTCCGTTTTCACCGGGTGCACCAGGCAACCCAGGTGAACCGGGCGCGCCAGGTTCACCCTTGAAACCCTGAATTCCTCTAGGACCGTCTTTCCCATGATCGCCCTTGGCACCTTTGTGCCCGGGTTCGCCTTTGATACCTTTGGATCCGGGTATTCCAGACTCGCCTTTAGGCCTGGGATTTCCTGAAACGCCCGGCTCACCCTTTTGTCCTGGAAGTCCTGGCCTCATTGTGATACCTTCCGGCTAGATAGACAAGTATTTAAACAAGAGATTATTTTATGTGTAATTGATGAAGTTACACACGTGAACTATTTGTTAGGATCTTATAAGTTGGAAAAGGAATTTCAAGTACGGGGAAGTTATTTACGACGCAATCAGAATGCTCCGGTTCGTACTCACTCTGTAATCTGTAAATATTTCGAGGTTTCCAACTGGGCTGCATGCGCATAATAATCGAAATTTCCCCGTTAGATCGTTCCCCGAATAACGTTGCGAGACTGAAAGCCTTGCGGGCCGGCCTGACACTGCCGTCTATACGTTTGCATCGCCATTGATTAGCAGTGAACAATTGTTGTGCGAACAATTGTTGATGGCGCGTGATTCGCAATAGCTTTAGCGTAAAGCGTAAATCAAATCGCGCGATAGAATCGTAAGTGCGAATTTCATTCTTAAATAGGCAAGTTTCCTTCGCTCGATATGTAATTTGAATTTTGTCAAAAATGAGGTAAGGCATGTGCAAAATAACGAAAGGAGATTTTCTCTTATTTCTTTGAAACGTTCTAATTTATTAGAAAATATAAATAATGTGTGGGTGTTAGAAAAATTATTATTCATCATAAGTATACATGTACTTTATATACCTAAAATGTTTCAAAGATTGCATACGTAACTAAGCTATGTTATTTAGAAGTTTTATTTAATCGAGATTAAAATTAGAAATTAATATGCTGTGTCATTTATGAATATCTCATGTTTGGAACGATTCTATGTGCGAGGAAAGATTAATTATCACTCGGTAATTCATGATCGCGTAAAGAGTCACGGTCGGTCTCGCTCCGCGCGTACTTGACGTGGGACACTATTATTTTTTTTTTTTTTTGGAGGTTCCCTCGGTTGAGAGAGTAAGTGCCTTCAACTCCGCCCCGGGGTTATGTAGCACAACGTTGCTTGACCTTCTTATCTGTGTTTGGGACACTATTATACCGTGTTATAGGTTATAACTGACTGTGACAGGTGACAGCGCGCTAAACGCACTGTCTGCACTGGTCTGCACTGCGCGCAGTTTAGGCTGCGGTCCATTTGACGCTACAAATGCTTCGAACCATTCCTCTTCTCTTTTCTTTCAATGAAGAAAGAAGGAGAAGAAGAACGCTCCAAAGCATTTGTAGCGTCAAGTGGACCGCAGCCTTACACACACGTATCATCGAAAAACTGGCGATACTATATAGTGGCACCGCCAGTGTCGAAAAAGTGAAAAGGACGCGAATCCAGCCAATGAAATGATGCCATGGCATGAGAGACGGTCGACGTAGAAGTATCTTAAAATAAAAATAAATTTTCACATTTGGACTTTGCGTCGCAATATCTCCGCTCGTAGGGCACGTAGCGGAAATATTATAAGAGAAACCCCCCCCTAATTCGACCCCAAGCTATCGATTAAGCCTACTTAGAACTTGATCCGTTCACTCATTATCGAGATCTCAACATCTCGAGTACTCGCAACTCGTCGCGTCGCGTAAAAGAGTCACGGTCGGTCTCGCTCCGCGTGTACTTGGCGCGAGACACTACCGTGTCTCTTGATTACAAATGCATAACGATTTGTCATCTAATTTTTATACTATATTTACACAGATAACAATAATTTTTGATTAATTAATTTTTTCCTTAGACTTCGTACATAGCAAATAGATGTTAAATAATGTATATTATAATCATCAATCGATATTGTGACATGTTAGTTAATAACAACAAATTAATTATTACATAATTATAATACTTTAGCCTGAGTATTATATGCATATCACAAAGAAACTTTTTCTTTATGTTCTGCTCTTCTAATATCTTTTAAATTATAAATGTCATATAATTTGACAGTTTATTAAAAAAAATTATTAATATGCAACATTAATAAGTATTTCCTATACTTGTTTTATATTTATACAGACACTGATGCATTTTTATTTCACACAGATATGTACAATGTACAATACATAAATATCTTCTTCTTATCTGGTCTTCCAGTCTATTAAGATACGAAAACCATGAAGATATTTAAAAAGTGTATATTCTAAAAGCATCAATAAACTTATTTTAGTTTTATTTTATCTCTTTCTCTTTTTTCCGCATTTTTCGTTGTTTATTAATACTTTAAAATTTAATTAATTATGATGTATTTTAATATTCTAAAACTATTCTATATCATATTTTCATGGTGTTCTTATTAGAGTTCCTAAAAATTTTAATGTGTGCTAAAAAAGCTTGACAATAAGTATATAGCGGTAACGTCTTTATTAAGCTTTGAACATAATTTTTCTCTCACGAAAACCATTTCATCATTGTTCTTACTTTTTATTGAGCTTGCTTTATTTATTAGTTCCTGTTATTTTCTTATATTTGTTCTGTGAACTTCGAGAAATTCATGTACATATCTCGAAATTAAATAATCTTATATTTACTAAAAATCTTGTAATCCTATCTGTGCATACAAAGCTTGAAAAGAAATATAAAACAAATCTTTATTAAGTTTGAAACAATTTCTCTTTTTCAATTAAACTTTTTTATCAAGAAATTTATCCATATCTAAAATAAGTAATTTATTCTATCGCTTAATGAAGTTCTGTTGCATATAAATGTACAATAAATGAACAAATTGAATAATAATATATATCATATCAATTATAATGAACTCTGTTTTACAGCTTCCTTTATTTTATGCAACCTTGTATGCACATACAATAAATCGAGGGATAATAATTATTCAAGAAATCAAATTACTACTATATCCTGACCTATCCATATTTTAAAAGGCAACAAAAAAATTTATTAAATATTTAAAAAAATCTTAAAATATAATCTAAAATATTTTATTTATTAGACAACGTATTAAACATTCAATACACTATTACACTATACAGTGATCGAAAAACGATATACTGCGCCAATGAATAATTATTTCCATCAGTAACAATTAATTAAAATTGATTATGAAATGCTCACTTTGCGATCTGTTACATCTGCCCACTTCCTCGGCTTAGGTTCTTCTTTTCTTTCTGCATTGCTATTTCTTCATGGCACTTACATCTATTTCGTAAAACAAACAAAATATTTATTACAATTAAACGTGATTACAAGTAATTACTAGAATATAATAATCGTGCGGCTTTGCCATACCTTGCACGATACTCTCGAAATTAATCACACGCGACGCGTACTTCATCCGCTTTCAACTATAGCATTATTCTCGCATATTTTTATTCTCGCGTATACTTACTACGCGTATCCCTATCTACGTAGAGTACCGCCCTAAACGTACGCGTAATCTTATCTTTTACAGGCAATTCCGTTTTTACCGAACAACAGGGCAACTAAACACAATCGCCGCCAATTGTATAAACGGTTCGTTGCGTCGCAATTTCGGGAGTGCCGCTCGAAATCGTTGAATTTTCGAATATGACAATTAAAATCGTCGCATTTTCGGGAGTGCCGTTCGAAGTTGTCGTATTATCCGGAAGCGGATCGCGCGATTTTAATAATTAACAAATAGAAAGTATAAAATATTTGTATAATTTTTTATATGTATAAAATTATACAAATATTTTATACTTTTTATTTGTTTATTACCTGCTTTTATGTTACAGAGTAAAGTACTTCCTTCCCATGGGTACAACCTTGGCGAGGTGGGAAGGCTCAGTACCCAGTACGAGGATTTTACCCAAGCAAAACTCTCGTTCTGCTTGGATAAAAATCTAAAGACGGGGAAGCTAACGTACCCTCGTCCGCCGATTTAATTGAATGAACGAACCGCAGCCGGTTCGTCGCGTTTGCTTCGGGAGTGCCGTTCAAGTAATCGGACTAAAGGACTTTTTTAAACGGGAGTGCCGTACAGTATCGCGCGAGAAAGACTTTTACTAAAATTAGTCCGCGCGCGATTGTAGTTTATTATCCGCGAGTGTTTCTCGCGAGTGTCCTGTGCGGTGAGAGAAGGAGGCCTGACGTCCTGAGAGGAGGAGGAGGTCTGAGAGGGACATCGGGCCCCGGCGGAGCAACCTTGGGGTAAGTATCACCTTTTATCTGCATAAAATTAATAGATTTTCCTCATTTATTCGGAGTTTTATTTCGATAAGCTAAAACTAATTAGAAAAAAAGAAATTATTCAAAATTTTATAAAAATTTATTTTTGTAAATATTTTTTCCGGAAAATAGATAATTATATCAGTGAATCTAATTGAAAGACGAATTTAGATGCGCGTAAAATTATGTGTATCTTTTGAAACATTTATCATTTTCAGCGCCTCTTTAATTTATATCTTTCGTTTTTGTTACAGTATCATCGTAGTTACGTGGCCGAATTACTCCGCCCGTTGCGCATCGGATCGGTGAGTGACGAATTTTTTACAATAGTATGGGGTAACGAATTTGTGAGACCTATATTAGATATATTTATGTATTGTATCCATATAATAGTAAGATAAATGCGACTTCTTACAAATTCGTTGCTCTAAAATGGATAGACTAGATCAGACTAGGCTAAATAATTAATCCTGGAGCATCATCATTATTTATTGTGCTTACGGGAGAATGCATCCATAAGCACATACATTATGTCGATGCATTATTTATTAATGCATCTAATGTTATTTGTATCGCAGAACATGCGAAGTATACCAGTCGCCTGAAATTTATAGGCAATTATTTAAATTTGGCAAATATACACGGAGAAAAAAATAATGTTGTATCAACAGCCTGAGTCTAATTGGAAATAATCTTGTTAATTCAATACATTATGCTTTTGTTTTAATAAAATAAAACAAGATTATTTCCAATTAGACTAATGCTGTTGATACAACATTATTTTTTCTCTGTGTATATTTTATTGAGGACGAGCATGGCCTAGTAGACAGCGCACTGGTCTATTGAGCCAAAGGTCCCGTGTTCGATTCCCGGTAGAGCTAGAAAAATTCTATTCGCTCGTTCTCCTCTCGGAAGGCAATGGCAAACCACCGAAGAGTATTCTTGCCACGAACACTTCTCTGAAAAAAACATAGCCGTTCGGAATCGGCGTTACTTAAACTGTAGGTCCCATATACAATGTGTATAATCTACGTGTGCAACACATGTATATGAAGAGAAGTCACCACGCTCGGACACGAGTAATAAGTAACGATGATGGTGATGTATATTTTATTATATATAAAGATATTAGTTTCTTGTGCAATATTAAAATCAATTATTTAGATTTATTACATTAATTACATTTTTTAAATTTATTTTTAAAATTATTAAGAAATACAGAAAAAGACAAAGAACTAAAATAAAGTTTTATAACGTTTTTCGAATATAAGATTTTATTTAAGTTTTTTGTGACTTTTATTTTTCGTGTAGAATAAAAATTTTAAAAATATTTATATTTTTTATATACAATTGAAATAAATAGAAATTAATTTTTTATAGATAGACAATAGATAATTTAATTACAATTATGGAATTAGGAAATAATAAAAGCTATAAGTATCTGTAGATGGAGTACAGATAGGCTTAATAAAATAAAATAAATTAATTGATTATATAGATAAGAAAATTTAAATGTGTTTCTTCATTTTCTTTTTTCTCTCTCGTTCTTTCTCCCTATTCCAAATATTCCTCCAGGATTAAATATTACATAAATTGGTGCAAAGAAGCAAAATGTATTAATAAACTCAATGTGCATGCATTACAAATGAAAAAGACCAAAAGATATTTTGATTCACGTTGCATATATTCCACATGAACCTTATTGTACATACATATATAGATCACACTAAAAAGTGTTAATCGTATTTATAGTCTTGGACGATATTTATAGTCTATCCATATGTAGCTTGGCTTTGTATAAACAAAACAAAATAAAATAACGTGAGATCCAGTGAATATTTTATTGCGGGACAGAATCATTTTTCATGTAGAATTATCTCAAAATTGATAGTTTTCATATCAATTATATGACATTAAAATATATAATATAATCGTAGATATATGTATTTTTGATATGTCATATTATAAATATAAATTTGATAACAATTTGCGTTATAATAACGAAATATTTATATAAATATGTATATAAGAATTTGTAAAGACAAATGTTACAGCGTAAGAACTTGATGAATTCATTATATTGATTGCGATATTAATTATATGGAGAAATTATTAATCCCTTTGGATCTCACGTCATTTAGTCTGAATATCTCACTTGATATCTAAAGTGAGATTAAGTAACGATTCGTGATTCGGTTCGCGGTTCGGTTCGCGATTCGGTTTATACTCTTATACCAAACATTGTTTGTCCATTCATTAATAAATAATTGATTGATCGAGTCATCGATTAATTTTTAAATTTCTGTTGTCTCGTGTTTCTACATTGTACTATTGAAATCCAGATATTTGTGACTAATTGTGAGATATAATCACGACGATTTTTATTAGAACGCGATTAACATAAAATTCTTTCATTTCTTGATAATATAATTCTGTTTTACTTTCCATTGCTGCTGTGTATTAATTCTTGGACGAATACATTAATTACGCGTATCATTGTAAAATTAAAAGCAAAATTAAGTCACTTAATTAAGATTTTATTAACGATCCAACGTGGTTGTTTATTTTTTTCCGATATGATTAACGCGCGCTTATTAACGATCGCAACGATTCGTAATCGACCGCAACATTATAATCGTCTACCGGCGCTGTTAATCAGCCGGCATTGAAGGAATTTTTCTTGCCCAGTTTATTTGCCCAAAGTAGGACTATTTTCTTTATATTTTCTCGCATATGTGCGAGATTGGAAAATCCCCATCCCCAATTAAATTCCAATCGCGCACGTTATAACTCTCAATTCTACGTTTCCCAAATCTCAAGTGATCACTTTGAGGTATGGATTAACAAATACTAAATTGTAATACGGGTAGGTAGGACAACGGATAAAGTTAAGCGTGTAAAAAATGTCCCTCTCGTGGTGTGCCACCTTGCCGTGGTGAGAGGGCTCCCTGTATCAACGATCCACTGGGGCAGTACCTTCGGCTTTACCGAAGGGAGGGCCCGGTGGGGAGGTACAGGGTCTACGAGCACACCGTACCCTCCTCCCAGTTCGCTGGGAGTGAAGGGTACAATGGGGTCCGGCGCTCCCGTCGCGTTGTCTGCCGCCGCGAGACATTACGCTTCGCTTATACGGTCCGTCGCGTGTCCCCCCGCCGCGCCGCGGGACATTTATACCGTTCGCTCGCCCGTACGGTCCGTCGCGTGTCCCCCCGCCGCGCCGCGGGACATTTATACCGTTCGCTCGCCCGTACGGTCCGTCGCGTGTCCCCCCGCCGCGCCGCGGGACATTTATACCGTTCGCTCGCCCGTACGGTCCGTCGCGTGTCCCTCCGCCGCGCCGCGGGACATTTATACGCCTCGCTCGCCCGTACGGTCCGTCGCGTGTCCCTCCGCCGCGCCGCGGGACATTTATACGCCTCGCTCGCCCGTACGGTCCGTCGCGTGTCCCTCCGCCGCGCCGCGGGACATTTATACGCCTCGCTCGCCCGTACGGTCCGTCGCGTGTCCCTCCGCCGCGCCGCGGGACATTTATACGCCTCGCTCGCCCGTACGGTCCGTCGCGTGTCCCCTCCGCCGCGCCGCGGGACATTTATACGCCTTCGCTCGCCCGTACGGTCCGTCGCGTGTCCCCCGCCGCGCCGCGGGACATTTATACGCCTCGCTCGCCCGTACGGTCCGTCGCGTGTCCCTCCGCCGCGCCGCGGGACATTTATACGCCTCGCTCGCCCGTACGGTCCGTCGCGTGTCCCCTCCGCCGCGCCGCGGGACATTTATACCGCTCGCTCGCCCGTACGGTCCGTCGCGTGTCCCCCCGCCGCGCCGCGGGACATTTATACCGTTCGCTCGCCCGTACGGTCCGTCGCGTGTCCCCCCGCCGCGCCGCGGGACATTTATACCGTTCGCTCGCCCGTACGGTCCGTCGCGTGTCCCCCCGCCGCGCCGCGGGACATTTATACCGTTCGCTCGCCCGTACGGTCCGTCGCGTGTCCCCCCGCCGCGCCGCGGGACATTTATACCGTTCGCTCGCCCGTACGGTCCGTCGCGTGTCCCCCCGCCGCGCCGCGGGACATTTATACCGTTCGCTCGCCCGTACGGTCCGTCGCGTGTCCCCCCGCCGCGCCGCGGGACATTTATACCGTTCGCTCGCCCGTACGGTCCGTCGCGTGTCCCCCCGCCGCGCCGCGGGACATTTATACCGTTCGCTCGCCCGTACGGTCCGTCGCGTGTCCCCCCGCCGCGCCGCGGGACATTTATACCGTTCGCTCGCCCGTACGGTCCGTCGCGTGTCCCCCCGCCGCGCCGCGGGACATTTATACCGTTCGCTCGCCCGTACGGTCCGTCGCGTGTCCCCCCGCCGCGCCGCGGGACATTTATACCGTTCGCTCGCCCGTACGGTCCGTCGCGTGTCCCCCCGCCGCGCCGCGGGACATTTATACCGTTCGCTCGCCCGTACGGTCCGTCGCGTGTCCCCCCGCCGCGCCGCGGGACATTTATACCGTTCGCTCGCCCGTACGGTCCGTCGCGTGTCCCCCCGCCGCGCCGCGGGACATTTATACCGTTCGCTCGCCCATACGGTCCGTCGCGTGTCCCCCCGCCGCGCCGCGGGACATTTATACCGTTCGCTCGCCCATACGGTCCGTCGCGTGTCCCCCCGCCGCGCCGCGGGACATTTATACCGTTCGCTCGCCCATACGGTCCGTCGCGTGTCCCCCCGCCGCGCCGCGGGACATTTATACCGTTCGCTCGCCCATACGGTCCGTCGCGTGTCCCCCCGCCGCGCCGCGGGACATTTATACCGTTCGCTCGCCCATACGGTCCGTCGCGTGTCCCCCCGCCGCGCCGCGGGACATTTATACCGTTCGCTCGCCCATACGGTCCGTCGCGTGTCCCCCCGCCGCGCCGCGGGACATTTATACCGTTCGCTCGCCCATACGGTCCGTCGCGTGTCCCCCCGCCGCGCCGCGGGACATTTATACCGTTCGCTCGCCCATACGGTCCGTCGCGTGTCCCCCCGCCGCGCCGCGGGACATTTATACCGTTCGCTCGCCCATACGGTCCGTCGCGTGTCCCCCCGCCGCGCCGCGGGACATTTATACCGTTCGCTCGCCCATACGGTCCGTCGCGTGTCCCCCCGCCGCGCCGCGGGACATTTATACCGTTCGCTCGCCCATACGGTCCGTCGCGTGTCCCCCCGCCGCGCCGCGGGACATTTATACCGTTCGCTCGCCCATACGGTCCGTCGCGTGTCCCCCCGCCGCGCCGCGGGACATTTATACCGTTCGCTCGCCCATACGGTCCGTCGCGTGTCCCCCCGCCGCGCCGCGGGACATTTATACCGTTCGCTCGCCCATACGGTCCGTCGCGTGTCCCCCCGCCGCGCCGCGGGACATTTATACCGTTCGCTCGCCCATACGGTCCGTCGCGTGTCCCCCCGCCGCGCCGCGGGACATTTATACCGTTCGCTCGCCCATACGGTCCGTCGCGTGTCCCCCCGCCGCGCCGCGGGACATTTATACCGTTCGCTCGCCCATACGGTCCGTCGCGTGTCCCCCCGCCGCGCCGCGGGACATTTATACCGTTCGCTCGCCCATACGGTCCGTCGCGTGTCCCCCCGCCGCGCCGCGGGACATTTATACCGTTCGCTCGCCCATACGGTCCGTCGCGTGTCCCCCCGCCGCGCCGCGGGACATTTATACCGTTCGCTCGCCCATACGGTCCGTCGCGTGTCCCCCCGCCGCGCCGCGGGACATTTATACCGTTCGCTCGCCCATACGGTCCGTCGCGTGTCCCCCCGCCGCGCCGCGGGACATTTATACCGTTCGCTCGCCCATACGGTCCGTCGCGTGTCCCCCCGCCGCGCCGCGGGACATTTATACCGTTCGCTCGCCCACTACGGTCCGTCGCGTGTCCCCCCGCCGCGCCGCGGGACATTTATACCGTTCGCTCGCCCATACGGTCCGTCGCGTGTCCCCCCGCCGCGCCGCGGGACATTTATACCGTTCGCTCGCCCACTACGGTCCGTCGCGTGTCCCCCCGCCGCGCCGCGGGACATTTATACCGTTCGCTCGCCCATACGGTCCGTCGCGTGTCCCCCCGCCGCGCCGCGGGACATTTATACCGTTCGCTCGCCCACTACGGTCCGTCGCGTGTCCCCCCGCCGCGCCGCGGGACATTTATACCGTTCGCTCGCCCACACGGTCCGTCGCGTGTCCCCCCGCCGCGCCGCGGGACATTTATACCGTTCGCTCGCCCACTACGGTCCGTCGCGTGTCCCCCCGCCGCGCCGCGGGACATTTATACCGTTCGCTCGCCCACACGGTCCGTCGCGTGTCCCCCCGCCGCGCCGCGGGACATTTATACCGTTCGCTCGCCCATACGGTCCGTCGCGTGTCCCCCCGCCGCGCCGCGGGACATTTATACCGTTCGCTCGCCCATACGGTCCGTCGCGTGTCCCCCCGCCGCGCCGCGGGACATTTATACCGTTCGCTCGCCCACTACGGTCCGTCGCGTGTCCCCCCGCCGCGCCGCGGGACATTTATACCGTTCGCTCGCCCACTACGGTCCGTCGCGTGTCCCCCCGCCGCGCCGCGGGACATTTATACCGTTCGCTCGCCCACACGGTCCGTCGCGTGTCCCCCCGCCGCGCCGCGGGACATTTATACCGTTCGCTCGCCCACACGGTCCGTCGCGTGTCCCCCCGCCGCGCCGCGGGACATTTATACCGTTCGCTCGCCCACACGGTCCGTCGCGTGTCCCCCCGCCGCGCCGCGGGACATTTATACCGTTCGCTCGCCCACACGGTCCGTCGCGTGTCCCCCCGCCGCGCCGCGGGACATTTATACCGTTCGCTCGCCCACACGGTCCGTCGCGTGTCCCCCCGCCGCGCCGCGGGACATTTATACCGTTCGCTCGCCCACACGGTCCGTCGCGTGTCCCCCCGCCGCGCCGCGGGACATTTATACCGTTCGCTCGCCCACACGGTCCGTCGCGTGTCCCCCCGCCGCGCCGCGGGACATTTATACCGTTCGCTCGCCCACACGGTCCGTCGCGTGTCCCCCCGCCGCGCCGCGGGACATTTATACCGTTCGCTCGCCCACACGGTCCGTCGCGTGTCCCCCCGCCGCGCCGCGGGACATTTATACCGTTCGCTCGCCCACACGGTCCGTCGCGTGTCCCCCCGCCGCGCCGCGGGACATTTATACCGTTCGCTCGCCCACACGGTCCGTCGCGTGTCCCCCCGCCGCGCCGCGGGACATTTATACCGTTCGCTCGCCCACACGGTCCGTCGCGTGTCCCCCCGCCGCGCCGCGGGACATTTATACCGTTCGCTCGCCCACACGGTCCGTCGCGTGTCCCCCCGCCGCGCCGCGGGACATTTATACCGTTCGCTCGCCCACACGGTCCGTCGCGTGTCCCCCCGCCGCGCCGCGGGACATTTATACCGTTCGCTCGCCCACACGGTCCGTCGCGTGTCCCCCCGCCGCGCCGCGGGACATTTATACCGTTCGCTCGCCCACACGGTCCGTCGCGTGTCCCCCCGCCGCGCCGCGGGACATTTATACCGTTCGCTCGCCCACACGGTCCGTCGCGTGTCCCCCCGCCGCGCCGCGGGACATTTATACCGTTCGCTCGCCCACACGGTCCGTCGCGTGTCCCCCCGCCGCGCCGCGGGACATTTATACCGTTCGCTCGCCCACACGGTCCGTCGCGTGTCCCCCCGCCGCGCCGCGGGACATTTATACCGTTCGCTCGCCCACACGGTCCGTCGCGTGTCCCCCCGCCGCGCCGCGGGACATTTATACCGTTCGCTCGCCCACACGGTCCGTCGCGTGTCCCCCCGCCGCGCCGCGGGACATTTATACCGTTCGCTCGCCCACACGGTCCGTCGCGTGTCCCCCCGCCGCGCCGCGGGACATTTATACCGTTCGCTCGCCCACACGGTCCGTCGCGTGTCCCCCCGCCGCGCCGCGGGACATTTATACCGTTCGCTCGCCCACACGGTCCGTCGCGTGTCCCCCCGCCGCGCCGCGGGACATTTATACCGTTCGCTCGCCCACACGGTCCGTCGCGTGTCCCCCCGCCGCGCCGCGGGACATTTATACCGTTCGCTCGCCCACACGGTCCGTCGCGTGTCCCCCCGCCGCGCCGCGGGACATTTATACCGTTCGCTCGCCCACACGGTCCGTCGCGTGTCCCCCCGCCGCGCCGCGGGACATTTATACCGTTCGCTCGCCCACACGGTCCGTCGCGTGTCCCCCCGCCGCGCCGCGGGACATTTATACCGTTCGCTCGCCCACACGGTCCGTCGCGTGTCCCCCCGCCGCGCCGCGGGACATTTATACCGTTCGCTCGCCCACACGGTCCGTCGCGTGTCCCCCCGCCGCGCCGCGGGACATTTATACCGTTCGCTCGCCCACACGGTCCGTCGCGTGTCCCCCCGCCGCGCCGCGGGACATTTATACCGTTCGCTCGCCCACACGGTCCGTCGCGTGTCCCCCCGCCGCGCCGCGGGACATTTATACCGTTCGCTCGCCCATACGGTCCGTCGCGTGTCCCCCCGCCGCGCCGCGGGACATTTATACCGTTCGCTCGCCCATACGGTCCGTCGCGTGTCCCCCCGCCGCGCCGCGGGACATTTATACCGTTCGCTCGCCCATACGGTCCGTCGCGTGTCCCCCCGCCGCGCCGCGGGACATTTATACCGTTCGCTCGCCCATACGGTCCGTCGCGTGTCCCCCCGCCGCGCCGCGGGACATTTATACCGTTCGCTCGCCCATACGGTCCGTCGCGTGTCCCCCCGCCGCGCCGCGGGACATTTATACCGTTCGCTCGCTCATACGGTCCGTAATAACGACGCAGAAGATGACATCGGAGCAGCGAGGGAATCCTGCGAAGCTGACATCCCGAGCAGCCTGAGAGGAGGAGGAGGCCTAGGATAGGCATCGGGCATCGGCGTACCAACACTTCTGGTAAGTGTTACTTTTTATTTTTTCTAAAGATATTATAGAATCCCTCTTTTCGTTTATCCTTATTTAGTTGCTACATTAAACCGTATTTCGAAATATAAATTAGTAAAAAGAAATAATTTGAAAAATTTGATTCAAGTTGATTCTACCATAGAGACTTTTTTCGAAGAAGTAATTTAGGAAAACATTAATCTGAATAACGAATAAGATGTTCGATGCGCGTGACAATTATTTAATCGATTCGATTATTTTTATGTTACAGAAAATATCCACGCTGGAAGGACCATCAGCTTCGCATCGAGGGAACACGATGGACATCTCGAGCAGCTTGAGAGGAGGTGGAGGCCTAGGAGAGGCATCGGGCATCGGCGTACTAACACTTCTGGTAAGTGTTATTTTTTATTTTTTCTAAAGATATTATAGAATCTCTTTTATCGTTTGTTTTTATTTAGTTGCTACATTAAACCGTGTTTCGGAATATAAATTAGTTAAAAGAAATAAATCAAAAAATTTGATTCAAGTTGATTCTAACGTAGAGACTTTTTTCGAAGAAGTAATTTAGGAAAACATTAATCGGAATAACGAATAAGATGTTCGATGCGCGTGACAATTATTTAATCGATTTGTTTATTTTTATGTTACAGAAAATATCCACGCAGGAAGGAGCATCAGCTTCGCATCGAGGGAACACGAGGGACACCCCGAGCAGCGTGAGAGAAAGTGGTGGCCTGGGATAGGCATCAAAGTTGTGCAAAGTATTAATAGTACAGTTTTACATTCGCGAGATTTACGTGCTCGATACCGTACTGTGCGTGCGATATTTAATTTTGATTGTGTTTTTGATTAATCAACTGCGTGTCTTTAGTCTTTACTAACCGTCCACTTGATTCGCGTAGTATCTGGCGTCAAGATCTTCCAACATTTCGTCGTCATTAACGCAACGCAGAGTGATGAACGCGGAACGAATCGGGGCAATCGGCGTCGCGACTCTTTCAAATTTGTACGAAAAATCTGTGGTAGAAAATCGATAACTTGATTTTATATATATATATTACCAGCTTTTATATTCCACGGTACTTCCTTAAGTACTACCTTCCCCTGGGGTACGACCTTAGCGAGGTGGGAAGGCCCAGTACCCAGTACGAGGATTTTACCCAAGCAAAACTCTTGTTCTGCTTGGATAAAAATCCAAAGACGGGGAAGCTAACGTACCCCTCGTCCGCCGATTTAATTGAATGAACGAACCGCAGCCGGTTCGTCGCGTTTGCTTCGGGAGTGCCGTAATCAAATAATCGGACTAAAAAAGACTTTTTTAAACGGGAGTGCCGTACAGTATCGCGCGAGAAAGACTTTTACTGAAATTAGTCCGCGCGCGATTGTAGTTTATTATCCGCGAGTGTTTCTCGCGAGTGTCCTGTGCGGCGGGAGGAGGAGGCCTGACGTCCTGAGAGAAGGAGGAGGTCTGGGAGAGACATCGGGCCCCGGCAGAGCAACTTTGGGGTGAGTATCATTTCTTATGTGCATAATGTAATTCTCATTTATTTAGCTTGTTTTATCTCGATAAGTTAAGAATTAGAGAAAGAGAAATTATCTACAATTCTTGTAAAGATCTTTTTCGATAAACAGATAAATGTATTGCTAAATATTTTATTGAAAGACCAATTAGAGACGCGTAAGAATTAACTTTTCAAATGTTAATAATTTTTAGCGCTTTTTTAATTTAAATCTTATGTTTGTATGTTACAGTATCACCGTAGCTACGCGGCCGACTAACTCCGCCCGTTGCGCATCGGATCGGTGAGTCAGTGAGAAACTTTTTTATTGAGGTAGCGAATCTACGAATAATCAAATGTAGAGCAAAAATATATCTCGATACATGTCGAATTACAATAATTTATAGTATGAAAATATTACATTTCGTAGATCCGTTGCCTTAAAATGGATGGGCTAAAACTGATTAGGGCAGATATTTAATCTTGGTAATATTATTTGTTTATTGATTATTATGCGATTGTGCTTGAGGAATTACTCGCACATTTCGCACGCACCGAGCTCGCAAAGAGCTCATTAATTATCGATCGTTTATTAAATTATGTTGACGAACCGCGCCGCGTTCTATATAAATAATCTATATAAATAATTTTTAAATAAATTTTAAATCTTAAATAAAATATATAACGACATATTTTATTGAATTAGAATTTTATTTTGCGGAAAAATGGCAGGAACTTACAATTAGTTATACTCCTAATAAATTAAATTTTCGAAATTTTGTTTCCACATATGTAAAAAACAGCATAGAACTTTTTTAATTTTTTCTTTCACAGTATAATTGCAACGCGCCAAATCTTCGTTTTTATTATTGAAAATTAATCAGACATGTAATTTTTTATCAAGTGCACAGTTACACCTATGCTATGGTACTCTTATGTAGATCAATTCTATAACTTACAATTAGAGTAATAAATAGAGAGAGAAATACAAAGAAACAAAAAGTAAAATAATACTATTACAACTAAAGTAATTATTTTTAAAGTGTAACATTTTTATTCAGATTTTTTTATAAAATTATTTTTATATATTATTCTTCTTGAACAAAAGGATAAAAATAAATAAGTTGTGTTAAGTGTTACAAAACTAAAAAAATATCAATATAGATAGAGAAAAATTTTAAATTAGTTAGAATATGCGTGTTATTTATACCCATCTATTCCTTTTCATTTATTTTTCCAAGATTAAATATAATATAAATTGATGCAAGGAAACAATATATAGATATATTTAGAATATTAGTATAAAGAAAAGCGTGCAATATGCATAAATTAGTAGATTTATTTAATTTCAGCCACAATATGCATAAACTATACATGAATAAAAAATATTTTGGTCTTATTATGCAATTTGTTTTATAGAAAACTTGATAATTGTTATTAATTGCTAAAATTTATTTTAATAAAGCATCAATTTTACCCTAATTTTTTGTAACCTATCCATCTATTTTTGATTGAGAAATTGGCTTTGTGCCAGTCAAGTAATATATGACGTGAGATTCTAAATATTCTGTCGAGAAACACTGAAACTTTTAAAATTATTTTAAAATTAATTGTATAGTACAATTATTCAATTTTGCAATAATGTATATAACTATATTATATCAAAAATAATGTTGGTGAAAAGTGAAAAATATAACGAGATACATTTATGTCGATACGTAAAGATTTGCGTACCTATATTATTTGATTATAGCAATGCGGTTGTTGATTATTATAAAATATCCAATTATAATATTAATATATATCACGTGGGAAGTTTTTTTTTCTCGGATCTCACGTCATTTATTTTGTATATCTTACTTGATACACTTTCAAGATGCGTACTGCATGAACGCATCTTCGTATTTTCGCGGTCGGTTTTTACATCGAGAAATTTTCCATTATTTTTTGATTTTGTCAACATTATAAATTTTAATTTTTCGCGGAATATAATTGAGATATTTATATAACGCAAAGTAAATTTTTTTTCTGTACTTGATTACAATTTCAAATTAAAAGAACGGGTCACAAAGAAACGGACAATCAATATTCTCAAACAAATAACGGAATTAATAATAGAAATATTTTTGGTCAAACTTGTGCAGTCAATTTTTATGAATTAATATTTTTTTGTAAATTAACTTCTCGTGAATTTTTTTATACAATCGATGCACGTTGAATGTAATTCGAATCGAACGTAACATTATTTGTCGGCGATGATAATGATCCGATAATGGAAGCAATTTTTCTCCTTCCATTGTGATCTGATCGAAATACGATCAGATTTATATATGGCCATCGACAAAGGTAGGTCAGATCTGGCCCGAAGAAAGAAGATTTGATACAATAAAAATAAGTGGTCAATATATATTGGCCATAATGATGGAGTAAGGCAACATGTAAGATAATTTATTATATTTGTTTATTTGCCAGAAATAGGGCTATTTTCTCTATATTTTCTCGCATGTGCGAGATTGAAGAAATCCTAATTAAATCTCAATCGCGCGCGTGTTTAAAATCCCCAATTCAACATTTCCCAAATCTCAAGTGATCATCACTTTGAGATGTCCCGTTTAGGTATCCTGCTGCATGGATTAATCAGTAAATCAGATCCCTTATAAATCGTGTCGCGGTCTTAATTAAAGATTTATAATAAATTTATATTAGATTGTAACACGGGTAGGTAGAAAAATGGATAAGAGGGACTATAGATCGGAATACGGGTAGGTATAGGGATATTATAAAAGGTATATAGGTAGGAATTCGGGTAGGTAGGAATTCGGGCAGGCAGGGGACAAGGGGATATAATTCGATAGTTGAAAAAGATTGTAGACGAAATAATAGTAGGTAATAATTTTAATATAATAATAATAAATATAATTATATTTATTATTATTATATTTTTAACAACTCAAAAAGTATATATTAATAAATAATACTAATTTTTTTTTTTACTAATTTTTATATTAAATAATATCAAACAGACATTGTATTACATCGTATTTTATTGTAAATATTATGTACATATATATATTGTGTATATATGTATATTATGTATATATTTTGTATATAATGTAATTAAATTGTACTTATATATCGTATATATGAAAAATATTAAAATAATGTAATAATTAAAATAATTATGCAAATGTAATCGGATGCGTATAATAAAACGGAAATCATGACGCGTTTAGTAAATATTTACTTGAAAAATTTAATAGTTTTTACTTGAAAACTTTAGTAGATGACCAGTATTGGTCATTTCCTTTGAGTTTCGCAAAATAATAGTATAACCATATAATTGATATTCTCCTTGATTGAGTAACAGATATTATAGGTAATAAATTTATTAACGATCTTTTTGTGATTGTTCGCGTAAATTTAAAATGAAGTAAAATAAACTTTGGACTTATTATTCAAAAATTAATAAGAAATGTTAGATAATAGCCATATATTATGTTTTACATGTGAGAATTTCGTGTTTTTGTACGCATACCGAATGTTGCAAATGTAATTTCATGTCAAAAAGAAATATTGTATATAATTTTATTGTATATATTGTCAAATCAATTTTGTAATGTAACTCTTTTATAATGTTGTACATTATTGTAAAGTAAATTGTAAGAGAAATAAACTGTAATTCTAAGAGAAATAAAATAAATGATAGGAATGTGAAAAAAAACGTATTGTAAATAAAAAGAGGGCCGCCGATCGGAATCGGCGGGGGCGGTGGAGGGCCTCTATAGGTTGATCTGTTTCTAGCGGATATATATTACTTAAAACCTGATGACGCATAACGATTTACAGAATCGTACTACAGACTACAGGCTTCTCTCTGCTCGAGCTTTTCGTCGATCGATAAGTGGGAAAAATCGTTCGATGTATAATCGCACCGCGATAAGGCAGCGCGACACAACCGCCAGGAGGTTAGTTCGCAACGTGACCGGCGTAGAGCGCCACCGCCATCGCGAACGGACGGCTCTCCGCTCTCGCGCCTGGTGTGTGCACTGTGTGCCGTGTAGTGTGTACGGTGTATACGGTGCAAGTACGGTACGAAGCGGGACGAGCGAAATCGGACGTGAGTCGCAGGTGGAGGAATCCTCGCGCACGGTCCCTGCGGTCGTCCGTGGACCCTAGGTACGGTGGACCCATCGTCGTTCGCTGTCTCGCGCCTCGTCCGCTCTCTCGCGAGAGTGCTCTCTCTCTTGCGCGCGCGCGCGCTCACGCGAAAGAGAGGAGAGTGTGTGAGTGTGTGTGTGTGTATACGTGTGTGTATAGGAGCGTGCGTGACGTGCGTATACGGCAACGACGACGACGGCGACGACGGCACGGCGACGAGGAGGCGTGTATTGTTCCGGGGCGCGGCGCACGATTCTCACGAATCAGCAACGGGCTCGCCTGAGGGATCGTTGGGCGCTTAATTATGCCCACGGGATCGGCGGCCAGGTACAGGAAAGAGTGCTGCTCCTCCTCCTCCTCCTCCGCCGCCTCCGCCTCCGCCTGAGGAGAGCGCATACACACACGGAGCCTGCGAGGCGCATGCTTTCCCCGCCCGCTCCCTCGCCATTTTGGAGGTGAATACGATTTTCTCGGCCCTTTTTTAGCCCGAACCGTGGCCCTGCCCTGGGCGAACCCAGCGGGGACTTCCACCCGCCGCGCCGCGGAGTCGCGGCGCGTGAGACCGCGCGATGTCACGCCACCCGAACGGACTCGGACAGGCGGATGGACGGATCAGACGGATGGACGGACGGGACCGGCCGTCGTGAGTCGTGACGCGCGCGCTATAACGCGAGGTGCATGTTTTCGTCGTCGTCGACGTCGACGTCGACGGTGCAGCGTTGCACCGCGACGCGGAAGGGGGGAGGTGTGGTGGAGCGCGAGACGGACGAGGACGGCGACGGGAAGAGGTGGGGAAGGGGGCCCGATCGGGCCGACGAGCGCCGAGGACCCAACCCTCCTTACGCCCGCATTTCTCCACCTCCTGTGAATTCTCTCGTCGTCGCCGTCGTCGTCTTCGTCTTCGTCTTCTTCGTCATCGTCGTCGTCGTCGTCGTCGTCATCGCTATCGTCCGGTCTGCCCGCAATTTCCCTTTTCCCCTCTTTGCGAGCGAATTTCCTGACGTCGCGTCGCCACTGATCTCTCGCGAGATCGAAGGATCGTGCTCTCTCGGGGCCCGGAGGTGGCTAGCGGTTAAGGATACTTCCCCCTCGGCGCCGCGCGTCGATAATTCTCTCTCTCGTGCGCGCCCTGCCGAATTTTGCCTCTCGAGCCCCTCTCCCCCTTCCTCCCTTTCTCTCTTTCTCTCTCTCTCTCTTTCTCGTTGCTGATCCGGCCGGTCCTGTCGCGCGACAGAAACTTCTTCTTCTTGAATAATGGCCTTTAAGCAGTACTGCTCCAAATAGGCCAACGCGACAGAAACGACGACCGCGGATAGTCTCCTCCTCTCCGCCGAGGATCGCCCTCCTCGATGATACACACTAGTGTCAGCCACTCGAGGCCGCGGCGAGTAACGTGACTAACGCGACAACAATGACGGGAGTGCGGCGGTTCTCGTTCTCGTCGCTCCTACGGGAAGAACGTGCCTATTTCTGTGTCGTTTGAGCCGTTACGTGTTTTCCTCCTCGCCCTTCTCGCCATCGCAACCACGGGGAAAATCGCATTTAGATTCTCACTCCCGCGGACGAGATAAAAAACGGAAACAACGACGACGACAACGACGACCGGGCTCGGACAATGGGCCGAGCGTAAACGTTTGTTATTGTGCTTTTGCATTTTTCGACGCGCCGTACTGCCGTTCAGTGTGCACTTCCGTCCTTACGCTCGTAAAGCACGCGCGAGGTGCATCCGGCTCGGAGGAAGGTGCCTCCGACTTCTGATACACGAGCGGTCTCTCTCCCGAGAAGTTGAAGAGAGACGTGGACTCTTTGATGAGCTCAAAGTTGAAAATTTCACGGGAGATTTAATTGCGAAACGAAATTCGCGAGCATAAGTAGATAAGAAAACTGTGTTTTCGAAATAATCTCTAGCGTGAGACTGTAGTCAAACTGGAAGACTTATCGAGATCTCTTGAGAGGAAATTTTTAGGAAAAGATACAATTGAATATATATTGTTTTGTAACTGAATGATGATCTGGTTAATTCGCAGCACTACGTACACCATTTATATAACTAGGCAAAGATTAATGGTGATGCTATAAATTAATGAAATTTTTAAGTCAATTATTTACTTAAGAGTTTATTTATTTTTGCTGAAGAGTCATTCTTAATTAGCTGCGTGTATATGGTAACTGGTTAATATGATTTGCAAATAATAAAACATGTAAATTCCTTATTAAAATCTGAGATGAGAATTATAGCGGTGCGATTATACATTAATTGCTGTAACTTTAAATTTTACCTAGCTCAAAATATCTGCATCTAAAACATATTTTTTTTTATAGATAGAATGTTAAATTTGGGAATGGACTGACAGAGGATTCAATAAAAACAGACGGTTCGGGCAAGGAATCTAAAGATAACAGGGCAAGGTATCTGGACTAGGCCTCGGGCATCTAATTATCAACAACTCGACTATGCCAGCTGTTGCAAGGCCTGGTAGTTTAAAGGACCCAGAGATTGCCGAATTATTTGAGAAAAATGATCCGGAGAAAATATTTGAGGATCTGCGCGAGATCGGGCATGGTAGTTTCGGGGCTGTTTACTATGCCCGATGCCTGGTTACCAAAGAAATTGTTGCCATCAAGAAAATGTCTTACCTGGGGAAGCAAACGGTGGAAAAGTGGCAGGACATTTTAAAGGAAATTCGATTTCTTAGGCAACTTAATCATCCTAACACTATAGAGTATAAGGGTTGCTATCTCAGGGACCACACTGCCTGGGTATGTGCGATACACCGAGTTTTTATATCTATTCAGTCAATTTGTCAATATTTTAGATCTTTTAAAGTAGCATTTTATAAACGATATTAAAACCGTGCCGTTGCGTGTCGTTTTGCAGTTGGTGATGGAATATTGTCTTGGCTCCGCATCAGATATTATCGAAGTACATAAAAGACCACTGAAGGAAGAGGAGATAGCTGCAATATGCGAAGGTGTATTGCGCGGCTTGCACTATCTTCATTCCCTCGGGAGAATCCATCGTGATGTGAAAGCTGGAAATATCCTACTTACTGAGAACGGTACAGTTAAATTAGCTGATTTTGGGTCCGCGAGTATAAAATGTCCAGCCAATAGCTTCGTAGGGACTCCGTACTGGATGGCACCAGAAGTTATATTGGCTATGGACGAGGGGCAATATGATGGCAAGGTTGACGTATGGTCATTAGGAATAACTTGCATCGAATTAGGTACGTGTATTTAATATTTCATATATTATTGAATATATATATATATATATAATATGTTGTGTATAAAAACCTATCGCATAGCATCAGTATCTTTTGTATATCAATGATTTAAAATAACTGTTACCATGTTAGAATTTGCACAATTATTCAGAATCTGAATTTATGATAATTCATTTTGTGTCATGTTCAACAAAGTAACAAAATAATTATTCGAGATATTGTAAGATATTAATCTAATTTTTCAAAGTTCTGTAATTTAATTAATAACTTAACTTTTCTGTTTTATCAAAGAAAGAGTTATATCATAATTATTATTTATTCTAGCTTAAACACAAAACTTACATTATTTATATTATTGATTATAGCGGAAAGAAAGCCACCTTATTTTAATATGAATGCAATGAGCGCCTTGTATCATATTGCACAAAACGACACTCCAACGTTAAATTCGCCAGATTGGACTGATGTTTTTCGACATTTTGTCGAGGTGTGTCTCACAAAGAGTCCAATTGAGAGACCAACATCCGGGAAACTGTTATCAGTGAGTTGTCCTTATGTATATCAGCGACACTTTACATCCGTATCTTTTCTCTCTTTTTTTTTTATTACGTTTATGTAGTATGTTAGTAGTAGCCTAGTTGTTCTCTTATAGGCTTTCAATTTTACAGCATCAATTTGTCACGAGACCACGTTCTCCTCAAGTTTTGATAGATTTGATACAGAGAACGAAAGCTGCTGTCCGGGAATTAGATAATTTGAATTATCGTAAAATGAAGAAAATCTTGATGATCGACTCATGCGAGACTGAGAGCACAGTTGGTGACGCTGACGGTATGTTAACGTCAATCATCTATCAACACTTACAATTAGTGAACTTACTATTTTTACGTATCTTTCTCTTGAGTATGCTAATTAAATGTTATCTACTGATATCTCTGAATCTTGAAAACTGCAATCACTTACAGATACTCCTGATGAACAAACAGGTGGTGATAGTAGCAAAAGCAATTCAATTACCTCAGAACACTCAATTCACTCGATGGGCGTCTCAGCAAGCTCTCAAAGTTCCTCCACCAATAGCCTGCCGCTGCCGAATGCTGATGGTAATGACTACTCTTCGGGATCTGTCAGAAATCGGCATAAGGTCTCAGCAGGTGGTGTCACTGCCAATCTTCTTGAACACGGTGCCAATAATTTTGCAACAATTAGGACAACTTCAATTGTTACGAAGCAACAAAAAGAACATATGCAAGAAGAGATGCATGAACAAATGAGTGGATATAAACGTATGAGAAGGGAGCACCAAGGTGCTTTGGTAAGAAATTAAACATTCTATTTAATATTACAGATTATATTACAGAGAAATAACTTGATTATGATACATTTTAAAACTTGTATACTTAAAAGAACTAAAATTTTATGCGCTAAATGATTTAATTGTTTTAAAATATTTGTATTTAAATAAAGAGATTTTTAATCTCTATAAACGATAGTTATTAATGATTGTGATAAAACTTTCAAATTTTATATTTACCTCATCACATCATATAATATTTCTCCTTTTCTTTCACAGGTGAAATTGGAGGAACGCTGCAAGATGGAAATGGAATCACATAAACAGCTGTTGGATAAAGAGTATGAAACTCTGTTGCAACAGTTTAGTAAGGATCTCGAGAAATTGCAGCTCAGACATCTACAAGAGCTGGAACGCAAGTTAAAACAAAATCAAAATGCTGAGAAGAAACTTAATAAAGAGATAACAAGTAGACAGGAGGCTGACCGTAAAGCTCTAGAAGCTCAACAGAAAAGAGAGTACAAAGTAAGTGTCGGCATGAAAAAATTTATCGAGATATATAAAATTTTAACACATTTAATTTTATATTTTTATACGACTATTTATATAGGCTTATAAAGAAAGATGGAAAAAAGAACTCTCTCAGGATGAGGTAACTCCAAAGAGGCAACGAGATGCTACACTTCAAAGTCAAAAAGACAATTTGAGACAAATGGAAGCGCAAGAAGAACAACGGCTTGCTAGAGGACAACGAGAATACTTGGATCTTGAAATTCGAAAATTCCGTAGAAAAAAGTTACTCATCTTCCACAGTTTGGAGCAGGAGCTTCTTCGTGAAGTTCGTATCATAATGCATATATTAAAAAGTTTTTTGATTACTGAATCATTGCATATTTTCTCCAAAATCTTTTCCACGTCGCATTTCTTTATTTTTGGATACTATACGAGTCAATATTCCTTAACAACAATTAATATAAAAAGATAATTTGATTGTAATTTATACTTTTTCCTTGATATTAATTCCGAGATCCAACTTCATTCTTATAAACATTTTTAACTTTTATTGACTGTGAATTTTACATTGAATATATTTATTAAACAGGAGTTGAATAAACGGCAACAGCAGTTGGAGCAAGCACATGCTATGCTTCTGCGACATCATGAAAAGACGCAAGAATTAGAATATAGACAACAAAGAGCGGTACACGCACTTCGTGAGGATCAAGTACATCGACAGCATTCAACGGAACTGTGTAATCAGCAGGATTATATGCAAAGAGCCGAACGTGATCTACGTAAAAAGCATGCGTTAGAACTTAAGCAACAACCGAAGAGTCTCAAGGTAAATAACAATATGTAGCAGTAGGTATTGATATTTGCTCTTAGAGTGAAAGTATAAATGTTTTCAAGTAAAACATTGATTTATAAATGTTTTCTCTGTATATTTGATATTGTATTGACGAATAAATTTTATAATTTTAGCAAAAGGAAATGCAAATTCGTAAACAGTTTAGAGAAACTTGTAAAATACAAACACGACAATATAAAGCATTGAAAGCTCAAACCCTACAATCAACTGCTAAGGATGAGCAAAAAGCGGTCATTAAGAAGTTAAAGGAAGAACAAAGACGCAAATTGGCACTTTTAGGTGATCAATATGAGCAAAGTATCGCTGAAATGCTCCAAAAGCAGAGTATACGGCTAGATGAGTCACAAGAAGTAGAATGCCACAATCTTAAGGTTCGATACGATAAAGATATATATTATTGTGTATTGTAATGTACAGCCTTATCATTATATGATATTAATGAAATATTAAATTAATTTTACAGGAAAGGTTAAATTATGAATTAGAAATTCTAATGGCATACCAATCAAAAAATAAGATGCAAGCCGAGGCGCAGAGGAATAGGGAACGTCGTGAGTTGGAAGATCGTGTATCTGTTAGACGAGCTTTGCTTGAACAAAAAATGGAATTAGAAACTCAGGAATTCCTTCGTGAACGTAGTGAACGTATACGCTTGCTACATGAAAGGCAAGAACGGGAACTGCAACAATTTGATGAGGAAAGTGCAAGAATAGGATTCAGGTATGTGACGAGCAGAAAGTATAATATACAGTACAGAGTTTTGTTCAGTTTTTTTTGTGCAAGGAATATTGTTATATTCACCAGACGCAATCATTGTCATGTACGTTGTGGATCATAATTTTATAGTATTTTTCAAATTATTGCAGTGCTCTGGCGATAGCTGAGGCATCGAAAGAATCTTATCCGGACGATGAAAGCCTTAGCGGCTCCATGTTAAGTCTGGCTCACAGTAATAGCTCCACGTCCTTCCCCCCTAATAGTCTTTAATTTTAATCATATTAATATACGTATACATATATATATGTATGTGTATATGTATATGTATGTGTGTCTGCCTGTAGTAAGTACATGACGAGTCTACCGACGTATAACAATTCAATGACTTACAAATATAACAAGGGTTGGCTCGTTGCGTGCATTGAACCGAACCTGAATGATTTGTTAAGGTTGGGAATGTGTATTGGACTGAAATTGTCATAAGCATGTATTTTTTAATCGTCCAGATATAACAACACAATTTACCAGAAAAGAAAGAGAAAGAGAGCTTCATATTGAAGAAGAATTTAGATGCTTTTTGCAACATTGTAATATTTATTAAACGTAACCAAATATTTCTGAGATGCAGATAGAGATAAAAGAAAGTCTTTAAAGCATTAATCTCATTTCTAATATCCATTAGAGAATCTTAATATACATAGGTCAGACGATGTCAGCATAGAGAATAAAGAATTTTATACACGCCCTATACCACAGAAAAAAAATTTAGAGACATTTATTTATTAATATGTTACAAATATAATAAAAGTAACAGTACGATAATTATAATGCTCGAATTAATATATATTTTATTCTTTTTCCCCTAAAACTTCAGATAAATCTGAGATAGCTTTCTCAGTGTGGTGTTCTGATTTTTACGTTGCTTTCATGATGAAAACTTAAGTTCTTCGTGATAATTGAGCATCGCGCGCACGTTAGTATATTTTTTACGTATATTTCAAGATTTTAATTATATACATATTTCGTTTAAAGTAATAAAAAGTTATAGTGGAGAATTGTAAGTAATATTCTAATAAATTTAGCAGAACTATCTTTTCTTTTATAAGTATAAATATCAGTAATCAAACGTGCATTTCTCAAAAAAAGATTTAGATTCAGGATACAACGAGTTATCCTTTTATTGTCTCTTTACTTTCCATCTCTTATATCTCAATATAACAAATTTAATTGGTAATAAAATTATTGTTGAGAATTAGAAACAATTGGTATTTACTTTTCAATTCCTTTCAAGTTTCCTGCTATAAGATTCTTTAACGTTGTATCTTGGATATCTTCTAAATATATAGTTTACATATAAAACTAATAACATGTAAAAATTATTTATGTGATATATTAATTTATGCATTGTCTAAACAAAGACAAAATATTTAAATATTTACTTTCTAATGGAAAATTCTTGATAACACGAAACTTTTTTTTTATTAATCTCTAAATATTTTCTGCGCCATTATTAAACGAACTTATTTTCAGTTATAAGACTAGTTATTTAATATCTCACATTATTTCCTTTTCACTTCCGTGTCTTTATTCATACAGCATTAAATCTCAATCGAGTTAAAAGTATTTATACGTTGAATATGATATTTAATGAAGAGGAATAATTGTGCAGATTGATTTTAAAATTACGATACAGATACCTTAAATAATAGACAAATACATCTTAAATAAGACAAATTGATATTATTGATGCATTAACTAAATGCTCTATGCTTTTATATTAATAGTTATAGTATTTTATTTTAATTTGGTATGTAAATTCCAAAAAATATTCACTTTTTGTAATGTTTCAATTATATCAATTATTTGCATTTCACAATTTTGAACAAACGTACAACGAACGTTTGTTCCTTCACATCTGCTTATAAGAATTTAAAATATACTTTTCGATCCATTGCTCCATTATATTTATATTGTATCATATACTATAAGTACATTCAAAAATTCATCCAGTACACATCCCAATATTATACTTTTACATCAAAATATACATGTTTCGTTTTTTCCCCCACTTTTTTTCATAAATTTTTATTTTATATGTCACGAAACCATTATACATATAAAATCTGTATCCAAATGATTGTGACTGTTGTTCCTCCTAAATAATGTTCCGTTGTATGATAACTTAACACTTTCTTGTAAACTCAACGAAAAACAAATCGTCTCGTTTCGTATTAAATTCAAAAACTGCGTATTGAGAAAGTGTATTTCCATTAATGATAACACTTTTAAGCAGGTGCTACTATATTATGTAGTTAATACTTAGCAATGCATACAGTCCATTTATTTTTGGATTATGGAATGTCAGTAAGTTTTATTGTATAAACCATTTCATCGTTATCGTAAAAAAAATGTAAATTTTTACAATTCAATTATAATCTAATTTCGTTCTAATATATATGTGTATAATATATATTATTTATATATATATATATATATATATATATATATGTATATATATATTTATACATATATATCTATATATTTACATATATACAATATATAGTATATATAAAAATAATTTATATATTATATATGTATATGTATGTATGGAGAGCAGTAAAACATGTCACCATGAAATACTTATAAGCGATAATTGAGAAAACCAATCAAATACTTGTATTATATTAATTAATGCGTATATTACAAAAAGAAAGAACTAATGTTCTATAATTTTATTTTACGCTTATAGCTTGAGATTCTTCACGTAAATTAAAATAAAAATGTTTATTTAGTTTTAGAAGAGGTAAAAGTAAATAATTATAAAACAGATTGAGGGGCATGACCAAAAATATTGCATTTTATTTCGTAAGTTCATAGATCTTTCTTCTCCGTAATAATTTATACGTTTTAAACAAAAGTGAAAAGCTTTAAACGACATTCACATAGTAAACGTTTTGTCATTCGTGTCACAATGGCAATATAGCATTGTACATTCCAATTTTCGTTATACATACATATTATACATATAAATATGTGTCTTTTTTTTAATCCTTCATGAAATTCTGACGCGAAAATTATAAGCGACTAGCATGCATCGAACGAATATCTAAAAGCGTGTTCAATTATAGTGATATGAGTGATTGTAGTGAAACACAACAATACAATTGTTATCATGGTTATATGTTCCAAGATGTACGATACGGAAAACTGTCACAATCAACTTGAAACGTTCCCCATTATGATATGTAAATACAGACGCATACTATACATAGTAATCGAGATGTAACGACTCATTATGGAAAAGACAGTAAGATGACATCCATGTGTGTATGAAGATACATAAAAATTCTTCCTTAGGTTCTTATTAGGGAGAGATGTCCGAAAGTAATTACTATAATCAATTTAAAGCACAGCAGACTAACAGAGATTGTTCGTGCTAACAAACCGCGGACTCTAAATTACATAAGATGTGTGGTATAGGAAAACTGTTTAGACTAATTTAATATGTTATATAATACGTCTTTCTGTTATTATAAGTAACTAATTAAACAATTGCGATTATTAAAGTTTTAGATTTCAAACCTACCTTCATTGGGGAGGTTTTATATAAAAAAAATTGTTAAGTTTTATATGCACTTTTAATTATAGCACGAGTTGTGTCTCTGAGTTAAGTTGTATGTATGTAACAAAAAGATTATTCTCGACCATAGTCTGTGTAATCACTATAACTTGCTGAATACCCAATTTAGGAAATTAATTGTCGATGTTGCTAGAGTTTTGTAAATATTTATTCGCTTTACATAGAATTGCGATATGGAATTTTGATTATGATATCTAGTATTTAGTGAGAGAGAGAGAGAGAGAGAGAGAGAGAGAGAGAGAGAGAGAGAGAGAGAGAGGAGAGAGGAGAGAGATTTATAAAAATTTTCCAAAAAACGCGCGCGTGGCTAACTATCAGTTAACTTTGGAATGTGATAACTGGTAAGCTAGACAATTAATCATAGGCATAGCATATCAAATGTCATATTATCAAATTATGCTTGTGATTATTTGACGAGCTCGTTCTTCACTTACTTCCATTTAAGGTGTGATTTGGTAATGTTGGTGGTTTGTATTGCAATGCAATTCATTGTCGTCAGATAGAAACGCAATATTTTTGAGATTGCTGTAACAATTACGATTCCAGTACGAATTATGTCTTCTTTACACTCGGCCAATTACAGGAATATTGTTTTTGTACACGACGAAACACCGAAGTGAATGTAACTATATACGTCAATACAATTTCTGGCTTTAATTAAAGACAAATCGTAACTTTTTTTTTTATTTTCAACCGCCTTGCTCTTTCAAGGCGAAGATGCGCTGAGTAGCAAGAATAGGCATTAGTCGTATTTGCAGAATAAATACCATTGATATCACGGAAAGTAGAAAAAATACTTCAAACCGATCATTAAACCGAAAGAATGAATATGCAGGATATTGTAATTTTGCGAAACAAAATGATTTTCCATAGATGTTTTATAAAACGGAAAATTGATATCTTTTGAAGACAACCAAATAGTGAAAACCAGATGTATATACGAGGTTGTATAAGATTTACGTTCGATCTATCTTCTAACGGACCGAAAATGATTTGTTTTTAACAAAACTTAGATCTGATCTCCTTTGCCAATCCTAAGCTTCATCGGTAATTAGATTTTAATTTATTCTTGCATTTTGTTCTTAAACGAGAACAGAACTCATACCAAACACCTTGTACCATATTTTGATAGTAGGATGAGACTCATGTCTGATGTATATACATAGTGTGCATATTAAGGCAATTTTTAATGAGGCCATTATTGAAATCTGGGATATTTATTCTTTATTCAATTTTATAATATGTACAGCTCTGTATTGAAATATTAATATGCAAATTCCCGCAATAGCGTTATACGAGCGTTAACTTTAGCTGCAATTAAAGAGAATAACTTCATCAAGAATTTTCTGTGGCAATGCTGGTGTTTTACATCGAATTGAGTGTAATTGCCTGAGTGGGTGAGTTAACATTTTGTAGTCAATATGCTCATACAACTCATTTGTAGTATGAGATAATAACGTAGACGAATAGACTAATATTCTTCTAATTATTTTATTAATTTTATTTTATTGTTATATTATTATTATTATTATCTCTATTATTATATTAACATAACGTAAAATGTAAAATTTTATTGAGATAGACACCAATAGCTTCCTAATAAATAATCGTGAAATGCATTACACGTAATGCGAATAATCGAATCATGAACGCTCTTGATAACAATTATACAAGCATTCAGTTTTATTTTCAAATTTAAGTAATATACACAGACATTTTGTAACTAAGGCTGCGGTCCACTTGACGCTACAAATGCTTTGAAGCGTTCTTCTTCCCCTTTTTTCTTCATTGAAAGAAAGGAGAAGAGGAATGCTTCGAAGCATTTGTAGCGTCAAGTGGACCACAGCCTAAATCGATTGAGGAAAGCGTATGTACGGTGCGCTATCTCCATCGCAAATTAAGGCTTAAAGGAAACAGCTAAAACTGTTTAATCCAATACATATTGATAAGATAATAAAGTCGAGAAATGTTAATCTATAAATGCATTTTGATCCAGTTCGCCGATCCTTTAAGTAATGCGCAAATCAAATTTTATTGACGATTTATACATTTGACTAACATGATAAATTCAGAAACACCTTTTTTGTTCTATGTTATACTGTGCCACCTACATTTTCGCAATATATATCAAATACAATACGCAAAAATGGAAAGATATAGCAAATATGAGAAAATCAGAATATATTGATATCGTATTGTCTTCCTGTGGAATGTTTTAAAATTGCTGATGAATGAGTTAGAAGAAAAAACGCATATAAGTATAAAGACCATTCCTTTATATCTTTCTCTCTCTATACATACATATATATAATGCATGTGTTGTGATTCAACTGACATTTTGTCAAAAGCATGGCATTACATATGTAAGTATATATACATGTGTAATATATATATATATGTATACATATATATATATATATATGAATAGCCGCTTTTGCCAATGTATAACGTCAAATGGTAACAAACTACATCCTGCCAGTTGTAATACAACAAAAATTTGTAGCTTTTCTCATGCGCGTAAATAGTTCATACTTAAATCTACACAGTGTATACATATAACAAATGTTTTTACAATATTACAGTCCGTACATATACATTTATAAGAAATAACCGGTATAATATACAAATGCATTTGTGTTCGCACCCGTAAAAACTTATTTCGTGGGCGAAAACGAAGTTGGACATAATATGCGCGAATGCATTTCTCTTATCAAGGGTACGGTATAAGCGACACACTCGTCCCAACCGGGTGATCTCCAAGCACTTTCGCGCGTCTCCTTACGTGACTGAAGATCCTTGTAACCTGGAAGTAAACACAGATATTATTTAACGTGTGTGAAGACCGAGCATATAATGTACATAGAGGCAGCGTAATATAAACAATACAAGTTTCACTTACACCAAATATGGTGAACATTGTACAGTCTACCAATTTGCGAGAAGTAACCAGCAAACGGTTCGTCGTTGTTGCGTCTATAATTAATAGCTTTCGCCCAATTGTTTCCCCATTCTATCATCGTGCCTGGCTTCAAACTGTAACTGCGTATCTCATATTTGTTCGAACCTGTCCGCTTTACCAGCGGTGGCCAATAACTGAACGCCAACAGATATTGTAAATGGCGCGATCTTAGGTAATTCCCTCGTTCCTTGAGCAATCGCTGGTAAGCCTACGGAAATTAATTATTTTCCCATTAGTGATCACTATTATGTCTCTGACATCTTTTTACATTACGCAGCAAGATATTTCGTACCTCATCTTTGGAAAGCACATTTTGCGCGTGATCTATGCGTTCGAATCCACCAGTATATTGCCATAAATGTAACGCCTGATCCAAGTCTCCCACCTCCACTGTCCACGAACCCACTAATTCGCAATTCAATTCAGATTTTTTCGAGTGTATGAGGTTGACATTCTCCTCGCTGGAATGACATAAAAAGAAATTACATCAATCATAGATAAAAAAAATTTTTGTCCATTTCTATCAATGCAGATTAGCTTTAATCTCGGTGTTTAACTTTTTATCTTTTTCTAGTTCTAAGAATTAGAAAAAGATAAAGGGTAAGTCAAACCGAGATTAAAGTTAATCTACATTGGTAAAAACGGACTTTAGTGTCACGGACTTGTTTACAGCTTGACAAGAAGGAAATAATAACATAAACTCGCAGACGTTACAAAACAAGTATATAAATAACATTCTAACACCGGTTACACATACAAAGCTGACAAAAAATAACAATGTGATAAGATACGAATGTACAAAGAATACAAGCTCGAACTATATCCTAGGGATTGCCCCGCGATATCTAAAACAAACTGTGAACGATAAAAAATAAATAATTCAAAGCGTCGAATTCCGTTAAAGACTGATCGATCCCTATTGCATCGGATTAATAGGTCAGTGAACTATCACGCACTCGGAGGCAAGGTCACAAAGATGTCGACTCACTAGTTGGCCAAATATTTGTCAATCGAGTCTGGCCGTATGTTATGAGTGTTCAACGCGTAAATGACCTCCTTGTCGGAGAGCATTCGCGAGTGCGACTCCTTCGTCGGCTCGATCTTCCTCACCAGGAGCTTGCTCAGCCATCCCTCGCTGATGTCGCAACGGATCGACGATCTCGTCAAGGACCTGCGGAAATGATACAGCGATTATCCGACCCGAAACGTCGGTCGCCGTCGGTCGCCGTCGGCCGTCACGCTCTCGCGGACTCCTCGTCCGCGGATCGCGACGGATCGCTCGAGAAATTAAAGAAAAGGGAAAATAACAGCGGCAACTCGCTCCGCGCGAGTTGACGCGCGCTCACCGTGCGGCTACGTGCAGCGGCAAGCCCCCGTTGCCGGCGAGCGCGCTCGCCACGGCGCGGAATTGTCTCCTCAAAACGGCGGCCATTTCTCACTGGGGCCTGGGCTACGGGCTACGGCTACGGCCGCGCGCGAATCTCCCCCGTCGTCCGCTGCCCGGTCGAGCCCGCGGAGCACTACAATTGCTGCGGCGGGATAACGCGCGGCTGACGCGGCCACAACGCGGCCCGCTCGACGGTACGCCGCGGAAAACCGCCAATTTGTAACTTGGTCGGTTTATTTATACTCGTAATATCCATGCGCGACCGCCCGTCTTTTCTCTCTCTGGCTGCATTCCGATATTCACTGTCAGTACTGCAAATCTATATTTTACGTCACGTATACTATAGATTTTCAGTACTGAAAGTTGTTGACAGTGAATATCGGAATGCAACCTCTTTCTCTCTCTCTCTCTCTGCATGGAGAAGCGAGACTTATGGTCATCGAGAACACGAATGAATCAATGAATACGAACTCGCGACTCGCGACTCGCGACCCCGACGTCGCGACGAACGTGGACAAACACTCCGCGGAATCGCGTCGCGCCGGCAGAGTTGCCGTTCGGAAGACCGGGCAGCACGGCAGCATCGGTGGTGGGGATGGCTGGCGCAGAGTAGAGACATAACTTTTGGAATACAAATCGTTTAAGTTTCTCGAAAAATCGTACAAGTTATCGGAAGAATGTATTAGTTCGATAATAGCCCACAAAATACTTGAAATATTTCTCGAAACCTTGGAAAAATCGTTAAAGTATGTTATATTGAAGGAAGATTATGTTGAAATACAGGTCAGCAGCCAAAGTTCTCGGATCGTCAAAATTATCAGAAAAACATTTTCTTATCAGAGATAAGGAGAATTGGAAAATGCATCTTTCGAGATCCTCGAAAAATCTCTAAAGTTACTAAACGAATATATTATTGGGTGCGATCCACTGACGCTTCAAACGCTTCAGATCATCATTTTGTCCTTGTTTAACATTTGATGAACGACAAGGGGTGCGTTCCACTTATCGCTCGTGGAATCATTTCATCCTTGTTGTTTGTCAAATGTTAAACAAGGACGAAATGATGCTCGCGAGCGTTGTGAGCGATAAGTGGCTAAATGGAACGCAGCCAAGAATGAAATGTTTTCAAGAGCGTTTGAAGCGCCAAGTGGATCGCACCCTACATATGTATTATCAACAACAAGTAACGCGAATTATATTAAATTTAAATTTCGCGCCTTCGCGACAGAAAGAATTCCCCATGGAATTCTCGAGACCGACCTAGCCTAGGGAATTTTTCCGCTCCCGGGTGGCGGGTCACACGTCCGAGCCGCCATCGATTCCAGCAGCGAGCAGCTTCGCTCGCTTGGAAACACTTGGAATGTTCGCGAAGGAGGGCACCAGTTATATAGCCGACGTCGGCCGGTGTTACCTACTCAAAAGAACGTCTCCCCTCAAGATACTGACCGGCGCCGCCATTGTCGCCGTCGTCGCGTCGTCCGCCGGTAAACTTCACACTCTTCACAGTACCCTCGCATCGGGTTCAGTTTCGTCCAGTTTCGTCATTCGAAGGCAGTATAGGCAGTGTAGGCACATCCGAGGACGCATATAAACGTCCGCACTGTCACGCGAAATAAAGGACGACAGTCGAGCGTTGAGGTGGGTGTCCCAGGTCGATCTGTCAGTTTTTTCGTCCTCTGATGATGATGATCGTCCGGTCGTCCGGTCGATCGATCGGTCGGTCGGTCGACCGACCGATGGATAAAACAACGTCGTTGGTCATCGCGCGTTTACGCCGATCGTGCTTTTTACACGCTTCCTTTTTCACCGGCTCCCTATCGTTCGTCGCGCCTGTCGGAAGTTAGTAAAAAGGTGTCGGAAGGTCAGCCGCGCGAAAACAACGTTGTGACGACGTTGAAACGGAGCGAGTTGGACTTGTCCGCGCTACGTGTCCCTCTCCTCCGAACGCACATAGGCGTATCCTCTGTAATCTGGGAATTGGAACCGGCGCGGTGGGCTCACGGTTTCAGTTCCCAGCTGATCTCTGTCTTGATCATTCGCTCTACTGTGCACCAGATGCACCAAATTCCGATTAAACTTGCTTGACTTGGTTGAAGTATTAACGCTATTTTGTTAACATGAACAGAACTGTTAATTTTTTCAAATTATTAGAGAAGATATTATTAGGCTGCCAAGATCTCTGGCCCACTTTCGGACTAAATCTTGGTAGCCTAATGATAAATTTTCTGTGTGAATTTTGTATGCTTTTTCCAACTTGGTAAACTGCACGCCGTTTGTTTTTCGGTAGAATACTACAGCTTTCTGTTGGAATAGTAAATCCACATATTTAAATCGATAATCGATTTAACTTTTGATGCTAATAAGCATTCTTTTTTAAGTCATTACAAAGAATTTATCGCGAAAAATATCACCCCGGCCTGTTAATTTTTCATTTAACATATGAAAAGAAAAGAAGAATTGGAATTATTGGAAACAACGAATTATATACTGCAGTTAAGAATTTTGCTTTAGGCAATTAATCGGAGTTTGGCAAAAGCCGCCGCTGTAGGTGAAGTTATATGATGATAAAGAGATAACAGGAACATCTTGAATGATAAAATACCGAATTTAATGTCATCGTATTTTTAGCCGAAGTGTACACGTTAAATTTTATCGGTCAAAGCGCTCGTATTAGATATATTTTTACACTTCGATATCGAGAGACACAGTACCGCCAAATATATTTTTAGAATATAGGGATGAATAACATCACGATACCTGAATTGCACGGAGCCTCGAACAGCACGGTAAAAAATTATGACAACCCTGCTTTTGAAGTTTTCTTTTTTTTTTAATAGTCCTTTGAACAAAATTCTATATGGATATGGAGTCTTGAATTGCACGATTTTCAATATAATCGTGTTATTCGAGGGTTATGGCTGCGGTCCACTTGACGCTACAAATGCTTTGAAGCGTTCTTCTTCTCCTTCTGTCTTCATTGAAAGAAAGGAGAAGAGGAATGCTTCGAAGCATTTGTAGCATCAAGTGGACCGCAGCCATATTTATATAATGTATATTTATGTACACGGCAATCCTACAGCACTAGAATATGACGTGTCAAGTTCGCCGTGCGTTGTCTCGCGACGAGTCGACACGCGGTTCGTTTTCCCGTACCTATCTCACGGAAAAACTGACTTCGTCCGCGGCAAGTAACCGCGCGATTTCGAAATCTACCCGCAGCCCGGACCGAGAACTTGATCGCGATTCAATTTGGCGCGGCGCCGTGCGCGCGGAAGGGATAAGTATAAGTGAAATAGAAGAAGCCGCACCGCGCGAAAAGGTACGCCAGTGACTAGTGAGAACCGCGCGAATCGATCTACCGCGCGCCTTTTTCTTTCGTCGATGCCGTCATTCCGATGGTGTCACGTGTTCGCGAGCGGGCCGCGTGAAAGAATCGTCGGCGACATTATCCGCGAGTGGATAAATTCGCGCGTACGTCCACCGAATTAATTCCGTCCGCGAATTGATTCTCTCTCGGACGATCGCAGCCTCGATCTTCCTCGGCCTTTTACTCGTGGAGAACGGATCCGATTTTCTCGATTGCACTTTCTTTCGCTTTGAAAGAAGTAAGTCCGCAACGCGAGCCTCAGAAGTCAGAAAAGAAAGGAACAACTGTCGTTGAATAAGAAAGAGAGTGTATTTCGAAGAGATATTTCGAAGAGACAGATTTGAACGACAAAAATAGACGAAAACAAAAAAGTAGTGCGCGCGCATGCATACACATGCGCACAAAACCCGAATGAAATGAACAATTGCTTGCGTATTGTTTCTTATGTAAGAAATTGTAATTACACTCGCGATGCAAGAATAGCTCGATATTGAATAAAAAATCGCCGATTCTCGGGTTGCGTTCGACGGATTCGCGTTGATTCTTCGCGCTCGATTCTTTATGCCGAGCGTAGAGAGATTCGCCGAAGGGTTTCGCGCAATTTCCCGGCTATCTGCTATTTCCGATCTCGATTACGAAAGATCTGGATTTAACCGACTCCAAGAAAATGGAATGCGCCCACACATTCGCGGTTTCGAAGTAGCTGGCCGAACACGTGGTGCGCTACTTCGATTTTACGTAACGCGGTAGCCAGCCAGCGTCTCGTAACAAACTGAGCACGTGGACCTTCGAATTCGGTGAACCCCATCACGAACGACGTGAGGAACGTTTCGTTATCTGTTTTTGTTGTCGCACTTGAACAGTTAGACTTTGGCTGCATTCCGATATTTTACTATCAACAACTGTCGGTACTAAAAATCTATAGTATACGTAATATATACAAAAATATAGATTTTCAGTACTGACAGTGAATATCGGAATGCAGCCTTTATGTATTTTCTGTGACTGATGTTTATAATTTATTCAAAATAAAAGAAACCGATAGCCAATTTTTACTCTTCAACATGTATTTTTCAATATACTTCATTCTTTCGTTTTCTTTTTTTTTCGACGAAGTTCGAAATTACTTAAAAAGTCTGTTTTACGTTATTTTCACTATGTCTGCGTTTGTAGATATTAAAGAAAAAAACTGAAAGTTTATTTTTACCTATTCTCAACATGTACTTTCCAATACACGTTTATTTTTGCATTTGCAATTAATTTAAGTTAGAAATAACTATTAATTTTTATTTACTCTATAAAATGTATTTTTCAATGCATCTTATTCTCTCTCCTGTCTGTTTTTTCAATCGACAATGTTCGTTAATTTTGCATATACAGAGTTGGAGTCCTGTTATCATTTATCGTAAGGATGGTGAGGTAAGAAATTTCGAATTGGTTACCAACCATCCCAATCGGCAACAAAGCATTGCATTGATTAAAAATTCTTAACATGCTCCGGGTTTTCAAAACTGTAAAGACGCTGAAATGGCACTCGGTAGTCTTCGCACTTAGCACGTGGCAAAGCTAGTAATTACTTCATTACCTTGGCACATATCCGTTTCTTACGTGTCTTCGATAATGTTCCCTCCGACGAACATCGATCGAAATTGCCTGTCTTCAAAGAGAACACGTGATTGAAACCGGCAATCGAACAGCGATGAATAATAAATCAACGAATCAAGAGAATAATTCAACGAGAAAGCAGGCAAATAATGATGCAAAACCATTAATTTTAATTTCTAAGGAGATCAAAGGAAATTCGATTTAATTCAAACTTGCAGCGTTAATTCTTCTCAGCTTCTTGCATGCCTCGTCTTCGAAGATACTTTCGGTTTTTCGTAATCAGATCAGAAATCGCGCGCTTCGACAGTTACGCGTGATTCACATTTTAACGCTACGAGATGTTCAACGTGCTGGACGCTTTAGACGCTTTATCGTGGTTGAGAGGTCACGTTGATTCTATTGTGCATTCCAACGTCCAACGTTTATCTGCGAAATAGATTTATTCAATAGATCAGCAGGCACATCCGGGACGTTATCAAACAGACGCGTAATAAACTTATTTGCAAGACATAAAAGTTGAAAACGGATAAAAGAAGATATATAGCGTTATGTAAAAATGCAGATTAGATAATCGTCGAGAGCCGGAGGTTCCGAAAGAGAATTGATGTTGAATCGACGCATTATAATCCGAGCGAAATACCTTAATCACTGCAATACACAGCGTGGTGTTGATTAGCTCCAATTAGCGCGCGCTATCGTCGCTTTATTATTTTAATTATATTTCAGATCCTGACAAAAGACAAACAAACAACGATTCGATCTTTTCAATCGCGATATCTACGATAATATAAACATGATCGATTATTTTTACAACCTCTATCTTTACGATTTTCATTGATATTTTTATGAATTATGAAAAAGATCGCGAGAGCATTAACTGTCTTAAATTAATTAGTCTTAAATACGTATAAATAATAGAAAGATTTCTTTTATTTCAATAATTCACTTTTTGTTTTAATCTCTCATATTTTCATATAGTTTTCTTTCAAGCGTCACTTTAGATTCTCCCGTCACTTGCGCTAAAATTCAGAATAGAATTAGAAAATCATATCGGCTTCTATTTATAATTTTATGTACCGTGTAATGTCACGAAAAACATCAAAGAATCGAAATACACAGACATAAAATATTTATATATTAAGATATTTATATCAAAATACAATAAAGAATTGTAATCAAAATTCTATCCCGAAATCTGACGCAAATTTATACAGCTAAAACGAGCTTTAAACGGTACGAATTTCGGAAAAACTGGAAAAATTCGATTGTTATAGTAAATATTGTAGTCTCGTATTCTATCAAAAGAGTGGAACAACACTCAACTATTTGAATAGTTTTAAAATGCATCGAGCAGTTTAAATAAAAACTGCACGCGGATGAAATACCTCCAGATTCGCCTATCGACGGATAACCCGGCGTACGTGCAGCTTCCGACGAGAAGCGAACGCTGATACGCATGCGTGCATGCGTGTGTTTGTATGTGTGTATTTAAATACTCCATTTCTTTTATCTTCTGTTATGAATATCGCGCAATATCCGAGTACTTCATTTATTAACGCATACTTATTTGCTTTAGATTGCTTTCGCACACCGTGCCGCGTGTCGTTGTGCGAAATGTCGACGAAAATTTCGAAGGTCTCACGTTTTGCTTAATACATTTACAAATCCAAGTTACATATATGAAATCAATATTTGAAACCCGCGAGTATATATATCGGTGATCTTGAACATAAAAATAAGAGCTCGACATTATTCTCTATCGCGTCGCTTCCAGGACGAGAGAAAAATCACGTTTCTTCAAGTTGTTGGTAGTTTCCCTTCTCACATAACCCGTTCGCGCGTCATTAATCCACCCGATGGTGTAAATATCTTTTGCTTCCGCGTAGGTTAAAACGCGCGCACCACGTGCGCGACGCGTGCCAATTTTCCGCGTGTCGCCTCGACAATGACGAAGACGACGACGATGGTGACACGCGCTCGCAACGTGACGATAACATTTTTTTACAGATGTATTTGCATCACGGCTTTCGGCTAGACGCGCTTTGACGAGCCGCGAATGACTCATTGCAAATCTTCCTCGGGTTCAATCACGAAAAGCAGCGATCGAGCCTCCGATAACACTGTACAACAAAAAAAAGCACAAGAACGAACCTTGCGGCATTCGATAGTTTTTTGGACGCAGAAAACGATCCCGTTTGCCAAATTGCTTTATCACGTCATAATTTTGAGATATTTGCAGTTAAGTTGTAAAAATGGGCTATTTTAGTATATTTTGGCATATTAAAACTACGATATGTGACGTATCGGAGAAGTTTAATCGCAATCAAAATTAAGTATGTTATTAGGACTTTCAGCCCTTAAAAGAAATTTTTTGTGTCGCTTATGGTTAAAAAGATATTGATGATTAGCGTAGAGCAAGGTTCGTTCTTGTGCTCGAAAAAAAGTGATTTTTTGTTGTACAATGTAATTATCGCAATTATAATCACTCCGATTTCCACATCTGGTTAACGGTATTTACTCGGAAAAATGTAACGTCATTTTTTCACTTTAATTATCGATAATCCTGAAATCTTCGAAGGCTATTCGAAGAGTCGTTTTCATCCATCCTGAGATGTTAATCCTTAACTAATGGAACGACAGTCGACACTATTGCGGCGCTTACGCTTCGCGATCTTTTCGAGGCGGTTATCGATAAGACGCTAGTCACTTATCTAGGTTCAACGAAAAGAGAGAAATATGACTATCTTATCTTATGTTGTATAAAGAACATCGAACAATCGGCGGTAATTTATAAGCACAATTGTTTGCACGCTAAACGGAAAAATACTTGTTTGCTTCGCCAGTTCCGTGTCGGAAAATAGCGCCCTTACCGGTCACGAGTCAAGCTAATCGCGGTAGAACGAATCGTCGACGATCCGCTAAAATTGCGTCACAACGCGGATGTCGCGCGCACGAAACAGAATTAAGGCTCGTTCGTTCGCAAGGTGAAGAGCGCGACCGTGGGCGATCAGCTATTCGCGGTCAGTGATCGATCATGCATCCAGGAGCGCGCTTCGTGCGATCGTCGCCGAGATCCGGAGTACCGGTTCCCCGAAATCGCGACTCGGAGCGGGCGTTCCCCGATATCTCGGCGATATCACGGAACGGGGCGCCGGGGGGGGGGGGGTGTCACCCCGGTGTGTTTACATGTCATCCGACGGTGATGGAAGCGGCATACACAACGCCACGGCATCTCGGTCGCGGAGAGCGTATAATTGTGTTTGATCGCGCAATGACGACGGCAACGGCGGCGACGGCGGTCGAGAGGGTCGCGCGCGCGGGTGGTGGTTGAAAGGTCGCGGCCTCCGTCATTGATATGGTTATAGGGAGCGCACTTTGGACCAAACGGTCGCGCCGACTTAAGAGGGATAAAGCGCGACGGCGTTAGTCGAGATCGGTTTAGTGTCGTCCCGGCCGCGCAACGCGACGCATCGGCGCAACCCGACCTTACCCGCTTTCGCGCTCGATTTTTTTTTTCTCTAAATTTTCCCCCCTTCGCTTTTCTCTCTCTCTTTCTCCTTCCGAGCCCGCGATCTGTATAAACCGGCGAGGGATAGAACGCCGATGAATCATGGACCCCAGTCAAGAGCGACAGTAAACCGCGCAACACGTATCGCGCACGAGAGCCGATTTCTATCAGAGGAAAAAAAGAGAGAGAGAGAGAGAGAAAGAATAAAAGAGCCGTATCTTTTCCGCCGCTGTATACGCGTTAAACGCACGTGACACACGACATTTCGCGTGGGCAAGGACGACCGTGTCGACAGACCACGGCCGCCAAACGCGATTTCGCCACGCGCTTCCCACCTTCACGTTCCCGCGTGAACCTGCCACGTTCCCATACCGACTACGCCATCATGTGGTCCACAGAACCGGGCAGCTTCACCTCCAACGGGAGCATGATCGTCGTGAGCAACAGGTTGCCGTTCGTGCTGAAGAGGAACGAGCTGAGCGGCCAGTTGGAGCGCAAAGCCAGGTGAGTGTCACACTCTCTTTCCTCTTTCTGCCGAAGGAACAAAACAGGAGGATACCGTGCGGATGACAGCGTCGCGTGCGACGAGGAGAGAGAGAAAGAGAGAGAATCTCAGCTGTCATTCCACATTTCACGTTTGTCGCGCCGAGTGCGACATGATTACATGCGTTATGCGGCGATCGCGTAATATGTTCTTTAAACAAATCTCATCTCGCTTTTTTGCATTTCGCTCGATATATAAATGACTGGAACTTTGCGGCGTCGCGCATGCTAATCGCACGGTACCTACCTGCTGTTATTATATTTTTATTTACATCAAAGCTCTGGAGGATGTGTCTCACACGTTTCCGTATGTGTCGCATTTTCTTTTATGTTAACCAAATAGACTGTTGTAGTTATTGCTCGAGCGATTTCTTATCCCTTAAATATGCAATTTTTCGTAGCATTCTAATTGCATTTTTTAAATAAATAAGGACTGCAAATTCTTTTTTACCAATTTTGACCCCTCCCAGAACTTCATACGAGAGAGGGTTAAGGGTTAAGATCGTAATGTCAGTTGCAATATTCAAAGCTTTCAACACTCACGTCACCTTGTATTCCGTTTTTCACATATTTACTTAACTGAAAAACTGTGGCTCGAGATAACGAATGCGACAAGTTACTTGCGATTATGTGTCGTCTTCAGAGTTACATCACTCGCCGCTGTCATTATCTCTATACATAGGATACTGCCAGACAGCGTTATAACAGACTATCGAGATACTACTGTAGCAAAACAATGATTGCACGTATCTTATTATATACACCGACTCGTTCTAGATTGTACTTAACCCGACGTTATTAAAGTAAAAATATGTACCAAGATGAAGTTTATTAAAAGAGTTTAAGCCGTAACGAATTTTTATAATATTTATATAGAAATCAAGTTCGAATCTTAAATTAAAAATTTGTAATCGATAAAATTTACCAATAAAAAACCCGTCTTGGTAACGTCGCGTTGAAATGTGAAAAATCGTAAGAATCCACGCGTTTCTGAGTGCAAGTTTCATTTTGGTGGTGGAAGGAGAGATATGTGTGGCGAACGTGCATATGTCACAAACAGAAGGAGCGATTATTTCAATAAAAGACGCGTCGTATCAGAAAATAAACATACGGCGTACATAGATACAGTCAGCAGCAGATCGGTGATGGGGGCGACAAAAATGCGAATAACAAAGTTCAACTTGAAACTTTCATACTTGGAGAACGCGATAGAATCTCTGTGCTCGACAAGACTTCTCGCTCGACAAATATGTTGACAAGACGATCTTATAGCACGTGGTAGACGCTATTTGCAGCGATCGAGAGCGATTGGAGATCGCCCCACGCGCGGGGCGATTAATTGAATTGAAGTAAATAAAATAAAAAGAATATATCGACTTGGCGGGGTGAGCGTGCGCGACATGGTCCTCTTGTAATCACATTCAAAATAACTTTTTTCGACGAGCGTAATCTAATCGCAAGTATACAAATGGTGGCACTCTTACAAAATGTCACGCAGAATTTTTGTACCGGATGGAGCTGGATTAGTGCGAATTCTTACGATCGTCTTCTACTCGTATCATCGACGTCACGAAATTGATACAAATGCAATCGACGTGCGTGAAAGAAGATTCTTTGAAACCGATCTCCATAAATCCGAGTGTACGCTCCACTTATTTAACCAATTGAGTCGTGCATTCTTTATCTTGAAGGGAAGTTTCTAATTCATTTGAAAATATATATATATATATATAAATTTTTTTTATTCCAGAGACATTTATATATTACACATCCAATTAATTAGCGATCCGCGTCCGTTGTTCATAATTCAAGTTTTTTTAATTCAGAAAACACGTTTTTATACGAGTCCTCGGCTATCTCGCGGATGACACGTCGGTCATTATTTCCGGTATATTCTTCAGGGCGAGCACATAATTACGCGATCGAGTCTTACGAAACCATAATGAAGTTTTCTTGGCACGGAAAAGTATATCGGGCTAACGAAGCGTGAATCACCTGTATCGTCGTACGTGTCGCCCGATTGGCGATTACCGCACATTTACCGCGCATTTACCGCAAATTTCTCAAAGTGGCCGATAAGCGGTCGCATACGCCACCTGCGATACATGAGTCATATCGTCGCACGTGTCTACCGCGTGTCTATGCCGGTCGCATCCGCGCGTGTTTCGTGCTCTTGCTCTTACATCCGCCCACGCGATCCCGTTGCAGCTCGCGATCGTACCTGACGGTACCTGCGATCAGCGACTCGCGCCGGATCGTGGAAAAATACTAACGCGAATGCAGTCGCTCCTGGTTATCGTTAGGTACTTGGCCGATAATTTTCAATGCCAAAGGTATCAATGCCGGATCTGTTTATCGCACACGCACGTTGAATCGTTCGTGTGTGACGGGTTATAATGTTTATATAAATTTATCTCCTTTTTTCGTTACATCACCCGATATTGTTGCGCCGAATCGGTAATGCTATACAATGTAGCGGGATTAATGCGAAGTCATCGAGGATTAATTCGAACGAAAGCGAATCACGATAACATATTTAAGACGGCGCTATCGCGACATGTTATGTCCGGCTTGATAATTCTCAAAATCTCCGTCTCATGATGTCTTTAAAATAGATCGTACGGGTTGCACACAGGTCGACGCTAATTTCAACGTCATAGAAGTGTCACATAAAAGGTCGTACAAACAGTAATTATAGCACTGTTAGATAAAAGATATTGATCGTAACGGGGAACAGCGCGACATAAATCGTAAACATTCGTTCGTTTCCATTTATGCCGAAGGATTTACGACTCGATGTCGATTATTTAATAATTATATTAACACAAGGAAACTCGACTCCTTTTTCTATCTGACGTTTAAAGATCGATCAGCAGGTGATCGCGTAAAATACAACATAGTCCACGGGGTGTCCCGGATTTCTGTAACGTCTCCCTTCATCTGCGTATTCTTTGATCAATTTGACGCCGAAAAGAAAAATAAATTGTACATAATATTAGTAAACAAAATCCGTCTGAAAGTAGGCACGCATTGACTAATTAGCGAATTGTATCGTAAAAGCAGCGCGATACCCAAATTAATTACGACCGGAGTGCGACTTCCGGAATGAATGTTACGATGTCGTCACGCGTTTACGCGCGATCGACGTACGTTAGGAAATCTCTCGGCTGATCACGGACAAAGCGAGCACAACCGACCGATGCATTACGTAAACAAGTTGGTCATTATACTCAATGTCGCGCTTGAACGTGCCCGCGCTAAATGTATAATTAATTAATTAATTACGACAAACGCGTTCTCCGGCGAAACGACTCTCGAGGTCGATCAATACGATGTATCGTAAACGCATTCGCTCTCTCACAATACTTTTACACGTAAGAAATGCGTTTCTTTAATTTATACATGATTAATTAAAAGCGTAATTAGGCCGTAAAAGTGACGAGAATACAGTAGGCGTAACATCGACCTTTAACGTCAATTCTCACCAGCAAGATTCTTTCTCGGCGCTCCGAGGTATTTGCGTTAAAAATAAAATTGTTTGAGACTGGATGCTGGATGTGTTAAACGAGCAACACCATCGACCATCGACTTCGTCAGAGTCGAGGCACGTTCCGATAGTGACCTTAGACGTTTTTCCTAGTTATTTACATTCTTTTTTATTATACCCATTCTTCCCATCCTATCTCGGTAACGAATAATGTTAGAATTTTCTATCTGTTGCTTTTATATTTTTTTCTATATTCTCTTATGTATACGGGATATTTTTGTCGCTCGACAAATTAAAATGGGAAGCAGAATTCCAATAAATGCGCTTGTCGTACATAACACGACTGTCAAATTGTTTGCCACTCTATTAACGTGAACGATCAAATTAAGTATCGGATATAATTAGAACTCTGTGTCATCTGAAAGCAGATAGGTATCCGTTAACGCTCTAACGTTTATTATTATAATGTTTTCCAAAACACTGTTACGTCTGATAGGAAAAGGAAAACATTTTTACCTAAATAAATAATGTTATATAGTAGGTAAAGCATTTAATTATTTTTTTAGAATTACATAACTTATTTAAATAAAATATCCTGTATACACTCTTCTCTCTGATCCTAATTCGCAAAATCTTACAAGAATTATTTTGACAGAAAATATTTCTTCAAATATGAGATTCTCGCTCATCTTGGTTCACGTGCGTGACGTTTATTTTCGCTCATCTGTACTTTTTCATTAACTCCTCTCTATCTCTTTTTACAGCGCCGGTGGTCTGGTAACCGCGGTAGCACCCGTTGTCATAAGCGGAAATGGAATCTGGGTCGGATGGCCAGGGATGCACATGGAAAACCCGAACGAGCCGATTCCCGAATCCGATCCCAACGATCGCACGCCCACGGCTGGTCTGCTGTCACGAAAGGTGAGCCTCCGTTAATTACGATAGCAATCGCAGCGCTGATATTTCGTTACGACTACAATTCGTGGCGTCTTACGTAATCGCGGTCTTGTATTTGTAACGTTAACGATCGTTCATACGCAGTAAAAAAAGAAAAACGGAATTACTCAACCCGCGGATCACTTTAGAAACCACTTTGATTCTTTTGTATGCAAATTTTCCAAAACAACAGCCGATTAAATCGCTAGGAAAATCATAAGTTACTATCGCGTACTTAATGATGTATCTTACTGCCGCAACGTGAGAGCCGCAAACGCCGGTTTCCCGTTTGTAAATATGCGATCGTTGCATCACATGAGCAAACAGTCGCGACTCACGTATTTAATCAAATTTTCTCGCATTCTCTTAAAGTTAAAGCGCCTCGCGACTTTTTGCCTTTTAAATTGTCATTCAAGATGGATAAAATAATCGCCAACAATTTACAAAATTGAAACTTGCAGTTGTTGAGATTTTTGTTCTCGATCGCCGTGTATAGTGGTATTGTCTTGGGTATTGTTTTTTTAAATGTTTAAACATTCCGGACTGCGACATCCACGTCTTTTGGATACTTTCACTGAAACGAAATCAAGAAGGATTACTTACCCGTAACTCAAATGAATCATAATGTGGGCCAAGCGGCACTTTATCATTATCACCGCTTCAATTACGTGGAGTGTACTAACCTTGGCATTGACAGCGTGCGTATTGACAACCTCCGGCGCGACAGGGATAAGAGTCACCATGTTCCCCACCTCGATCGACCTGTAATATTCCACGTCGTCGAATGTTTCAAATCGAAATGGTCACCTTTCGCGACAAGTAGCGCGTCGGCAATAATTTAACGCTTTCCTTTCTTTTATAACAACTAGGACCAGCGCTATTCGATCGATAATGCCATGCTTTATTTTGCTAATTGTCAGAATAGTTTATTTACGAAGTAACGAGTTTGCGAGGAGTTTGCGAGTGGCAGCATCGTTACGAAAATCGCCTTCCACGGTCGAGGAAGAAAATTGATGAAGCAGATCGATCGGAGATGCCCTTTGCCGTTCCCCTCGGCGCCAGAAAGTTCGGCGATAGTTCAAAACAGCTTATTTGTAGACTGTTTTCACGGCGATATCGCGTATTTTCCGGCAAGAGCAACGCGACTGTACTCTCTGATAAGCGATCATTTTATTCTCTTTCGGTACGTAAAGCATAAAAGCTCTTGTAGCGATTAATGCGCGCATTTCATATTCATAATCGTTATAAACCACTTTGCCGTTGGCGCAGATTGAAGCAACACACGATGAAACGATGACGTTTTAACAGCTCTTATTGGAAAACTGTCGGAGAGACGTTCGGTGGCCTTTTTTCCTTGACGTAGGAAGAAACGAATGTTGAAGCTCCGTCGTTTAGACACCGCCAACGCATTCGGAAAAACGGTGTCGATAACGTAATAGTATTATTGTACATACGTTCCGTGTTTATCTGAACTGGACTAACTGATCTTCGACCTACGATTTAATTCTTCATCTGCGAGATCAAACTTGGATAAGGTACATTTTCTCTCGCGTATTACGTAACAACTAGCACAATGCCAAGCGCGTCCGTTATTATTGTTACTTTTTAAATTTTAATTATTATTATTATTATTATCGGTCGCCTAACGCGATTTCGCGCGTGAATGAGTTCGAAATGAACTGACAGTGTCACGGATATTCGTGTCACGAGGTCGATCGGTGGGTTATCGGCTGCATGACGGCGTTGCAAGCCTATCGGTAAAATGACGACTTCTGGCTAGCTGACCGGCTACGCTGGTGATTAGCGGATTAGCGGATACCATGTATACACCCACGCGCGGACGTCGCGGCGGATCACGTGAATCGCCGCAAGAGCGCCTTTCAAGATCGCCGATAATGATGTCCAGGCGATAGCCTACGACACCGTTAAACAAAACAGCGGTGATTAAGTCCGACGCGGACGCAGGCTGCGTGGCGACCGGCACGACGATTATCGTTACATGGAAATTTTCAACGGCTTACTCAGGCATTGGATTACTAAAAGGAAAAAAAGAAAGGACTGACCCCGGAATGTGTTAATTTCTTGCACAAATCACCCTCCCGATACCGCTCGAGCAATTCAAAATATTCGAAAAATTAAAATTAAAGAGAAATTATTATTTCTAATCAAAATGACAATGATAAAGATAAACAAAAGCTTATACGTCTTGATAAAAATATAAGGGAAAGGACTTAAAAAATTATTTAAAAAGATTATTCCTTTTCTAGAGTAATGCCTTTTTTAGAGAGATACCCTATTCGGAAAGACACCTTATTTATACCGGAATCAAGAGACACGGTAGTGTCTCGCGCCAAGTACACGCGAAGCGAGACCGTACCGTGACTCTTTTACGCGACGCGACGAGTTGCGAGTACTCGAGATGTTGAGTTATTTACATCGGCCGGTGCATGCGTACCTTTTTTGTTCGCTTTTTGAAAATGTAAAGCAATATTTGCCGATTTTCATCGATACCGCCAGGCCTTTCAACACTAACAAATTATTTTTTATTTTTACTGTGACATGAAAGTCTTTCCTCTTGTTTCTTTCTGAAACTTACTTTTCCGCCTTACATCGATTTCATCATCGGCGTTTCGGTGGCTGCACATACATCGTTCTTTGCTCAGCCGCTCTATTTTGCCGTCTATCGCTGGCCGTGACGTTTCAATAATATGTTTGCATAACACGACGAGCATGTAGGAAACAAAGACGGCAAGAATGAAAAACAATGCTGCAAGGGGGGAAAACCGACTATCATGTCGTGTCACGTGGAGTACGCTTGCGAGACACGCGATAACGAGCAATTAAAGGGTTTCTTTATAATCATTATTTCCTAAATGGACCGTCGGGCGAAGCGGAGATGCGAGATACACGTTTTCATAAAATCTGCCTATGCGTCTAAACAACAAAGATAACTTTGTACTGACAGAGATTCGAGATCATCGTGCCGAAATAATCACGCCGCACAACTGATATATGCGTTGGTATGCCAATCGGTATACCAGTCGAAACTGGTATACTTTTTATTTGCTGTCTAGTTTCAAAATATTTTTCCTTGCAAATAATACGATCGAAATATTTCTGAAATTTTCCGCGCAATTATCGGATAATAATATCGCTATCGCTACTCGTTATCGCGATCTGTCTCTCGGCTGCGAATTTCTCCAATCGGAAGGGACCAATTGACACGTGTGCGTGCAACAAATTCGATTGGAGGGACTTCTTGCTGACCGCGTGAAATGCGCTATTACGGCCCCATAATTGCATTTGTAATTTGTAATGCTTTACGCCGACGTTCGTAATTCGGAGCGACAGCGCGCTTTTAACACAGTTCTGACCCCGCGATCCCTCAAATTAAAATCGATCGAGGTCATCGCTTGTTTCCACCCGATTTCGCTCGACGATTAAAGAAATCGTCGGTGAATTGATACGTTTTATCGTTCCACGGTTAAGCAACTCCGACGCGTACGAGACTCTCCTCTCTCTCTTTCTCGCTCGAGATAAAACAATGACGATCTCCCAATCCGGCCGGACTCATGTACATACATACGCGACGGGGGAAAGAAGCCCCCGCCGTCGCTTTTCCTGACCTCTCTTAATTAATGTGCCCGTAAAACGGCGATATCCGCATCGAAGAGAAACAACAAACCGACAGTCGCGGTTGGTTGTGTCTATCGCAGAAGTATCAAGCCCCGCGTTATCGCCTGTCAGCGATTGCTCACTTGCGTCAGGCAAGCCGCGCGCCTCTTTGGCGCGCGGCCTGTTTTCACAGTCGCAATTGGAAATAAAGGAGGCAGTGTCGTGGATAAAATAACAATGAGTGGCATGAGATACTGAGAGGAGGTACCGGTAATCAGATTTTACACACTTTCACACAATCCGATACTTATCGCCCCTGTCCCATTTCTTATTATCAATTTTTCGCGATGCCGCTTCCGTTGAATGATTCTCGACTCGCGATACATATCTTACACATATTATACAGTTAGAAGCTTCTAAAAAAAAATTTTTTTTTGTTTGCTATACAGATATGACTCCCTTTAAATCTTTTATGCAAACTTTTGTTAGAACAATGCAACTAATCCTTATGTCACTTTATAGTGTCTATTAAAAAATGATAACTGATAACACACACGATTCAACTCGAAGTACTATACAAGATAACTCTTAATTGTATGTCAGTATATCAATACATATGTGTCCCTGGATAAGTCCACAGTCCAAAATAAAAATAATGATATATAAACTTAAATCGTTTAGTCTTTATTTTTCGAATTATAAATGAGGGGAAACGCTTGAAATGCCCGCCGTAATCATAATTCTGTATATATGACGTTATTGGACATTGTCATTTTAAATGAAATATATAATTATATATTTAACAGTAATTATAATTAATAATAATTAATATGTAATAATATTAATAATTATTATTAATTATTAATAATAACAACTTCATATATTTATGTGCCTGCATATGCATACATGGCTGTAGGAGATTACTCATTTCACATGTGGCACATCTAAAAATACAATTACACTCACTGGCAGGTTTGCCAAGGTGCTCCGTTATATTCTGATGCTATCTAATACGCTAATTGCATTGCAATATGCTTCCAACTCGAATTAATCCTCTTGAAATAGTGACAGAAATGCGCATTAAGAGTACGAATGATCGTAAAGAACCGCGACGAAGAATTTCCCTCAGTCTCTCAATCTTAATTTTCCTTTCTTTATTTTCAGGTTGTCGCGGTGCACATTGAACCCGGCGTCTTTGACTCGTATTACAACGGATGCTGCAATGGAACGTTTTGGCCCCTCTTCCATTCTATGCCGGATCGGGCGACCTTCATCGCGGATCATTGGCGCGCGTATTCCATTGTCAATGAAGAGTTCGCCGCGAAGACAGTACGATTTTATGCTTGTGATGATTATCGATCGCGTTTTTATTTGAGAATATCTTTTATTCCAACTGGATCTCATTAATTCCCGTCTTCAACGTCATCTCGTAATTCACCTTTAATTCAATATTCCCGTATTCGTCCTTAATTCAATATTTCCGTTTCAGTAAAATGCAAACGTAATAATGTTATAATAATATTTACTGTCCTCATAATGCAAAAAAATTGCAATAACTAAGAGCTAAATGTTATAAAAACACATTCAGTATTCCTGACGTAGTAATTAAGCGATTTCTCAGTTCTCCCGAATATCAGATGAATTTGTCTGACGTAGGTCGGCGCCTTGGAACAAATCCACAACGAACAGGAGAAACAGCAGAACGGCACGCCGTTGGTATGGATTCACGATTACCATCTTATGTTAGCCGCCAATTGGATCAGACAGGCGGCTGAAGAGAAGAATCTCAGACTTAAATTAGGTTTCTTCCTTCACATACCCTTCCCGCCGTGGGACATCTTCAGGTTGTTCCCATGGGCCGACGAGATCCTGCAGGGTATGCTGGGTGAGTGGTTCTTCCTGATATCGCGCGAATTGTTTCTCTTCTTGGACCAATTTCTAACGTGACTCTCTTTGTGGCAACGTTTAGGGTGCGACATGGTGGGTTTCCACATTCAGGATTATTGCCTGAACTTCGTCGATTGCTGCCAGAGGTGTCTCGGCTGCAGAGTGGACCGTAAGAACTTGCTGGTCGAACACGGCGGTAGAACAGTGCGGGTAAGGCCGCTGCCGATCGGTATACCATTCGATAGGTTCGTCTCGTTGGCGGAGACCGCACCGAAAGTCATGCAGTCGAGTCAGAAGATCGTCCTCGGCGTCGATCGGCTCGATTACACGAAGGGCCTCGTTCACAGACTGAAAGCCTTCGAGATGCTGTTGGAGAAACATCCCGAGCATCGCGAACAGGTCATTATCTAATGCACTTATTTGCGAGTTCTTTCCTCGCAAAGTGATTTGCCGATGGTATCAGAGCTGTCGAAACGGTCATATTCAAATCCCGTTTACGTGGCGTATGTTAGGTGACGATGCTTCAAATCGCAGTACCCTCACGCACTGACGTTCGCGAGTATCAGGAGCTGAAGCTCGAAATGGAACAACTGATCGGCTCCATAAACGGTCGCTTTACAACGCCCAACTGGTCGCCCATACGTTACATTTACGGCTGTGTGAGCCAGGACGAGCTCGCGGCGTTCTACAGGGATGCCGCCGTCGCTCTCGTCACACCGCTCCGGGACGGCATGAATTTGGTCGCCAAGGAATTCGTTGCCTGTCAGATCAACACACCGCCGGGAGTGCTGATAGTATCGCCATTTGCTGGGGCTGGCGAAATGATGCACGAAGCCTTGATTTGTAATCCTTATGAGATCGACGAGGCCGCGGAGGTGATTCACAGGTACACTGTCCGTTTTTGTCATAACGGAACTAGTCTGAATAGAATAAATTATGTACTATTTGTCGATTCGAGGTTTTATTTTTCCTTGTAATCTAGTTTTAATTAAGATGCGCTTTGTGATACCCGTGAACGAAGTGAAATGATTTAAATCTGCTTTGACAGGGCGCTCACCATGCCCGAGGACGAACGCACGTTGAGAATGAACCACTTACGTCGGCGCGAAAGGATATACGACGTTAATTACTGGATGAAGTCCTTCCTTCAGGTAATGGGATCCCTCGAGGAGACCGATTCCGTGGGCGCTACCGTGATGCAGCCCGTGACCATGGATGATTTCGACGATTACTTGAGCAAGTAGGTATCATATCTGTTAAGAGATGTGCATGACTGGGCCCGACCAGCGCATGCGCATGAACGGGAGATATCCATAGACCATAAGATGTGTGATAATACACAAATATTTACATAAGTAACGAATATCGCGCAATTATTATTATTAAAATAATATTAAGTGAACCAGCTACGCTTCTGATACTCTTAAGCTGAGCATGAGTTTGGGTACGTCGCAGCGTGATTATATAATTGATTGGCTATGCTTATGACGTTGTCGCCGATGGCGGTAACGACGGTGATTGACGATGCATTCTCTTGCTATGTGAGATGTATTGATCCTAAATACCCTGTCCAAACATCCCCACGATCTGTAAATCGGGATACACGAGATTGAGAAATCAAGAACACGCTTTTACGAGATGACGGCGGGCCCACGCGAGCGAATGTTACCTGACTCATGACGAAAGCCGGATAACGATCCAGTGACAACCACATGTCCCCTAGGTACATCGGTAATAATCATAAATTGGCGCTTCTATTGGATTACGACGGTACGCTGGCACCCATCGCCACGCATCCCGACCTGGCGATTCTACCGCTCGAGACGAAGAATGTCCTACAAAGGTTGTCGAACATGTCGGACGTTTACATCGCGATTATATCGGGCAGAAACGTGAACAACGTGAAATCGATGGTCGGGATAGAGGGTATCACGTACGCCGGGAATCACGGACTGGAGATCCTGCACCCGGACGGCAGTAAGTTCGTCCATCCCATGCCTGCCGAACTGGAGGAACAGGTTGCCAGTCTGATGCAAACTCTTCAGGAACAGGTACGCGAGATCCCCATCGATTTTTGTAATATAAATACAGATATAAATATACATAATATCGCTTTGAACGCTTCTCGTTTGATGGAAGATGATAGATGGTCCATAATGACTATGAAATCGTTAACGGCGCTATCCATTTAATAAATATTAAATGGATTAAATATTTATCACGCGAAATCATTAAGAGATTCAGATCGCACGTTTTCTATATTTATCCTGACAAAATCTACAATGTATTTACGTGTCCTGTCTGCCGTGCTGATAAAGCTTTGCAGGGACGGCGCCTGGGTCGAAAATAAAGGTGCGCTTCTCACGTTCCACTATCGTGAAACTCCGATGGAGGGTCGCCCCAAGATGGTCGATCTAGCTAAAAAACTTATCGAGAACGCGGGATTCAAGGCCTGTGCCGCTCATTGCGCCATCGAGGCGAGACCGCCGGTCGAATGGAACAAAGGCCGTGCTTCTATCTACATCCTGCGCACGGCATTCGGCCTGGATTGGAGCGAGCGTATCAGGATTATATACGCTGGCGACGATGTCACGGACGAAGACGCGATGAAGGTACGAAGTTGATCGATTCTGCCGCTCCTGTTCGAGCGAGGATATCTTTTAGCCCATCAGAAACGACATTAGCGTATCGGTCATCATAAGAATTTGAATCTATTTCTGTCTAGGCATTGAAAGGTATGGCCGCTACTTTCCGCGTCGCGTCATCGCACATCATTCGCACGTCCGCGGAGAGACGTTTGCCCAGCACGGATTCGGTTCTGACGATGTTGAAGTGGGTCGAGAGGCATCTCAGCAGGCGCAAGCCCCGCAACAGCATCGACATCCCGGGAATCCCGTCGCGGTTTCGACGGGGCAGCGGCGGTGTCACGATGGAAATGTCTTACACACCGCCAAAAACACCCCTCGAATCGTAGGTGATGCTCAAATGTTCCCTCGTTAGCACATCAGGTATATACCCGGCGCGATATATATCTATCATAGGGTTATAATGTACTCGTAAAGTCAACCAACACAGACGGAGGAGCAAGAGGTAACGAAGGGATCGCTGTGAGCAGGTAAAAGAGTCGAAGATAAGTTAACGAGACCCATGCCTAAACTCCAGTATAGCCGAGTATAGCCGCTGAGGAGACTGTCGCGATCGGAAAGTCCAAAGAAACAAGACGGTTCTTCCTAACTGAGACGTGTGATAACGATATTGTATCACCAATGGAGTCACTAACACGGAGACTTAACTAACGATAAGAGGTACGAGGAATCAAATCGTTACGTTGATTCTCCAGCTTTTAATGTCAATTGATGTATTTAGACCTTAATCCGAAAAAGATATCGAGCTCGTACGTAGTACATCGTGATATCGCGATAAATGTTTTCCGCGCGACTAAAACTTCTACTTTGACTCTATAACAGAAAGATGTATATATTATATATCTATATTTTCGATGTAAAATGTATTCTTACCGAATTTATAATTGTATCATGTGAAATATGATATACGTATTCTCCATGTTTCTCCATGGAGATATAGCATTTAAACACTTGGGTTTTAGATCCGCGTCGCTCAATGAAAAGATAAACACTCGGCAATCAACATTCGAATTCTGCATATTACATTTATTAGTTGTGTTTTACCTCGTTAACGATTTCTATCGATAGTATAGATATAACGAAATGAAAGAACTTGTCTTAGGATAATATTTACGAAGTATGTTTTGTTTTTGAAAGTGTCTAATTAATTTATTTGTCTTTCTTCTCTCTCTCTCTCTCTCCTCTTTCTCCTCCTCATTTTTTTTAATGACCAACTGCACTACGAATATTAAAAATATGAATCGTTAGCTTTCGGACAAACGTGACACTAAGAACATTAGATTATATTGTTGTTTTGTGAAAAAGACACATGGATAATTTCGTATCATCCTTTGATATTAAAACTCTCCCTAACGGAGCAATCGGAATCATTGTTTATGTCTAAGAATAGAAATTTAGTTCGCCGTATTGGACTGTCTCTTTATATAATCCAGCAATCGAGTTATCAAGAAATGGAGTGCCAATTTGTATTTCGTATCACGCAATTTACGGCAAAAATGATATCAACGTAATAGTAAAGAACCCTAACACACTTTCAAGAAATGATAATTCTGCGCTCTGTACGTAAATCCATAGCGAACGCGTAAAACTGTGGAAACGAATGAACGAGAAAAGAGCAAAATCTAAGTAGAGGTTCAAGATAGATTTTACACTTTTTTTTTAAATAGGATAAGAATATGCGATGTGTGTAAAAAAAAAGAGAGACGAAATAGGGTTACCGGTAGTTATACTGGTATAGTTGCTTTGGTTGTGCGTATAATGATTAATGGTAGTAAGTAAGAAATGGCTAAATTAAGATCTATGCCTCCTACGTATCTAAAAGACATGTGTCGTTGCGCATTTCTCCGCGCCGCCAGATAATACTGACTATAAACTGGTACAAGCTGGCAACGCGTATCCGTCTCTTGTCGCGCGAGCTTATTTCGAACTGAGAAACTTTCCGAAAGTAACTCATTGAGTAAAGTAGCGTCATTAGTTGCACAAAACGCAATTTGTCACGATAGAGAGGCGTCTTTGAAAACGTGACGAAATTTAGCGATTTTAACGGATTACAATAAGCAAATATAGAGATAGATTCGTCCTGGGGTGAAAGGTGAAACTGTATGAAATTGTACGAATAATATAATTTATTAAAAATATAAAAATTACCTCGAACATTTTAGAAGGGGCTATTTTAGATTTTAATGCCATTTTATTCTTGCAGTTTTGTTCTAAAAACGGACTTTTTTAAAATTCGTCTTCTTAAAGTGTAACGTCACGTTTTATTTCGCAATTACTTTCCCTTACATAGCTACCCCTTATTTACTTCTTTAATCCGCTTAGCGGCCGGCGCGTTCTTTTCATCTGCCACCAGCGACGCGACTCGGAAGCGAACGTTTACAAGCTAAATTAAAATACGTTTTATTCATCAATAAGTGATGTAATTATTGACGCTAACTGCACATAGAGCAAAAGAGCTTAGCGGTCGGAAGATCAAACGTTGTGTAACACCTAATGAGAGCGATTAGCAATTAAGTATATAATATATATCATATACATATATGTATAATAAATATCAATTATCGGTATCTCGGAGGCTTCGCGTATTGCGCGAGCGCAGGCCAGATTCTATAATCTCGTACTTTCGCCGCTGTATATTTATTAGTCAATTATAATAATCGCCGGATAATGAGCGATAGAGGCTGACGATTAGGTGGACGAGGGAGAAGAGAACGAAGCGAGAAACGTAACGGCAATCAATAAGGAAAATATAAGCACAAAGCGAAATGTAAATTACTGTTACGACGTCGAGTCTACATCTATCGGAAATACCATACCGCATAACGTCATTTCCGTTGAAAGTATACGTAGGAGAGAGAAAAAAAGAGTATGTCCCTGGTAAAAAAATTTCTTATATTTTCTTAGAAATTTTGTAAAAATTGAGACTTATGAAAATACTTTCAGAAATAATTGGATGAGAATTTTCCGAATATTTTAATATCCGTATGTATGAAATTTTCTGATAAATTGTACATATTTCCTCATATTTATTCAAATTTGTAGATATGTTAGCGGAAAAAATCTGAAATATTTTATTATTATTTTGTCTACATTTTTCTAAAAAAAAAAAGAAACATTCCAATTTCTATTTAAAAAATCTAAAAAATTCTGAGAATTCTTGAAAAAAATCTGAAAATTTTTATAGAAATTCTGATATGAAAAATAATATGAAATAATATGAAAAATTCTGACATTTTTTCACCAGGAGTATGTATATATAACAAGATATGTATAAATATACGCGTACACGCGTACAGAGTCCTAACACGTGCCCTTAAAGCAAAATTCTACTGCTCCCCGACTTGTTTAAAAAAAGAAAAGAAAAAAAGATAGAGAACAAGATATTCTACGTTTTGTACGAGTACTTAGTTTTTACCTCGTTACCACTGTAGGTGTGTATGAAACGAGAATAAATCGCGCGAGATAGTGCGCGGGTGAACGATTAAAGCTGTTTTGCTCCCGTCATTGTCGAGCCGACTATACGAAATACACAGCGCAGAAATAAACGATGTTTATAAATCACTCCCGCGCCTTCTTCTTTATCTTTTTCCACGCCACGCTACCTAGAGTACCCAGATCCGCTTTCGACAATCTGGATTGGAGTCGTCGGAGTTCAGAATACAATTTTTACTATGTAATTTTACATGTCGCATGACACGAAAATTGCCTGAAGAATCGAAATATATATAAGATACATATTAGAGCGCTCACATATATCAAAATATGGCATTTAAAATTATAAATAGAGAGTCCAAGACAGAGAGAATTTTATTTCTAATTGTGACACGAGAAACATATGTTATACGAATACACGCGTATATAAAATTAATATATATTATCAAATACACTACCTACAAAATTATATTATAGTGTTACTTCAAATCCGATGCGAATTATAGATTATTTAAAGTGGGCTCTTTCAACATTCCAAAAGCGAACACACTAGGTAAATTTAAGCGTTGAAAATATAAATAAATCAAATCATTATTTCAGTTCTAAATGAAGCAAATTTAAAGCTATAAAGGTTGTAATAAAAAAAATAAAAGTGCGACTATTTGAATTAAGAAAAGTAAGGTCCAATTTTCTGGATACTCGCTTTAAATTTTTCCGAAACTGAATTTCGTCTATTCACATTTTCGCTTTAATTCATAACGATAATAATCAAAACGCATTTTCGAATCTATCGTCTAGGGCTGGGTAAACGTGGATAAATACTATTTTATAGATTAAGCCTTTCTCGAGCGTCGACTGTTTTTCGGGAGAAGCTTAACCGATTGTCGATTAACGAGCTCGTAACGAGCTACGAATTGAAAAAATTTTTTTCTCCCTCGCAGGAGGTAAAAACAGCCGGAGGTATTATTCGCGATCGTGTGTTTGCGTGCGATTTGATCGGGAGAAAAACGCCCCGTTTCCCTCCCTCTCCTTCCAGGAATTTCATTTCTCTGCTCCGGCAATAAATAACGATAGAACCGCCGGGGCCCGCGATATCGCCGTTTGTGTATCGCCGTTATTTTTCACGGCGTAACCTCTGATGTTGAGACATATCTCAAGCCAGCGATTAAAAGTGTTTTTTTTATAAACCGATGTCACCGATGCGTGCCCGAGAGCGAAGCGGAGCGGGATGGAGTGGAGCGATGCGGCAGTGACGCAACGAACCGTTACGAGCGCGATCGCGGATAATAATAATCGTCGCGGGTAGACGGTCGCGGGGGGGGGGGACATGTGGATTTTTGTTATGTATTTTTTTTATTTATTGTTTCCTAATCGATCCAAGCGCAGCTCTGGAACGAAGTGTTAATATCCATTTATATATATATATATACTTTCCATTCTCTATCGAATAATATTGAGATACGTATTGTTTTTAGTAAAACGTTATACGAATAAAGCGTAACGTGAATGTCGTCTGTTTTAATAAAAGGTTCGAATAATCGTTTTAAAGTGATTAAAGGTCAGCTTTAATAATCTATAAATAATATAGATTCTACGATAGAATTTTATTTGTAGTTTTATATGTCATGTATTTTGGTGAATATTTTAATGTACGTTTTGTGTGTGTGTGTGTATGTGTGAATACAATATAAAAAATATATACAAAATGTATACATTTTGATTCTTTTTATATGTATTTTTATATTACATAGAAAATAGCATAAAAGCATATAATTCTATTTTGAATTCTCTGCGATGAGAAAATTGTAGAATTGTGGAACATCATAATTTTATATTGCATTATAATTCTATTTTGACATACGTGCGCATTTTATATATTTTATACAAGAGATGTTTCCAAAGTTCTGGGAATTCTGTCGCGATAAAAGATATCCTTAAAAAAGCTTAAGAAAAATGGTTTTGCGCTAGGATAAGTATGTTTAGTTAAATAAAAACTACGTTGAAAGATTATACTGCAATGTTAATAAAAATGAATGAATGAGTAAAAGGTTTAGAGCACGCTTCCCAAAACTTTAGAAACATCCCTCGTCGTTATGTATTCTGATTCTCTTAAATATTTTTTATACAATACATAAACTTAGAATTATGATCTGAATTTTTATACGAATCATAAATATTGTTTGAAATGTGCTTTATACTGTGTATTTTGATACATATCAAAATTTTGCATTTTAATATACAATTTTACATAGTTGCGTACCCTGATTCTTTTTAAATATATTTTTCGTATTACACGACACGAAAGTACAAATAGAATTCTATTCTGTATTATGGATCGTTTAAAGTGGTCTCGAGACGAACGTGATCCTCTTTTTTCGCGTGTCACGCGGCTATGCGAATTAAGACGTGCGCGAAGGTACAGCTTCAGCGAAGGGTTCCGTTGCGCGCGTAATCGTGGAAGAAGGGTCCTCGATTTCCAGCCCTTTGAGACCGAAACGCCCCCCCCCCCCGCCCTTTCGACGACCGTGTGTCGATCTCGAGTTTGGAAACATCCAAATATTTTCATTAGACGGGCCCGTTTTGCGGAGGGTGGACCGCGCCATTTTCGCGGAGGTTTCTTTTCACGAGAAATCGATGAGGGCCACCTTTCACGCCGAGGATCCTCCCCTACGCGAGCGGGATCCTCGGCTAAAGGATCCCGGGCGATTCCCGCAGTCGCTGCATAAAGAGGCGGATTACACGGTGTCCATTTCAAGACGTACAAGGAACTGGTGTTTGCGGTAAGTCTTCCTCTCTTTCTCTTTCCCTCCCTCTCTCTCTCTCTCTTTCTCTCTCTCTCTCTCTCTCTTTTTCTCTCTCTTGCTCTCCCTCATCCGCTCTCTCTCCCTCTTTCGTTGCAGCCTCCGGGTCCTGCGGGCGTATACCGAGCCGGTAGGGGCATTATCTTCGCTGTTTTGCCGATTCAATTGTGTGTGCGGTGAAAGGCGGCGTTTAACAAGAGTTTAATAAAAGGCAAACAGCGCGGGATCGTCGGTCGTCCTCTCTCGCGGGCCATCCTCGTTTCTTCCGCTCCCGCGCGCGCAAGAACCGCTCTGCCTCCTCTCTCTTTCTCTCTCTTTCTCTTTCTGTGTTTTCTCTCCCTCCCCTCGTCCATCGTTCTTCCTCGAAGGGATTACCCGGGGAAAACCTGGGCCTGTCGGTCTGAAGAAAAGAGGGAACACACGCGAAAGGAAAGAGATTCGAGAAAGGATCGCAGCTGCCACGCACCGATTGGCCCGACCGAAAAAAAAGTAGCGATTCCTCTCGCTCGCCCATCGTATTTCTGTTTTCGCTGATCCGCGCGGGCGGATAGAGACGAGGAATAGAGCGGTACGTATTTTTTTTCTCGTGGATAGAGGAAGCCACACGGAGAGCGAGCGGATGGACAAACGTTTCCGTCAATCGCGACAGAGAGACGTTTTGGAGAACGATCGTCGATCGGGGAGCTTACCTCTAAAGCGTCTTAAATTCGTATCTGTAGAAATATGAATAAATTCTCGAATGGCGACTCCTACGAGCTTATTTTTCGCCCCTATAGCTTCGTAAGATATAAAAAGCGTCCCGAGTTTTCAAAAACATGAATTTGTAAAAGTGACTCGGGGAAAAACTCCCGATTTTTCTTCTTATGAATTTTTGAGATTCTACATCACGTGCTTTTATCTCTTTTATAACGTTTCCTCTTTTATTAAAGTGATATTATTTTTTTCAACAAAGAAAATATATCCCATTATATTGTAAACATATGATATAAATAATTTTTAGAAGCATCAAATAGCAAATTCAATGAAATCTCAAGCAAAAACGAGAATTTTGAGGAACGTAAAGCTTTGATACAAAGAAATTATTAGTACATCGCGAACGCCCTTCGCAATGTTGACTCGATATATCCTTGGAAGAAGAATATCTTCTTCTCTCACTTCTAAAAAGGCCGACTCACGTTTCTTCTTGCCCGATAAAACGTCCGCGAAACTCAGCCGTTTAATTATAGCTCGAAAACGTTCGAGACATCTCCACCACCAAAACGATCGATCGATCGTTAAACCGCAAAATCCGCCCCTTCTTTTCTTCTATTTTTTCTCTCTCCTTTTTTTTTTCTTTTGCACCGCGCGCTCAGCAGAAATGGGCGGACTAAGTAAGTCAGTAACCCAGTGGAAACTCGCCCGGGGCGATCTCCCCCCCGTTCCCCACCTATCCCGTTCTGCCGATCGATCAGTTCTGATGTAATTATCCAAACGTTGAATTTTTTATCGCGGTGAAACAATAACGCATTTTCAGAGCAAACAGCATCGCTCACCGGAGGCCGCGGAGGCAGCTCTCGCGCCGCTCTGGGGGTACCCGCGTCGTCCGCTTGTGCCCTCGGTGTTTACGCAACGTGTAATAGAATAATCTGCGCGTTACACGGGAGGTTGGGAGGAGAGAGGGTGGTGGGCGTGGGGGTGAGCGATGTGCGCCGCGAGACAGAAGTTCCGCCGCACATCTTTGTTTACTGCGCGCTATATCGGTTTCCGGGCCCGGAACATCTCTTGTCACGCGAATTTGCGGAAGAATGATAATCGCGCGATAAAACGCGCTTTTTTATCTTCTCTCCTCGTCCAGCCACATCGCTCACCCGTACTCCGTCCGTATAGTTACCACCGTCAACCCTTCGACTACGAAATGCCGTATCGAGAAGGAATTTTAGCAGGTATAAAGAGCAAGTAATGCTTTAAGTCGATAATCTATTCAGATTTTTCGTTATTAATTTACTCTAGCTCTAGATTTACGTAAAGTATTTTTATCTTTAAGTTAGAGAGAAATCGGTTAAGATTTCTTTGTAAATTTTCAATTTTCAGATTGAATTGAAGATGATAATGCCTGTAGACAAATTTGAAGAGCATTTTCATCTTTAAGTTAAAAACCGGTTTAAATTTCTCGTTGTTAATTTACAATTTCCAAATAGATTTTAAATAGATTGCTGATGTACAATTTCGTAGAGGAGCATTTCTATATACATATACCTATAAAGGTCGAAGCTTGTCCAAATGACATTTCATCAATTTGCAGCAATTAATTATAACCAGCAAATAAAATACCATCCTTATATAAGGTTTAGAGACATGAAATTTCGCAACATATAGCGGTTATTTCGAATAAGATCATATTAATTTCGTGCCCAAATGTTTTTGAATGTCAACGGTAACACGCGTCTCGTCGGGAACGATTTTCCGAAGCGAGGATATTAAAGGCTGTCCTTTATCGGCCGTTTAATACCGCTATCACCTGCAATTAAGCCATTCCGGCTATTAACTCGCACCTCCGGATTTAATCATTATGCCGCTGTACAATCGCGTTGTATTGTGCGCTGTATAATGTGCCATACAATATTATTATGCTATTATACGGTTTACGGTGATAAGTTAATGCGCGCGTCGATGGAAAGTCTTAACGCTCTTACGTTAACTTTACGCGGCTTGTTTTGCGACGAATAAGGGGGACGGTGCCCCCCGACGAGACGCGTCGTGTTTCCGCTACGCGGCGAGTGGCGCATTCGTTCGAGAGGGCGACGGGGCCGAGAAAGGGAGGCGGAGGGGCACGGTGAGTTTAGGTCGCGGAAAATAGGGGTAATCCCGCGCTACACGAAAACCTCATCGGGCTTTGCCGGGCGCAAGACGCAGAATCAACAAATCCAGCGGGATTAGATAACATCCCACGGGATTGCCACGCGGTCCTCCGTCTATATCCTCCCGTCGAATCCCGCGCGAGAAGTGCGGCCCGTTGTTAGCCCACCGAGTTATTGGTATCACTTAGCGAAATCCGTATCCGTCAGGAAACGGCTTTAAAGGGCCCACCCATCTCCTCCGCCACCCCGGCTGCGAGTGGCAGCCTCACGTACGTTCGGGCACTCCTATTTATTTATTTGTTTGCTTGCTGATTTATTTAGCCCGATAGCCCCGTACGACCATTAACGGGACCGAACTGGTTCTCGCCGTAGTACCCCCTGTAATTCGCGTAGCTCGATAATAATGCGCGTTTTACGGACGAAGCGACGTTTCTCGTCGGTTCTTCCGCGTATCTTCATAATTTTGCACAAAAAAAAAGAACACTCAACCGTGTCAAATCAGAATCCTCTTAATTAGAGAGAAAAAAATGTTGAAAGATAAGACTTTTCGTTACGATCTACCCGTTGTATCCGGCGTTTATTTTCCAGCATGTCGCCAATGAAATTACACGAGTGCGTTTTTTTTTTCATTTTTTCCCCTTTTTTTCGAATTCAGCCACATACCTTACGGCGACGACTAATTACGCTCGCCGCTTGTCAGAAAACGCACTATTTGTCAGTGTCGTGTATCGAGTCCAATTTTAATGGCATCGACATCGAAAAATGTGCACTCGGCGAGAACCGAAGTTGATTTTTCCGGCCAGGCCGCCCACCCGCGCGCTATTTTTTTCACCCGCTCCCCCTACCACCCCTTCACCCGACGTCCCTCTCCCCCCCCCCCGCCTCGTCCCGGCGTTTATTTCGATTTTTTGTTGGGTACGCTCTTTCACCTGAAAAGGAATAGGTGAAAACTGTTAATTGGTTCCCTGCTGAAAATACGGCGGTGTGGCCGGCGGCTGGTTGCGACGCATTTTAAGCAGAGACGTGTGCGTGGGACGCCAGGTCCACCGGGGTGTATGTACGCACATACGCGCGTACACCCGCACATGCACACATATATATTTATATATACATATATATACGTATACATGTATATTGTATATGTACACATATACATAATATGTATATATAAAATATATATACACACGCGTGTAACGAGCGTCAAGGAGTATAGAGTACGTGCTCCGGCAGCGTGTCCGTCCAATTATGGAAAATTAATTGGCGATTGGTGACTCGGGGCGATGCGAACATAGTTCAGCGTCGAATAAACTTCCTTTGTATTCCGATCAGCCTTTGACAGCGGTGTAATAATTAAAGTAATTAACGTGCATGCCAATAAATTTGAGATCGTTGCGCATCGTCGCGTGTACGAGCGCGGACAATTATTCGTCGCGTATCTATATATACATCTCGCGCGTATCACGCACATGAGGCGCGTATATAAGATACGCGTGTATCCGCGCGTACATACGTACGCTACGCATCGCGCAGCGATCTCGAGTCCGCGTTCTCGATAATAACTAGCAGAATCCCACGTAATTAGGGACGTTGTTTCGTACGTGCGCACAGAGAATTTGCACAATATTTCTCCGCGCTCAGCGGAAATCATCTTTCCGCGGCCGGAAAGCCGCAGACTGCTTAGGCGCGTCGAAATTCTTCGTAAAATTCTTCGTGAACAAAAATTCTGTCATTCCGAAGGTTACAAATTAGCCTAGTGCTAATCCTCGCGCGATTTGCCCTTAGATCGTAATTACAAGTTGCGATTACGTTCCTCGAACGCTCGAGTCGCAGCTATAAAATGATCGCGCGGAGTGGCACCGGTTCTTACCGGACCTCACGAAGGAAGGGCCGAGGGCCTTTTTACAAAGGGTGAAAGAGGGAGCGTAAAAATCGTCGGGCTCTCGCCCGAATCCGGGAACGGGCAAATATTTACGGGGAACCGTAATCGACTACTCGCTAATCCTTTGTGGAACTCACGTGAACAACGCGCCGGACTCGGTCGGATAGATTAAGACACGGGCCCGGTCTCCGTCGCCCTTTTCCCCTCTCGTCCTTTGAAATTCGGCATCCTTTGAGGACGCGCGCGCGCGCGCGCGAGGGTGCGCGGGATATCCCGTGCGCGCGCGGGGCGTAGGAACAATATTTGCGCGCTGCATTATGAGCCGCGCGAGGGTAGGAAAATATTAATTTTGCGAGACACATCCGCGACACGCGCGATCGCGACTCGCGGCGGAAGTGCACAACTCTCTCGGAATCTTCTCGCTTAATCTCGCTTACAACATTTTTCCACGCCGGTGTCCCGCTGTTTTTACAACTACTCGCGCCAATCCGCGAACTGTCGAGGGATTAACGGATAAAGAACCGCGCGGGTGAAGAGCACTCCATGTCGCATTCATCTTCCGGCTGCGCGATTTTAAAACTGCATCGCCCTTTGCTCCCCGCGAGAAAGTTTCCTAGGATTTAATTATGTAATTGTTTAAGTTGCGTTTGTCACGCAAATGTCCCTCCACTGTTGTTTATAAAGCATACTTTCCGCTCATATGTATCCCGAGTCATATAAAGATGATTTATTTCAACACAATGTTTTTTCTCTCAAAGCTAACGAAATGTTTCCTGGAAAAAAAATGTTTAACATTAGTTTTACAGTTTTAGAGAGATAATATGATAAACTTGTATGTTACATGCGTTATTGTGTAATCTACATCGACATTTCTTAAACGGAATCATCATACAATTCGATTTGATTTAATTTCAATCAACTGGTGCAAAGAAAATATAATTGTTTGTAAAAAAATATGTACAATTTATGTAACGTGCAATTATATACTTTTTTACATGTATAGATATAATATATACTTTAAAGCTACGATTTAGGACGTCCCTCATTTATTGAGAGTCAAGGGTCGAATCGAACGCTTCACGGCCGATAATTGCCTTCCATTTCAATGCTCGTCACTTTCTCGAGAGCATAAGAAGTAAACGAGCGTGAAATTCCGAAAGAATCGACCAGCAGGCCCGGAATAATCATTCAGAATGCGAACCGAACAATATCTTAGGCCGGAGACGTCAACAACGTCACGCCGTTCTTCGTCTCGGCGAGAACGATACCTATCAATAAGGTACGTCTCACACACCGGGATACGAAGTCCTCCCTCCGCCCCGCCACGCCGCGCGCCGGGGGAAAATGGCGCGTCTGAATATTTCACGACGAACAGCGTGATCGGCAGCGTTCCTATCGGCTCTGCTCCAATTATTCGGGAAGGCAGGAAGGCATGTGCAGTCAAATGTAACCGAGAGACCGTGTCGAGTCCAAGCGAGAGATGCCGGGAAGAGACTTCGGAAGCTGGAGAAGATCAGGTATCGGCCCGCCCGACACCCCGCGGCTACGCCTTTAAGAATATCGACGCGGCTGCTTTTTCCAGCGTGTTCTCGCCCTCACGAGGAACGAAAGGGCGCGCGAGCGAGAGCGAGAGCGAGCGCGAGCGCGAGAGCGAGAGACAGGGAGGGAAAAGCGGGAAGAGGGGGAAGAGGGCGAGATCCACTTAGCACGCCGCTTAGACGCGAAAACATCTGTATTGTCGCTGCATTAGCGCCGAGGATTCATCCCCCCGTGATTGCCGGGGAAAATTGTAATCTTTTTCGTGGAAGCCGCAGCCGCCCCGCCGGGAGCGCTCCTTACAGCGAGAGAGGTTTTGCCGGGAGAAAGAGAGAGAGAGAGAGAGAGAGAGAGAGAGAGAGAGAGGGGGGGAAACGAACTCTCGACGCTGTCGACGAAGGATTCGTGTGAATCGCTAAACGAACGACATATGCGAGAAGGATGCGATATTTTACATCTCTCTTTCAGTTTACGTCTCTTTTTCGCCGCGCGCGCGCGCTCGATTGAGATTCATTGCACATTCGAGACGGTGCGACTTACCCCGCACGTGCCCTCCCCCTCCCCCCGGTCCATCCCGCTGGCCGCGGTCAAAGTAAACTTATTTAATTTTGTTACCTCTCTCTCTCTCTTTCTCTCTCTCTCCGGAAAGAGAAGCGACATCTCATTTACAATTCATGATATTTGAAGGCCGGACTTGTATACCGATTTCGAAATAGTAAACTCGTCCAGCTTCACCGTTCGCCATTTCTCGCTCTCTCGGGGGAACGGTCCGAACGCGAGAGCGGAGCGCCGGGCGCGGATCGAGCAATCGCAAAAAGACCATCGGCAGATCAAGAGATATATTAGCGATGGCCGGTTCCCAGTTCGTTTCTAATAAAATTCACGACGTACCGGCGAACAATGGCCGTCCGCTGCAAGAAGGGAGAAAGCATGCAGGGCCCTCCTCTCTTCCTCGAGAATTCTTTTCCGCGGATCCTCGCGTGCGTGCGCGCGCGCGCGCGCGCGAGACAAGCTGTCTGCCGTTCTCTTCTGGTTTCGACAACGGACCTAAACCGGTAGGTAGGTAAGTAGGTAGACAGGCGGATAGGTGGACATAATACGCGTACACGAATCGCGCAGAATGTGGGATCCGGCTCGCCGGGATCGGGCGTACGATTAACGTACGGATTAGGATTAAGCTCCGGCGTGGATCTTGCTGCGCCCGGGCGGACCGCAGCATCGGGGAGAGGCCGGATACCTCGGCCAGGAGGGTCGAAAGGAGGGGCTCGTCGCGAGGGGTAGACACGGATGGCCGCGCGCGCGGGGTACCTATATGTATAATATCGGGATACGTGCGCGCCCCTCACGAGAAAAAGAAAGGCAGAGAGAGAGAGGGGGGGGGAGAGAGAAAACGTTTTTCACGCTCGATTCTTCGTGTATCACGATGCCGCGGTCCCTCCTCGTGCCCTCGCTCGCTCGCTCGCTACGAGATGGGGGGAGACGACAGTCAATGCACATTACAACGGTTTTATGTTATTAATACGGATGCATTGGCCGGGATTTGAATAATTGAACAGATCCGCGCGGATTCGCTAGATAGGTAGGTATTGTTCTCTCTCCTTCTCTCCCTCCTCTCTCTCTCTCTCTCTCTCTCTCTCTCTCTCTCTCTCTCTCTCTCTCTCTCTCTCTCTCTCTCTCTCTCTCTTTCCCTCTCTGGTCGCGCGCAACCGCCATAATCCAGATCTACCGACGCCTGAGTTTCCGCGTGGGGTTCATCGCGTTCGGATTGGCGTTTGCGCTCGCTATTTGATCCCATAACGTCGACAAATCGATTCGATTATTTAAGATTACTGGTCGCAAATTTCTAATCTTAGCTCATACCCATAAGATTAGCTGATTATTGATATTCTAAACGCAAGCTGCGAGTAAGGCAGAACGAAGAATGGTGCATATTGAGACGATAATAATCGAATGCATTGACAGAGGGACCATTTTGTTATAATCGTACGATCATCAAGATTATAATAAAATTATGTAAACGTGGATAATTCCAACACCTACGATCTTAATTCTTTGATAATAAATTCCCCGTTAAATTTGAAAGATTTATAGCAAAAATATCAAAGCCATTTTTGCTGTAGTGTATGAAACAGCAGGGCTCTTTGCGAATTAAACTTAAGGGAAGCAAAAATGGATAACAGATTTGTTAGGTAGATGCAAAAGATCAAACTTTGTATATCAAATAAAATTAAAAACCAAAGTTTTTTTTGAAAAGGGGATTAAAAAATTTCTCTCTAAATGAAAAAAAAGAGAGTACCTACTACATTGAAGCCCGTGGCGGTAAACTTGCTTCGATTTTGTTGAAATTTCGTTTTCAACTCTGTTTGATAAAAAGATGACAAATCTTTTACGTTAATCGGACAATGCTTCCAGTTTTTTCCCATGGGCTTTACTTTAATAAAATTTAGTTTGATATCTGGGCATTACAAAGATAATATGAAAGATTTCAAATCATTTACAATGATTTCTCAATGATTTTATTGATTGCAGTAAATTATAATTTCATTGGCTGTAAATTATAAGAGTGTCTTATAAATCTCACAAAAGTTAAATCAGAATCTCTTTCAAAATATCTAAATACTTTTTTTATGAATGGAGATTACATATTGAAGCCGTTGGAATGCTTTCTAACGCCCCGTCTCCATTTTCGAAAAGTACGGATTTAAGACGGTTTCCAAAAATAAGCTCCTCGATTCGATCGCGTGCTCGAGCGACGGCAACGAGGGGGCGAGAGGTTCGGTAACCTTCGTAATATGCATCGACAAATATGTCGTTCGCTTCCGCGATGCCTCCTCTCTCTTCCTCTCTCTCTCTCCGTTAGAGGGTTATTTCGCGACCACCCTCTCCCGACACAGGCGCGCGTTGCCTCGCGTGTGTCTGTTGCCGCGGCGCGGCATCCGAAAGGGGTGCGCTTCCCCCACCCCTGAGCGTCGCGACGCGATTGCACCCTCCGCGCGAGAGAACCTCGTTATCGTCGTCCTCGTCGTTGTCGTCGTCGTCGTCGTCGATCCTCCGCTTCGCCCTCTCTCTCGCCCTCCGTCGAGCCCGCATTTCGTAACGCGCGGGGAAGGGAGATGCGAGGGAGCTACATCGCGGCGAGAGAGCGCGCGGGCCGGGTGGTGGAAAAGTGGACGGAGCCAGATAGAGCCACGCCCCGATCGCGGACAACGCACGCCAACCCGACGCGGCACCCGAGGGTGTCCCTCTGTCCGCCACCGACGCGGCTGGCGCGGCTCACGGGGGCCCACGGGGGTGGCTTTGTCGGCTGTGCGCGCGCGAGGAACGGAGCGGCACGGGTAGGGTAGGAAGATAGCGGCGCACCGCGTCCACGCGGCATCGCGGCATCGCGGCGGCCACCGTTATGGCTAGTCCACGTATATCCTTTATCGGGGAGATGTCAGTCCGTGTCCGCGACGCACGACGCTAGGCTAGGCGCCCCGCGACGGCGGCTCGACGGCCGGTCCGAAGTGGATAAAGTGCGGTCGGCGCGACGGCGAGCGGGGGGTAAGGTCCAGGCACGGATCTCCCGCCGGTGGAGATCGGATTCGCGCGCCTTTCCCATCTCGATGCCTCGACGTCGGTGAGCGATCGTCTCTGCGAGGCGGGAGAGCCTCGTATCCGCACAGAATCCGGAACAGGATCTCGCGCGAACTTAAAACAAAAAAAAAAAAAGAAAACGAGATAGAACAGAGGCAGCGATCCCCCATCGATCAAAAGTTCGCGCGCGGTGCTTGAAATTCGCGAGAAGATCGGGAATCGAATCGTTTTACGATGCGAGCGAGAACGTAACGTCGCCGGGGGACGAGGATAGATCGAGGCGCATCCTTCGTTTTCGCATCTCTCGAGGGTCTGGAGACTCGCGCGACGCGCATCTTGTCGCCGATACCACCTGTATACACCCGCGAGTTCGTGCCCCCCGCCGTTACGTAACATGGTAGAGAGCATTTATGCGAGCGACTCGCCGAGATCCCGCTCGCCCATGACGGAGCCGTCGAGTCCGCTGCACTCGGATGGTCCCGGGATATCCGGCTACGGCCACAGATATCTGTACAGCTACTCGCCGGACGCGCAGAATCACGTATCGGCGGTGACGAGGCGCAACAACAATCAGAACGAGACGGGGGCCGATGGCGGGCACGAGCGCGCGTTCGCCAGGAGCCCGATCGGCACGGAGGAGACGATGCCGCGGCATCACCGCCACGGCGAACCGGTCGTCCCCTCGAGACCCGCGACCGGCGGCACCTCCGCCTCCACCATGTCGTCCCCCACCTCGCTCTTCACCATCGACAGCATCCTGGCGCCGCGGCCGATCGGCAACGTCGTCGCCCCCACGAGCACCACCACCGTCGCCGCATCCGTGATCCAGACGCCGGAGACGATCGAGTCGGCGGCCGGTCGCACCACCGCCGCGGCGATGCATCCGCTTCAGCAGCAGCTGCACCACTTGGCGTTCACCTCGGCGGATTTTCTCGGTGGGTATATAGCACAGTCGCCGCCGCCCCCTCCGGAGGATCGGCGTGACTCTTCTCTCTCTCCGCGAGTCTGTCAAAGGGGCCGCGGCGCCTTAAAAGACGCCCTAATCCTTTAGACTTCTTCTACGGACGCCCTTTTACACTTTGAGCTTGAACTTCTGTCATTCGGGTTCTCCTATGCATGAAATTATAATTAACGTCGCTCCATTGAAGTCTCTCTGGAATCCCATAAGCGCATCTCTTACCGTTTATAATCATATCTTAAGTGGAGCTCGCACAATTCGCGATTCCCATAGTCGTTAACGAATTAAGTTTCGTATTGTTGGATTATACGTTAAACTCCTACGTGTGACAAGTCGGCGGTAAATGGAGGTTTCCGCGCTGCGTCGAGAGACCGATAGTAATGATAACACGCTCCGGCAAATGAAGCGTTCGGGATCGCTCGTATTGAACAATTACGCGAGGTCGAACGATTAATTTATGCCGTGCCGCGTGTGGAAATGTTAATTGCATTTATTCGATTACATTACAGTTTTATCAAGCGACATCGACGCAATATATCGTTCTTTGCAATCTTTTTCGCAATACGAATGAGAATGTCGATAACGTTCAGAATGCCGGCCATCAATTTCGCAGCGTTCATAATAAATCGAAAACTCGGCGACAGAGTCCAATCTCCACGTTCTTTCACATTCCGTAAATAAATTGGTAAATTATTCTCCCGGCACGGAAGCGATATATGAAATTGAAAAAAAATATTATTTATTAACTCTAAAACGCGAGGGAAAAGGTTTGGCAAGTTATAAAACGTTAAAACGCGCATCGGAGCGATTATTCGATTCTATTTCGCATCTATGATGCGTGAAATATCGTTCGTTTTGTCCGATTCATGCGGATTATATATTTTTTTAACTATATTCCTTTATCAGTTCGCGCATAGAATTCTTAAGCGCGCGATAGTGAAATTCTTGTTTTGCGAACATTTTGAAGGCTCGTGCTTTAAATTTTACTGCCATTAATAGATCGCGTTTCGTATCTACTTTAAATCAGTATGACATTTAGTATCTTCAGTTTTGAACTCGTTATCACAATGAATAAATAATTATAAAAGTCGTGGAACTTCAATACGCGCGCAGTGTTTTTCTTTCTGTCAACGCCGCGACCTCTTATTTCCCGCAGGCTACGCTCCTTATCTCATCTTATTCGCTTCTACAAAGTAAAGAATCTAATTCGTTCGCATTTCGTCAATTTTCTGTGGCTCGGTAAACGTATTTCGTTCCAACAGAGAGACGTTTAACACTTTACAATGCAAAAATTGTAAGACCCCGCGCGAAATCCTAAGAGAGCTCCGCTCCGGTGCGAAACACGCCAAAATTTCTTTCACGCCCGCAGGGAGCTTTAGGTATTTTTCCCTCAAGGAAACTTGCGCGCTCTCTCGCATTGGGGATACGCGAGATGAAATCCGCAATCCGTTTCGATCATGCATGAACGATCTAGCTCCTTCCGCAATCCCGCTAGAAGACGGAGAACCGTGAAAAGGAAAGCATGCAAACGCGCGCGAGAGAACGGGCGAGAGGGAGAGAGACTCGGGGTAAAAGCAAGAAATTTTTACCGTCCCCGCATTTTCATACGCAACGTCGCGTTTAAGCAGCTTTCTTCGAGATTTTAAAGTAAAACGTCCCCCGGGACGGGGGCGCCGCGCCGGGCGACCTCTTTATCCCGAGCGCATGCGGTGTGAATGGGGTCCGCGAGTATACGTATAGTATCGCGGCGTTCCTCGGGCCTCCGACCGTCCATCCGTTAATTCTCCGATCCGGGAGAATATTGGAAACGCCGATCGCCGATCGCGGGTTATCGGGATTGGCCTTTGCTACCGCAAAGGATGTAATCCTTTTGTCAATCCCGTCGATTTAGTGGCCGAATTACCGCGATTGTTACAATTATCGCTCGTCGCACAATCGATCCCCAGGTCCTCCCCCAAATGTTATAATCGCGACCGCGAGAATGGACGTTTGAATCTTTAATGCCGGCGCAAAGTTCAAATGGCCGCGTTTGCGGCCGCGCGGATAATCTTTATTGTCATTTCGGAGGGCTCGGGATGTAGCTCGGAGGAACTCGTAGCGAATTTTCAAAATAGCCAGGGCGAGCTTTTATCATCCGTGTTTGTCACTTTCGAATTTCAGCCGCGGCATATCCGGGATTGTATCCCGGAGGATACGTGGCGGCGATGGCCGCCGCCGGCGTTTCCCTTCATGGACAGCCGGCCTTCTATCACACCGGTCATCCCTACCAGATAAATCCCAACAACCCGGGAATGGGCCCGATGGCGAAGAGGAAACGTCGCCATCGAACGATCTTCACGGAGGAGCAACTGGAACAATTGGAAGCCACCTTCGACAAGACACATTATCCCGACGTGCTCCTGCGGGAACAGCTGGCCCTCCAGGTCGACCTCAAGGAAGAAAGGATCGAGGTTAGTCGAATCTCACAGTCTATTATTCTCGTTTGAATTCTCTTTATTTTAATGACTAATTCTTCGACGAAGAATCAATTACGCGACATTGATAAGTCATCCACGATTCATTAGTATCACGTTAATCATCTTATAATTAAATTTCGAGTTCAGAAAATTAAAATACACCCGAATTGAAGCGAGAGTCGTGTCTAGTCGTTAAAATCACAGTCGAGGACGCTCCTCCCGTCGGTCGCGTCGATATCGCGAAACGAGATCGACCACGTTGCGAAACGCCGGTTTAGCCGGAACAGCAGAACGATAAGAAAGAAAATAGCGTGGAAAAGAGCGTGTGTTGACAATTACGGGCTTCCGTTCGTCCACGGTCGGTTTCTAAAAACCGAGAAGACCGGCTACCGTTTCGAGGTACCAAACGGCAGCGAAGTTACATCGCGCAGAGGCGGCGGGCTTAAGCCGCCTGCCGATGACAAATTACTTTCTCGAGCCGTGAACGGAATATTGGATTTCGGATCGACAAACATTGACCGTCCGGATGGCCCGGGTCCGCACGCACAATTTGTAATGTAATGTCGGCAAACTACGCGCCGTCGCCGCCGCCGCCGTTCCTGAGTGGGATGGAACGGCCTGTGTTTGTCGTCCTAATGCATAAAAGCCCATAATATTTTAACGCGGTCATTAAAATTTACCGCGGTGGGTATTTATCGGGGCCTCGGTCGACTTGAGCTAACAAGTTGCATGCTAGATTAAAAGCTTTAGCGATAATGTGTTTACTTCAATTATACATACGCTCGCGCGCGCGCGCGCGCGCTCGTTCGCACGCACACGCGTGCCGGATAGCGCGTATACGCGCGTCATGCAATTTATAATCTCTAAAGTGGTGTACTCTCTGCAGACAAGAGAGAGAGAGAGAGAGAGAGAACGCGCGGTTTCCGCGTAGCGTTAATTTCGTATAAATTTACCTTTCAATAACCTCATTGTGTCGTCGATCGAGCGTTATTTTTCCAGTAATTAACGATCTAGTTTCTCAATCTGGCGACGAGCGACATATTGTGATTTCTGTGATTTTTACACAGCATCGCAGCTGAAAGCAGGATCCTTTTATACAGACCGTTTTGTACACTTCAACGCGTTCGTTTCGATTCTACACAAAGAGCCTTTCTATCAATTCGAAGACTTATCAAATCGTCATTAGTGATTTCTCGTATATTAAAATATGTTAAAGCCGACTTTCAACGCCCAAATAAATCGTGCCTAATTAATAGACTTAAATCTCGTGGGCGATTAGTCTAAAAGTAAAGTATCCATATCTCGGATGATCTCGAAAACACAGAATCGCGAGGATGAAGATTGCGAACGAGTTGCGTAAAATTCGTTCGACACCCGAAACGAAATCCCGGACCGACGACAATTCCGTCGAGCGATCACGGACTCTGAGAATCATTGACACTCGCGTGGGACCACCCGCGTCGCGTCGGCTTTGCCAAAGAAAGGTCCCCGGAGTCTCGAGAGTTGTTTAAAGACGGGAACAACATATACCTGCGTGTCTGGTACCCGGGGCCGCCTCTCGGAGCGAGAGTCCACGGTGTTTGCACAGAATTAGTAGAATAGCGACTCTTGGTGCGTCCGATGGAGGGAGCACGGGGAGAGAGGACAAAGAAAGAGCTAGAAACAGGTCGACCCGCGGGAAGGAAGGAAAGGGGAGGAGGGGGGGGGGAGTGAGAAACCTAAGGCACTGTTTTGTGTGCTTCCAAGATCACGTCGACTCGACTTGGGATCCCGAGGATCCCGAAGCAAGGAAAAACAACAGCTCGGAAATTATCGGTGCTCCCACACTTTGTTCGGAGGAAAAAAAAAACCAGCGTGCGCAACACTGATTGATCAATTATAGCGCGCATGACACCGCTGTCATTAAAATTTCCGTCAACAAGGCGTCTTGATCCACCGTGTCGCGCGATCGTCACGCGACTTAATTTCGCATCTCGCGGGATCCGGCGTCCTCGAGCTGGGAGAACTCTTCAAAGTGAACGAGGGTTAAGCTATTACAATGGCTAATGCAGCAAAACGAACGAGCGAGTAGGGGTTGAATATTGATTGTCGGTTTTCATTCGGATTGATTCAGACAGGCGTGAGGGACAAATGCGTGTCCCGCGAGTACGGCGGGAATATTCGTTTGATGTCTCTCACACGTCTTTTCTTACTTCGTTAAATGATATCTCGCAGCACGCGTGTTGATGTGTCTCGTGTAATCACGATTTAGGAAGCATTATATATTTCTCAACTATATTTGTATCGCTCAAAGACTGTTGGTCTTTGATAAACGATCACTTCAATTTACTTAATTGCCTGATAACTAAAAATTGATGGCATCGCGTCTTCATTTTTGGAAAAAAATGTAATTATATTTATATATTTATTTATAGATATAGATATCTCTTATAATTTGTTCTGTGACTGTAAAAGTAAGCATCAATAAACTTTATTCATTATTTTTCATTAGATTGGTGCAAAAGGTTTGTTATATCTTATAACAAATGAAGTTAAAAATAATTTTTGAGCAAAAAAAAACGTAACAAATTTACCGCCATGGGCCAGTATACTCTTTTTTTATCTGGAGAGAAATTTTTCAATCCTCTTTTTAAAGAATTCTAGTTTTATTTAATGCAAAGCTTGATTGAAAAAAAAACCTTTTACATCAATCTAACTACACTTTTACCCGGGGACAAAATAAATCCTATTTAATCCTTCATTTGGTAATGTTGCTTTCAAGCAACTTGATCTTCCTATCTACTCCCTATAATACTCTTGCTCGAATTACAATCAAATTCTAAACAATATATATAACGCGACTTCTCGCAATATTTAATTTTTCTCGCCTCCTTACTAATTTAAAGATAAAGTTTGTAGAAATCAGCCGTGTCTAAACAAAAAGGGAAAATGTTATTATACGTTTTTAATCGTCCGGAAGAGAATCGCTCGACTTTAATTTCGCCGAATTAATTTACACGAGTCTCTATGAACGGCGCGTTGAATTGTCATTTCAGGTATGGTTCAAGAATCGTCGCGCCAAGTGGCGGAAGCAGAAGCGGGAGGAGCAGGACCGCATCCGGAAGCTGCAGCTGGAGCAGCGTCAGCGCACCGACGACGGCGGGGCTGCGACGACGGTGATGGTAGGCGACCGTCTGGGGCTGAGCAGGCAGCAGCAACAGCAGCAGCAGCATCAGCAGAAGCTCGAGCAGGACACGGACAGCTCCGACCTCGAGGTAGCGTAGTGCGGCCGTGGTGACGACGAGACGCGGCGAGTCTCGCCCATCGGTAAATGGAGGAGGAGGTCGAGGAGGACGATGGAAGACGGCCCGGTGCTTTCGCGCTCTTATCGACAACGTGTACGGGCATGTACATACGTGACTGCGCTGTAAATACCATTGTAAATATGACTAACGATGAATGTGTACAATACCGAAATAAATTATTGCATCGAGACACGAGGTGCGGTGTTTCTGGTCCCTTTTGCGCGGGTTACGATTTACGATGCATCCGCGAAAGGTATATCTTCCTTATGCGTTAGGAAAATGAATCTTGTAGCCTCATGATGCTACACGGGATACATATGTAACGTTGCATGTATATATTCTAGTCGAATATTCGGAAATCGCGATATTAACCGAGTCGCTGCGAATTTCCTTTCGTTTCAACTCTAATTATCTCTTTGAGAGTAAAATTGATTATAAAATTAATTTATAAAGTTAATTTCGTCCGTCTTCCATCTTACTTTGTCGTTACTTTGACTTAAATGCACGTTTTATTTCTTGATTCACAATCTAATTATAGATCGAAATTAAATCGAGCTAAATCTATTTCACTTCATCGATCTCGAATTTTTCGCGACTAATTTTGACCTTCAGTCTAATCCGTAGAGAGCAGTATCGATTTTCCTCCAATGCGATACCTTTATTGGAGATTCTCCGATTTACATATAAGTGCGCAGCGAGGTGTCCACTTAGATAGCGAGAAATTTAAATCCCACGACACTCTTTCTCCACGCTTATTTTTATTGCCGGAGCGCAACCCGGTTTTACAACAATATTTTCTTATTGAAATCGCTTCGCTGTTGTGGAAAATACATTCTCGTTTATATAAACGTTTACACGGAGCTTCGATATTCCACGCATAAATATTAAAGCCCCATCGATCGTTTAGGAATTTTGAAACGGTCGCATTTAAAACTTTCGAATACAGGATAAGAGAGCTTGGAAGGCGTGGAGGAGAGTCAATTGTATCAGGAGGAGAGTCAATTGTATCAATAATTGCTTCAATATGAATAATGCTTAATTTTATTTTAAATTTTATCTAAAATGAAATTTAAAACATTTATTTTTTATTCTTTATTTTTCACGCTTATAGCTTCTTTTAACCGAATCCTCGATTATTATCATCTTCGATTGTTACACGCGATTATATTACGTTCGGATTTTCTACTTTTTCATTCTCCTCTTCTTTTGCCCATCGGACGCGAATCTCGGCAATTTTCCCGGCACTTTCGGGAAACGGTGTCTTCTCTCGCGCGTCTTCGCACGAGACTCGGTGTCCATTTCGACAATCCTGAGGATCTCAATGGGATTCAGGCTGAATCGGCTGCGGTCGGGTGAGCCGACGGTCAGCACGAGGACCGTCACGAATTTCCGGAAGGACGTGGCTCTCAGCAGATACGCGGCGCCGTGGCCGTATCGGAAGAGCGGCGGGCCGAACGAGTTCACGTCGCACATGTAGTACGCTCCGCAGAACTTGAAGAGGCCCAGACAGGCGCTCTCGCACGTCAGTACGGCGAAGTTGTAGCTCGAGAACACTCGCTCCAACGTTCTCCACAGGCACTCGCTCGACTCGCCGTACAATCTGCCGCGAACGGCCGGCAGCATCCGAGCCTCGAACAGAATCTCGCCGATCTCGAAGCGATCGGAGAGATACTTGAACGAGCGACTCGCAGCACCGTACCTGTCGTCGACTGACTTGAGCTCGGCCTCGTGCTTGCTACGCGTGTAATAACGATCTCCGCACATGACGATCGCGTCGAGGGTGTTCGAGTTCCAGTATTCCGGCGCCGTGATCATGGTCATGCCGGCGCACACCACGTAACAGGCGTACGCCTGCATGCCGCGGTTTGCCTCGTCGAACATATCGTCGGTAGGGTGTACGTCGCCCCACAGGGAGAACAGTCTGTTGGGTTCCTCCACGTAGTACTGATGCCATCTCGCTTTATCAGCGGCAGTGATCTCGGCCGAGTCTGGCCTCTCTCGGTCCGCGGGCGCGTATTTGCCCCAGGTCGTCACCCGGCAACGCCTCAGCCACGTAGCTCTCTCCCTCGGCTCTCTCTGATCGCCCTCCTCGTCCTCTTCCTCACGATCGGTCTCGTCCTCCAGGTCCTCTATCTCGAGCGAATACGACGGATCGTCGTCGACGCGTCGCGGCTGCTTGGACACGCGCCGTTGCAGTAACTTTAGATTGTCCAGCTGACAGCAGTGGAAAGTCACGTGAAAGAGCTGAACGTCGAAACGAACGTACAGCTCGTCCTCGCCGATATCGGAGAAATCGTTATCTCGCTCGTACGCCACCTCGGCGTGGCATTTCAGCATGAGGATCATCAGGTGTCTCCGTAACGAGTCCGCGGAGCAGAACTTCACGATGCAGGCGCCGCGGCCCCATTCGTCCCACATCCCGTACTCGTCGCACCGATAGGGATTGTACACGTACCAGAAAAGACCGTCCTGCCAGAACGCCAGCGAGAACCTGGTCGTGCGCAGTATGCAATCGCGATACTGCGCTATCAGTTTGAGGAGCCACTCCTCGAAGTGTTTCATGCTCTCGTGCACGGACACGTATCCGGAATCCGTCACCTTCTCGCAACCGAGTTCCACCCTGACACGCAGAGGATCCTTCCTGCTTAACGGAATCTTCTTCCTCAGGCCAACCTCCTTGTGGAAGACGTCGAAGTCCCGCTCCACGACATCTTCCATTTTGTCGATCAACTCTATCTCGACGCTGTATTTATAGTTGTACACGACGACGTCGTCCAGCCGTTGCCTCGCCTTCACGTTGATCGTGCCGATGTGGGTGTAAAGCATCCAGGCATGGTCGTAGATGTAATCGATATTGGCGCTCGATACGTATTTGTATCTGTATTGTATCATTATCATAAAGATAACGTCACTTTTTATTATTTCTAAAAAAAGATGACAGCTCTGACTGGATCCTGACTCTCGTGAAAGTACAGCACAGCCGAATTTTCATTCTTCCAACGCGAGATGTTACAATTGCGTCACGCGGAAATTCCAAACGCTTATTCCTTTACCTTCACGAGAGTTTTCTCTCCAAACAAATCTCAAACAGAAGAAGCAAATCTTGAACTGATAGGAGAGAGAATCTAAATAATTTAATTCTTTAAAATAAACTAAGTGAAAGTAAGGATAAAAATTGTCAAATCGCGTCGAAAGAAAATTAGAATACTTTATGTTACCGTCTCAATTATCTTGCTTCGACACATATTGATACCTTAGCTGAGTTTTCGCTAACAGTGCCACGATCGCTTGGTAGAAACAGAACTTCCAAGTGTTCCTGCGCTCTCGAAACGGGTACATCTCTCGTGCATGCATACCCTTTTGCCCGTGAAGAACCACATTGGCGTAGACACGATCGAACGGCAGCTTTAGGATGACATAATCACCGTCTACCAAACCGAGACGTTTGCCGGCCGAGCGATCCACCATTAACTTCTGCCTCGATTCCGGACGCGATATGGGCGCGCGTGCATGGCCCAGCTCCTTGCGATTAGCGAAGTCGCTCTTCTGCTCGCGCAGAAGAAACTCCTCGTCCGGCGGGTCGCGGGGAAAAACATCCCTGCGCCTTTTCCATCCTTCTTTCGGTTTCTTCCGAAATATCCTTGTCTATCGAAAATATCGTAAATTCGTATTGCAAGGGACATCGTGCGCGCATCCGCAGAGAAATAAATAAATAAGGTGAACAACGCACACGATCTTCGCACAATCGTTACATACATCTTACTGAGACTTTACTTCCGCAGGGATATGATGAAGAAACATCATCAGAAATACGTGAATTAAGTTAAATGGAGAATAATTCGAGCGCAATTGTAACTGCTCCGTTTCTAACCGGCTGTTTCCCTCTCATGCTTCTCCAGATTCGCGTTCTCCTGCGTCGATCTAGTCCAACGGTCGTCCTAGTCTGATGCTCAAGCTGGAAACCGCCGAGCGGAAGATACTCGCGAAGCGGAAGTGTCGTCTCGACGGCTTCCGCGTCAGGTAGTCTCGCAACGTCCAACGCTATCTTCTGCTCAGGCTTCAACCGCAATTCCGCGTATCTGCGCGATGCTTCGTTCATCAGTCTGTCTAGATGCAAGATAACGTTCGCGATTGAGCAAGAGGAGTCTCGCGTGTCCCTTGTAGTTTCATTCTATAAGCCCACCCCTTGTCAATCCAAAATCTCTTCTTCCTAAGCTTCATTTCGCTTTCGTAATCGGTGTATTTGGTAGATATTTCATCACCGCTCTCGATCGTCGCGACTTCCGTTACATCGGTGTCGGTCTCCGTCTTAACCTCCCCCAAGATTTCGCTGGTTACCGTCTCATCCTCGGTTTGGGTCTCCGGTTCCGCCATGTTTCAGCGAATATGGATTAAAACGATCTTACGGCATAATTTTTTTAATTATAATATTACGCGGTTAAGTTTTGCTAAGGAATGCGGTAGCGGGGACTCATATCTTTTTGCGCGTGTTCCACTTTGCACTTGGCCAATTCAACGTGTATTCAGACTTTTGATACTTGAAATGTGCCGTTGCCAGTTGCAACGGAGATGTTAATGTCGATGTAAAATACCACGCGTTTGCAATTTTGACATAACCGCCGTGCGAGTACGTGAACTTTGCATTCTTGATACGCACGCGGCAATCCAATTGAACGTCTAGATACGTTTATACAGAGATATATGCAAACATATATTCATGTAGCAGAGACAGATTCACACAATACGTACGTAGAGTAGAGAGCTACCTATGATTTAGATATACATATATCCTCTTTATGTCAATGACTCAGATCCGCTTGATATACCCTTAATAAAAAGAAGAAACACATGCACGTAATTATGAAATTACGATAATATTATTACGGGCAACAATTGAGGATCCAAACGTAGCCTATTGTACCTTCCAATGGACTTCTTTTGAAACAAATCCGCTCGGATGTGATCCGGATTCGAAGTGAGAGAAAAGGGAGAGGGGGCAAACACTCGAAAATGGCCGGTTCGAATTTGTATAGGGCCCTCGGAAGACCGCGGAGGGACACAGGAGGGCTCCTCGAGAGAAACGCGGACGGCTTCCTGAAGCTGAAAAAATACCGGGCGGGGGGCCGAGGGAAGAGGCGGGGGAAGAGGGCAGCCGCGCAGCCTCGATTTATCCTCGTTTCGTTTCGCGTACGATTTTGTAATTATTTTACTGCCGGCGCAGACGAAGCCCTAGGAACGACAGGCAGGCAATCTCGAACGCGCGAAGCCCGCCGGTGACGCAAGATTTTCAAAGTGTTTATAAAATTACGGGGGGCGCGCGCGATACCGCCGCCGCGCGCGACCGAAATAACGCGAAACCGTACGATCGTACCGGCCCGCCCGGTGTTCAAATCATTATTGGATTTGGGAGCCCCGCTCGTGCACGGATGACGAACAAATAAATCGTATTTCGAATGCGGCAAAGTCGCGCCGCACCGCGCCGTCGCGGCCTCGTGATTCCGCGATCTCGGCGGAAGTGCCGAGATCGTTTCTCGGCGCCGAAACGAGCTTTAGACTTTCTCTCTCTCTCTCTCTCTCTGCCGTCTTTCTAGACGCGTTTACGCCGTCAGACCCGAAAGATCCGAGCAGCTTAAGATTAAAGTTCGAAACATCCGAATCGCTCGACCGCGAAATACTTCCGAGCGCTCTGGTCGAAAAGTCATGAAAATAATATTTCAATCCCCTATTTCAAATATTGTCACATTCGAAACAAGTACATTTGGGCATATAGTTATATTGCAATTTTAACCGGCAGTATTACTTCTATAGATTATAGCTTAAGGCGCAAAAATTTATTTCATTTTTCACTAACGTTCTCTGTGATTGAACGAATGAAAGTTGCGGCTCGAGCATTCGATATTCGACGAAAATCGCTTATCCGAGCTTGGCCCGATATGCGTTAGGCGAAAAAAAAAAACGGGCAACAACTTGTAAAAACCGAAGGAAAATACGTATGTTGCGCCGGTCGAAATTAATATCCGGCGGCTTTTGTACGCGCTTGTTTGCAGGTTTGCGTTTCGCCGACGGTCAAAGCGAGGCGGTTTTGCGCGAGAGAGCGCGTCGTAAAGTTTTTAACGCCGAATGAATCGGCAACGTGTAAAGGGCACGGACCGGAAGGTACCCGTGGTATTTCGTTTCTCGGCGGCTGAGAAACGGGCATCTGCCGCCCGTTAACGCCGCGGTATTACCGGCATTCCGCGGAGTATTTTGACGTCGAGCGGAAATACTCTCGAAACGGACGACGGCTCTCGCCGATTTTCCTCGTGGTACGACGGGGGAGCTTTCTCGCGCGAATGGCCGGAGAATATCCCGTGGGAATCCCGGGCATCGAACAAAGTCGAAGTGGAATTCGTGAATCAGTCTGATCCTCGGCCGTCGGACTCCGGCCGCGTCACGTCTCCGGGAGAAGTTCCCTTCCCGAGGAAGGGAAGCTCGCCGAAGAAAGGGCAGAAGCGGGACGAGTCGAAGATCAGGACAATTCCCGGTGAAAATTTAATGGAAGGTTCACGGAGACACTCCGAAGACGTAAACTTCGCGGGGGACGGATTGATTGATTGATTGCTTGCGCGCCGCGCCGCACGGCTAAACCACGGGAGCACATGCACATCAATGAATTATCGCGATCGATTATTGCGCACGGGGGTTCCTCGAGCCGCACGTCGAGGACTCCGACAGCCGATCCGTAGGAATCGTTAAGTCCCCCGACTACTATTTAAAGCGGAGGTAATCACGATCGGCCGCGAGGGATAATTATTGTCCTACCACTCCTACCGTTACGGAAACTTGGAGGTTTACCCGTCAGGAAATTCGCATGCAACTATCTCATTTCCCATCGTGTTGACAAAACAAATCTTGATAATTACAAGGCTCGTACATTCAACGCTCTCTTTCGTATTTTTGATGCACAGCTGAACAGATATTTTCCCGTAAACTGATCAAAATTGTTATAAAGATCGCGTAAATACGTATCGAGGGTTCCGGGGGGGCGCTCGCGGTGCGAGAAACGTCCCGAGGGGTGAAGAGAGGAGAAGCGGATTGCCCGTACGCATAACATGTATACATATGCCTACGTATTCATGTATAATATATACTTGTTCCGAAAGGAGGATCGGAAAGCAGGGGGGAAGGGGGTGGGAATGAGCGGCGAGGGGGAGAGAGAGAGAGAGTGCAAAATAAACAGTGCATTATATGCAATAACGCACAAAACACCCCTACGGCTGTGCAGTCATCTCCTTCGAAAGATTCGGCCGCGAGTGCGCGCGCGGGCAATCCAATTAATTTTATTTTAATTACCGCATCGTCGGGCAAACGCCGATTGTTATTGTTTCGACGTCGATGAATCGACCGTCGCCCGTAATTTTGCCGCTGACAATTTCCGCCACGCTCAACGTCCCGCGACGCGACACCTGTGCAATGGACACCGCGTTCCTTTTCGAAATGCTCGAAATTTGCCGAGTTATTTCTTTAGACCGATGCCGCGTCTAAGTAACAAAAAGAAAAAGAAACATCGACGAGTCGACCAATTGCATCAATTATTCTAACGCTTTGTGTTAAATTAAAACACTGTCAAAAGATCGCGTTATATACCCGGAACAAAATGCTTTCTTAATCTTTTCTCAATTGAAAATTGAAATTAAATGAGAATCTTTCAAAACCCTCTGTAGGAATTCCGTTTAAAAAATAATTTTACTCCAAAACATTATGTAGAGTTGGAAAAAGAGACGTTGATAAGATGAGATGATCAATATCCAGCTGAGAAAAATAAGTTCTTGGTTTAGCATTATCTTCATATCAATTACATTTTTCTCACGAAGAAAACGAGTTAATTTGTTGCTCAGACTTTAAGACGGGCGCTGTTAAGTTCAATGTTAAAAAAAATAATTATCGCGTTAAATGATAGCGACGTTGAATTTTTCCCTCTCGCGCCATGTCGCGCAAAGTAGATCTCTTTAGAATTACGCAATTGGAAAGGTGTAAGTTACGGGAAGGGGCCGCGTCCGGGAGGGGTGAGGGGAGGGGGAGGGCGGACGGGGGCACGATACCCATGCGGATGGGCGGCCATAACGGCGATGATTGTTGAACGCCGGGAAACGAGCCGCGATCGATGGCACTCGACACACAGTCGGCGAGGAGTTAAAAAGTCGACGTATTGAATTTACAAACGAGCCGTAATATTATTCGAGGAAATAACAAAGGCCGCACCGGTGCGAACGAATTAAGCTATTTTGCCCTACACACGCCGCGCATATAATGTACGGCAGCGGTGGTGGCGGAATTATTTGTACGTCATTACTAATGCGCAGTCGCGATAGAGTTCGATAATATTACAATAATTAAATTATCGTAATATCGCCGGCGGAAAAGGGAGGCGAGTATGAATTTGTTGCGGTTAAATATATAATAAAGCGTTGCTTAAACAAGGGCGAATGCCGGTTACACAAAACGCACACTAAACTAGTCAATAATTCAACGATTCATTTTCGATATAGAATTTAATCATCCGCGTAAAAGCGAGACGCAACGCCACGGCGACGGCATTAGTCCCAATGGCCGTTTTCTTATCTTGCCGGGATCGCCGTCGTGATCCGGCGAGGACCGCGCTGCGACCGTATCTCAATCGTGATGAGAAAAAGGGGGTATAATTCTCCGTTTAACTTTAACAAGATCGAACAAGACTACGAAATGTCCAGCTATTTTTTTCCACTGTCTGCGTGTGCGAGTGGTAAAAACACGTTTTTATAATATATTTTTAATATATTTTTAATAAATTTATTTTTAATAAAAATATGTTTTTAATATCTTTTTACCATTTGTAATTAATCATTTTTATATAAATTTATTATACATTTAAAAAAATTAAAAACTTACTTTTCTCGGATGAATAATAATAATCAACCCATATTGTTGGTACCTTATTTTTTATCCACTTTTTATATCTAGGAGACTTTAGATTCTAAATAATTCAAGAATTCGTTGGTCTTAAGAATCTTTATGTGTTTCAGTCTTCATGGATTTTGTTTAGCCTGAAAGACTTCTGAGACGTGTGTCTAAAAGATTAAAATTGGCCCTTTTTATCGATCAGATTTTCGGCGGAGCAAAAATTCGAGCGTGTCACGAGGCGAACAGCCGCGTGATGCATACTGCATAGGCGAGTGCTCCAAGTTCGTGCCGCGAAGTGGTTCGAAACGTCCCCAGGAGGGATTTGCGCGCGACAAACCATCGGAGACGAGTCGGAAGGAAATTAAAGACCGCGAGTCTCACCGGCGTGTCTTCCGGCTTCCGCCGCGTTCCGCTCCGCGTACCGCGCGTAAGAGAAGGCGGAGATGGAGAAGGACGACGGAGAAGGAGATGGGGGGGAAGGAAGGAGGGAAGTCCTTTTAATTACCCGACGTTAAATTCTTTATCTGGGTGAAACAATGTGGCGGGCCCGTGTTTTCAGATCAAACAAACCCCATGTTGATACGCGGTAATAGAATAATCTGGCAGCTGATTCCGGGGATATAGCCCGCGGGGATAGAAACCCACACGATTTCTGCACCCGGTCTGTACGTTACCACATCCCCGAACGAAAATCAACCCCCTGGTCTCCGCCGCCGCCGTCGCCGCCGTCGCCGCCGCCGCCACCGCTACCACCACCCTTCCGTCCTCCGTACACCCTCGTAACCTCGTACCGAGAGAGAGACTGGGCTCTCCGGGTCCGCGGGTGTTTACACACTCCGTGCCACTGCTAGGACGAATGGTTTCCGGTAGTGCATGTGTACGCGATACGTGTACATGTGACAATAACCTGGCGATCGTTAACTCATCGAATCTAACCAGCTATCGCTCGCCCCCTCATCGTCTCGACGTCGATCGGCAATCTCGATCGTCGAATTTCGATCGAAACAACGCTTTTTTCTTGCCTAAAATAGAATAATCTAGAATAGCGTTGCGTAGCTTAGCTTTTAATCCATTGAAAGTAACCAAATATCTACCATTTTCTTCCAGCATATACATTCGCATCTCATCATCTGAGATCATCGCGAAATTATACTCAGCATTATGGTACCGCGGCATTAACTTCGTATTCCGACGACAAAAAAAGGCAATACCGATATCGGGAACGTGACGTTGAAATTCAATAAAATTGCAAATTACTATCCCTGCAGCGAGGAGTATTCCGAGCTTGTTATTTTCGCGTCGCGCGGAAGGGGAGGAGGGTGGAAAGGCGAAGGAAGGGTGAAAGGACGGAAGAGGCGCGCATCTCCGACAAAGGGAAGCTGCTCCGGCTGCTGGCGGGGCACACACGATAGAGAGAGAGAGAGAGATTGTATATGTATAACGTACAAACGCGAAGGCACTTTTGGCGTGCGTCGCGTCTCGCGTCGTCGTCTCGAACCTCCCTCCGGCCTCACAATGCGAGACGATTGAAACGCGGCATTCCGACTGTGTTTTATTGCTCCCCCCGGGAAAACTGATTCAATACGACGAAACGACACGGACGAGCGATTCCGATTCCGCGAGTTTCTCCTCCATCGGCGCGGTGCTTCCGTCGCCGATGTCAACGACGATGCTCTTATCGATACCGTCGGCTTCCCTGGCGACATCGTCACGTTTTACGTACCGCTCCTCTCTCGTTTCCCTCTAATCTTTAGTCTCTCGTCTCTCTTTCGCGTCGTTCTCCGTGGGAATTAACTCAGGAATACCGGCGAAGATTAGCGGGTCTCCATCTCGCACGATTTACAATTTATTTTACTCAACATAGTCCATACTTAAAAACATGGCACTTTATTTTTCTGTTTGGATACTTTGACATTATTATCAGTAATCTAAAACGATAAGGAAGATTCAATAATTAGCTATTATTCTATTGACTTTCTTCAAGAATTGTCGATGAATTAATAGAATTGTCAAGATTCTATCAAATGTGACACTATAATAAGGACAGATTTAATTTACAAAACTGTTTACAGCGTATACAAGTAAATTTTGCGAGATAAATAAATGTTATTTGCAGAAGCAGCTTGAAAAAATTTTATCTTCGTTTATGAGATGTTATTTAGTGTCGGGCGGGATCTATACGATTCAACGCACCAAGACTCGTTCCTCAGATGAAACAGTCTCGCAATAGTTTCCCCGCGAATAAGATAGTTCCTCGCGACAGCGCACCCCCGGTACCCCCTTTACTCTTTCTTAGCTTCAAAAAATCGGTTTTTGTCAAAGAGAGCGTCGTACACGGTACCTTTCGCTGCGCGTAACTTTACGCTCATTCGTGCATAACGAGACGACGACGCGTAACAAGGGACCCGTGAGCAACCTCACCCAAGACACAACACTGCAACGCGGCAAAGCAGGCAACCCGGCAAGCGGAAAGCGACTTCCTCCTTTTTCCCTCCGTTCCTTCTTCGCTCAGCCGTTGTTTATAGGCTAACGAGTGCGATTCCATTCGCGCAGATTGTTTTTTCCATGCAGCCAACGACAAAATGACAAAGAACGGGACGGTGGATAACCGCGAGAGGACGGTCGCAACCCCCCCCCCCCCCCCGTGAATCGACTGTGAAAATGTACGTCTTGAAAGAAATGGCGATGCGATTTTAGCATTCGCGCTTAAAGGTACAAGGCGCCTTTATTAAATTGTCATTGACCGAAAATTTTATCAACATTATCAATATTCGCACGAATTAAAACTGTATTTCTCACGTTACTGATAATCGTATTTCAGTATTTATAAAGTATGGAAATTAATTCGGAATAAAATTCGCTGAATAGATTGACTTGTCGCGACTTAAGTTATATTCTTTTTCGGGACATCCTTGGCCGATGTCACTTCGACGGCGGCGTTTCTCGTTTAAAATCGACTTCCGAGATAGCACGCAATAACGTTAATCGATAAGTTGATTAAGTCGCGATAACGAGCAAGTCCGGGGTCCGAGGGCTCATTATGTACTCGCAGTTTTCATATAATCAAATGACGCGACGGAGCAAGGGCGTGGGCAGGTAACGCCAGGGGTGAGATTCGCCCTTAGGGTTGGTTGAACCCGCCTTTGTCGGGATCCGTAGTCTTCATCCTAAGGGATTTCATTTCCATTAGCGCATTGAAGAAACTCAAACGAAGAAAACATTCCGGTCGAGGAAGGCCGAGGAATCCTTTCTCGAGCGACGACGACGCTCTCGCGCAGTATCTCTTTCTCTTTACTACTAAATTCTACTTAATTTATGGTATACACTCTCATATTTGACGGTTCTACGAATTTAGGGACGTGCGAACGGGGACGGATATGAGGAAAATTCTACGCGGTTGCTCTCTTTGCGTGAAGGATACTTTTAAAAATTGCTTTCACGTAAAATCTTTGTCTTTCGCAGGATAAGGAGCGTCCGTTAATGGTGACATTACCGGTGCGTCATAAGGAGAAGCGAATGCTAAGTTCCCGGTTTCAATTAACTTAATGGTTCACCGAGCACACACCTTGAATTTAAGACACTGCGGTTGCTAATAGGAAACACCGTCACGGGAAACGCGTTATTTGACCTTTCGCCGAGTCAGTAACACGATGGAACCGCAATATTCCGCGGCAACGACCTGCACGATATGAGTAATAGGCGATAAGCGATTCGCACACTTACATTTATATATGTTCCAATTTAATTAACACGGAACAAATATTTTCGAAGATATTTTTAGAAATGTATTTCCATGATTTCGAAAATACGATGTGTACTTGGCGCGATTAGAGCTAATAAAATCACCGTGCAGAGAGAGAGACTTATATTTAAACCGCGATCACGAAACGTTATAAATATCAATTCAATAATAAAGTTTATATGTATAGTATAGATTACACATATATGTTCTGACAATATAGTATTGAAAACTTGGTTACGAATTTAATACATTAGACTCCATAGCCCGATAACTTTATATTTTCCTCTGAAATTGATTTGATTCAGAGCTTCTATATATCATAGTTTAATTTTAATCATTTTCAATTCCAATAAATTTTCTCGTCGATCTACCGCTCTCCCGAGACTGCTGCGTGCAGTCGAGCCTCGTGGTGTCGCGAGAACAAACTTGGAAGGAGATTAGCCGGCAATAAGGCGGACGCAACGGAGCAGTCACTAGCACCGATCGCCTGACAGGAGTCAAAGCATTCGAAGGCAATGAGTCCTTCATTCGGTTACGAAGGAGGCGGGCGGTTAATAGCTGGAGGACAATGGGCTTGGGGTTGCGCGACTGCTCTCTCTCTCTCTCTCTCTCTATCGCATTCTCTCTTGGGTTCCCGGGACCGGCGAGAGCCGAGCGGCTATCCGAGGGGATAGGCACGTAGATCGCAGGCGTGACTGTGTGAGACCCTCGCTGAGATAATTGAGCCGTCAGCTGCACGAACCTCGGGAGAGAGCCGCGCCATGATAGCGCCGCTCCACCGCGCCGCAAGTCACCCTCGCTTCGGACGGAAGTACACTTGGGTCACGTGACGGCGCGTGGATCGAATTACCGCGAAACGACACCATCGTTCCCTCCCTCCCCCCCCCTTCTCCATCCTCCCATCCTATCTCGGGAGGGAATCTTCGCCGCCCCCGATATACGCGCCCGATTACTTTCCCGCCTGATTTTTCTCCCGGCGATGAGGAGTTCCGGCTCGACGCGATCTCTTTACGAGCCTCATATTTGCCCACGAATCGCCGCGAATATCGAATGACGTCGCGGAGACGTCCAAAAGAGGACATTTTAAAATTTTAATTTAAGACGTTTTCGTCGACATTCCTTGGATAACATTTACTCGGCTCTGTGGACTACAGAATAAGCGGTTACGCGACATGAGAGAAACGGGGTGCTTCACCGGGTACCGTATTCGCATACGGCGAATAAAAATAATAAGGATAAGGAGGGTACCTCTCCGAGCGCGGGGCGCGTCCGGCTCCGAGGCGGAACCTACTTCGGCGCGTTCTAATCCGTCTAAACTCGACACAGGATTCGATAATGCGACGCGACGCGTGAAATCCCGACGGATTTTGCCCGCGACGAGGAGGATCGGGTCCAGATCACGGGGGACGCGCGGGAAGGAGACTCTTTACTCGGGCGGGAAGGATCGGCTCGCCTCCCGAGTTCGCGGCTTCGAACCCTTGGCGGACGCGTCGGGAAACGCCGTTGCGAGAAGGCATTAGCGGGATCAGGAGGTATCATTCCCACGAAATCTATTAACCGTCCTCAGGTATCGCCGGGAGAATATTATTCGCAGGAATGCCTTCGCGATTCTAAGGGTATATAGGTACGTTCCGAAACGTACTGACAGAACTGAAAATCCGTATTCCATGTTACGTATATTTTCCGCACTGTCGATATATTTCGTACCCTAAGAGAAGCGAATCCGACGTTGTCGGCGCGTTGTCGCTCCATTCTTTATCTCCGGTTTCCTTCGGCTCGCGGAAAAGGCGTAGGAAATCTCTTAACCACACACGTTTTGGGTTATTTGGATTAAACAGCGATACGTTAATCTAAATGCAAAGATAGCGTTCTCAATGCCAGGCCTTGTTCCCTCAGGTGGAACCGGATGGGAAACAAGATTATTTTCATTTTTCGAATCAACAGAACATCAAAGACAGACTAGAAGAACGGGAAATTGTTCAAATCGCTACAGCGTATATAGAGAAAAGAAATTTGCCTGATAATCTGTTAAATCTATGTTCCTAAACATTTAAGGGAATGTTTTTCGCAAGGCTGTCCGTAGCTCGCAAAATGATCCTCTCAGTTGTCGGTTGTCTCGAGAAGTGGATCAATTCTATGAAGCTTGCAGCATGTTTACGCTTTTAGAATAGTTGTTTTAGCTAAAATAAGCGGTATCTCATGTTCCCTCCCAAACCGCGATGCTTCGTTAACACTTAATATTTATAAGGAGATCGAGTCGGTCGTTGCGACTTTCTTTCGCTATAGAGAAAAATCTTACTTAGAATCCAAATGAAAAACTTAATCTAGGGAGAGGAATATCGCAAATTCGAAGCAGTCTCTTCTTTTTATCAGTTACGAGGCTTGAGCTACTTACGAATCGTCGCCCAATTTCTCAGTTTTATTCCTGCCGTCCGTGACTTTCGCCTCATCTTCTCTCCATTTCTCTCCCCCTTCTCCTTGTCGTCTTCTCATAAAATCGGAGACAAACGGCTTCGTTTCCGGCGACGACACAGTCCTTTCGGAGAGTTTCGCATTCGGATGCGTATACGTCGTTACGAGCAGGACAGTAACGACAGCCGATTATCCGTGTCCCTTGACACGGATACCCTTTCCCCGCGTTCCCTCCGTTCATCCGTCTTCATCTTCCCCTCCAAGGACGTCTTCGGAGTCTTCCCCCTCCGTGCCGTGTGCGCTCGGGGGTCGGGAGAGGATTCGTTTAGCGGGTAAGCCGTACGTTTCGCCCGGGTGAGATGGGAAAGTAGAGGGGACTCACTCCGCGAAGTGTCGGCGACAAGAGGGATGATGGTTACCGGTCTGGCTGTGGGGGCCACACCCACCATCTCCGGAGACGGCCAATCGCATCCGCGACGACGCCGGGGGGCTGCCGGCTATCCCGGAAGTTGTCACTGTGTATCAGGCTGGCTTTCGCCAGCCGTCGCAGAAGATATGAATTTAAGGTTTTAAAACGCGTCTCCGTATACGCGTCCTCGTATACACGTTATAGGTATACGCACCCCGCCGATACGCCTCGCGCCACCCTTTCTCCTCACCCTCCCACCCCCGGACGTTCCTCCCCGAAAAGCGGCCGCCTCTCGATTTTATTACTCGCCGTCACTGCGAGAATCCGCCGATATTTTCAGGCGAAAAGTAGCTTGCCCTCGGTAAACACCAGAGCATTTTATACGTTACATAATTAACAATCGTATAAAGCTAACTATAGACGATCTATAATTCGCGTCAGATTTCAGGATAAAATTTTGTTCGTAATTTTCATGTGCTTTATGTGTGTATTTTAATATATATTTTATATATAGGTATGAATTCTGATTCATCAAATGTATTTACACGGCACATAAAATAGAATTCTGTTCTGAACTCTGATGCAAATTATAGATTGTCTAAAATGAGCTTTACGACAAGTAAAATAGTGATTTTATATTTTCGCGATATAACGCCGAAGAAACGGCATTATTGTTATTAATTACTATTTTATATATCGCGTAAAACAAATCGCGAAGAGAATTTAATACTTATAAGAAAATTGAGAACAATATAATTTTAATATTTAAAAGCGACGCAGAATACATGCATTTTACATCGTAGAGTGCTCTTCGATAGGACGTTCTTTAATATTATCTCGAGATTATCTTGAAGCGAAAACTTGAAATAAATATGTTCCACCCCTAATCTAGTTTTCTTCGTTGATCTTTAAGCAAACGAGCTTCTTATTTCCTCCTTTAAATTGATGCCCGTGTTGTCCCTCGCTCGTGAAACTTGCTCTCGCGTCGCGGTAAAACATTAAAGAGCAATCCGAGAGTTAGTCGAACAGTTTAAGCAGTTTAAGAATATTTGAAAAATGTCAAACGGAGTCAAACGTGAGAGAGAGAGAGAGAGAGAGAGAGAGAGAGAGACAAAAGGAGCGCAGATAGGACGGATAGGAAATTACGGAAGCTCTCTCGGTGCGGCGGCAGGGCATCGCGCATCCGTTGTATACACATACGACGTATGCACGCATTATCCGGACCACTATTAATCGATTATCCGACGCGAGAGCTGATTCCTATTTGATACTCCAACAAGGATTCCCGTTTATTATTCCCGCCGACAAAGCGCAAGAACGTACACACTCTCCGGCGGTTCATTAATCAAAAGTACTGATCCCCAAAATGGCTTCCTGCCTAGTAACGCCCTCAAAATCTCTCTCTCCCTCTCTCCCTCCTTCCCTCTCTCACTCTCACTCTCTGGCTGTCACTCGCTGCAAATATATACATATGTGTCCCGCGTCTCTCCGCGCCGTTGGCCACGGTTTCTTTGATTTTCGCGATTACACTCTGATCTCTGACAGGTGCGCGCGTCCGCGTAAGCGTGAGCGCGTAACACGCGCGCTTCTCACCCGCCGTGTTTTTTGCCGTTTGATCTCACCCCCTCAGTAACTCACCCCGGCCACCTCAAACACCCCACTCTCCTCCCCCTCGCCGAAGGCTGCCATTTAATTAGGACGATTAACTTAATACGCATGTCGGGGGGGGGGGAAAGAAAAGAGAACCCGACGATCAGAGCCGACGGCGAGATTCATCGAGCGCGAAAACGATGTTCCATTATCTTAACGCGAGGATCCGAGGGTGAAAAAGAACAATTCGAAGATTTTGGGATGCGTTTCGGACGCTCGCACGGTTCGGAATTCTTTCCTCTCTGGAGGTGGTGGTGTTTTCTCCACGATCGGGGCGTGTATTCGCGCGATAATTGAAGGTTTAACGATGGTGGACGAAAGGGTTTTGATCACGCTGAATGATCTCTCGTCGTCGCCTGATGCGAAGCGTGAAGCGTCGCTTCCGCCGACGCGACGTCGAGAACGACGTCGGAAAGGAGAGGCGCGCGCGAAACGGCGCGATAATTGCGCTGTCAGCGACAGTGTCCCTATTACAGAACGATATGCATAATATAGCGCGCGGCCCAGAACCGGCTTCTCGCCAGATTACTATCTGCGCTCGCAGGCTCATCTCCACGCCGCGCCGGATCGATGCGCCGGAGATAATCAAATCACGGGCTGTACATCAAATCCATTCGAGATTTATGAACGAGAAAAGTCGAAGAGATAAAAAACGGGAGGGTTGATACGCGATACCTCGGGAAAAATCGGAGGAGGTTTGTCGCGTGAAATAAACGAAAGACGGATAATTATATATTCCCTCGATTTCTCTCTTCAATCGTGATTCTGAATTCCGAGGAGTTCGCGTCGTCGTTGGTCGCGTCGTTGCTCTACTCGTTCTACTTTGCATCCCCCTATCTCTTTAGTTTCTTTCGCCAATTACCGTAATCGTCGACGGATAAGAGCCGATAGAAAATGTTATCACCGGCGTCGTTTTCCATCCGCGGCCGCGCATATCCCCGGACATATATCTCCCGAACTAATTTCCGCGCGAGCTCGTAACCACCGGGGAAAGACCAACTGGGAAGTTCCAGGTGAATCAGCTCCGGCTAAAGCCGGCATAAAGGAGAGAGCCGTGTGCGCGAAATGAAATTTAAGCGTAGCTCCCGGACATCATTAAGCAAAGCCCCCGTCCGCGGCGCGGCCGCGCCGGAAGACTTCTCTCTCGCTTCGCGCGCCGCGGGACTCCCGAAGGGCTGCAAGTTATACGGGGGGGGGAGAGAGAGAGAGAGAGAGGGACGATAGTGCTCTCGATAGATACTCGCGTCACTAGAGCACCATTAACTCTAGATTACAGCGCTGCGGTATTTACACAGGCCAGAGGCGTAACGTAATACGCGACGAGCCCCGTCTTACCACTCCCCCCCGTCCTAGTTCCGCGTGCGCGAAAGCCCAGCCTCATCTCGGTCTCTCGGTGCCGAGAGAGAGAGAGAGAGAGCCCCGGGTTTTCTCTACCCTCGGCCCACCATCCCCCGCCCGTCGCAACGCCTGTGCCCCCCGCGACGCCGTCCCTATTTGCCCGCTCTCCCATCCCCCTACGAAATGTATCACTTCGCTTCATTTAATATCGTGGGACGTCGACCGTGCCGGCGCCATTGTTCCGCGTTAACAGTGGATCACGGCTAAAATAATACCTGCTAATGGCTCCCGGTTTTAAGCTGACAAACAGCAGCACGAGTGTAATAATATAATGCGGAGCAACGACGGTAGAATATGCGTGTTCGTGGGTGAGCACGGTACGTATGTATGTGTTTGTACGCGCGCGCTGCGCGTGAATATCGCGCGTGTGCACTGGACCATCGAGCAGATCTTGAACGGATTCGGGAATTGTCTAATCCATCGAGACTCTCGCCGTCGTCGAACATAATTAAACGGCTGTCTCTCGCGCGGTTTGACCGCGCGCGCGCACATACACACACACACAGAGAACCGCGATTGTGTTTCGGACCAGCACGTACGGACCACTTCCTTTTCAATTAACGAGTTCTCCGTCGAAACGCACGCTTTTTTTGCGCTCCGACGCAGCGCTCGGTTCCCTCTCTTTTTCGGGCGGATTTTTTTTTTAACCCGCCGTATTATCCGCCGCGAAACTCAGCCTTTCGGGAAATCGCGGCGGCGGCGACGGCGGTGGCACAATCTTCAAAGTGCGCTCGCGGACGGTGATTTTATTATTCCCTATTCTCACCGTATTATACCCGCGTTGTATAATTTTCGCGGGAGCGGAAAAAAAAACGGAAACGCGCGTAGCTACGCCGCGCTGTAGCCGTTGCTCGCTACGAACAACCCGCGGTAGCAGTAATTTGTAGTTTTTATGAGAAATTCTATATTTGCCCGAGCTGTTCATTAACCCGCTCGCGTTAACCGAGCTGCGACACGGTAATAAGGGTAGCGCCGGGCAAAAGGGTACGACGGTGCAGCGAGAGAGGCGAGCACAATTATGAGTTAGCGGGGCGGAGGGGGCGGAGGGGGGACGCGAGAGAAGCGTGCGGAAGGCGAGCGTGAGGGAAACGAACGGAAGGAGACGGCGGAGAGAAGAAGAGAAGACGAGGGGGGAGGGGGCGAGCTTTCTACTCTTAATTAATTATTTAATTAATTTTAAACGCTGACCGGTGATGGAAAAAAAGGGAAAACGAGAGAACGCGGTATCGAGCCGCAGATATTTTCTCTGTCATTGACATTATCACTCTGATGCCGCTCTGACTAATTTCTGATTAGGTGACGTAGGCGCGTGCGAGGAAGCGCGACATTTTTTTATTGGACTTTAAGGGGGCACCATCCTGAAGAAGGGAGATGGTATTCCGAGCGAGCGGCATATTACGCGTATTACGTCCGCATGATTTTCTTTGAAAAAGCACTTTCCGCAAACAAAGTGGCACTTTCCGCGGCAAATGGGCGGCTACGGAAGTAGCAGCTGCGAGCTACGAGAGGCGAAAAAGAGCTTGTGGAGTGTGAGAAAAACGGAGTAGAGCACATACGATTACGTATACAGGATATCCCCCGGGTTCTCCGTATTTTTATTTACAAATCTCTTGACCATATCCGAGTAGATTTTCCTCGAACCTTAATCTCGCCTCTCTAGTAATTTTTCAACATTCCGCTTTAAACACCTTCGCGATCGATCTTTGCTCGCGGAAATAACAGGTGAAATGGGAACTTGTTCTCCTGATTTACACACACCTATGTTTTTAGCAGAACCGGGATATAAATATTATTGATCGCAAATATGTTTAAAGCTGAATATTAAAATAAACAAATAAATAAATGTATAAGTATTATGATATAAAAATTACTGTACACATCAGTAGGTATATTATTGCAACAATTACGGGAGAAAATACGTTCTTCCCGTCTATTATCTTTGAAGCTTATTTCGCGAAATGCAGACGATTACACCCTCCAGCCCTATCGGGGGGTCCCGATATTTTTCTTTCGGGTGAATCTATATACTCTAAATCTCGAGGAAAGCACCGGTATACTGGCGCAGCAGTAGCAGCAGCAGCAGCAGCAGCATCCGCGAGCTTAAGTACTTGACGAGATCTTCGAACACCTAGCTATTATGCCGTCTTCTCTCGCCGCTTCTGCACGCGAGTCGCGCTCGTTTCTCAAGTTACAAAACTCGGCTCGCCGTGCCCCGCCGTGCCTAAAACAATATTGGCGGGGACCGGCCGGAGGGGGGTTTCAGCCGGGGGTTGGGCACATTAGATATTTATTTAAGGCCGCCCGACACGGCCGCATTGCTACTCGTTCGCCGTTTGGTTGTACTCCACGACGAGTGCGCGCGTATCCGTGTGCGTGCGCGCCGTCATTGACATAGGTACCGCGAAGTCTTTGGCACTAAGTACCCCCAAACTCGAAATGTTGACCCGGTTAATAGCTCCGTGTTTGATTAGACTACTGTAGTTCGTATAAGCCGGCACCGGTAATGCGAGTTTCATCGCCGGGCGGCGGGGCCGGCGTTCCGCGGGCGCATTTATGCAGAAATGGATCGGTAATTAAAGACCCCCCCCTTGCCCCCTTTTAGTATCGTGCACGCGGAAAATTAGGTAAGGCTATAATTAGCTGATGGCGGAATCAATGCGTCGTTTAACGCGCCGCGCACGAATAAGCACGTTGTAGCGTGAAAATCAGCTTCCTTGAACTTTAGCATGCGCGTATCTTCGATAAAAACGGTTCAGAAAAACTTTCAATTAAAAGAATGATAATATAAATCTATGCTACTAAAAGTAAAGAATACAGAAAATAGAAAACAGCAAAGAAAGTATAATTACAATTATAATTGTATATTAATATTGTTTTTAAAGTCAAATGTCAAAAAATTACTACTTGTAGCTTAGAAAGAGGAATTTATTTCTCATATTTCTCTATAATTACTACTATCTATTTCCCGTATTTTCATCTTTTAACAGCCTAGATTTATATCCTTTTAAGTGAAAAATTTCAGGTGGGCTGTTTTTGAAGATTCCTACTTGTCGCCGACTGTTTAAGACAGATTCTGATAATTTCGCCGTTTCAGCAATTATGATTTATGGTCTCGGATCTTGTTACGCGTTCAGCGCGATCGTCGCGAGGTCCGTCAGAAAAGAAGCGCTTCCACCCCGTTATTTTCCAATTCACTAATTTACAGTAAATTCGCATTTTCCACATTGCCGGTCTTCAAGTGGAAGTCGCAGAGAGAAGGCGCGAGTCAGCCAAAGGAAAATCAGAGGATACGCTTCGCTTCGCGCCGGGGTTACACCGAAAGAGGGAACGGCTAATTATCGAATAACAAGGGGCGCCATTTGAAGACAGATCACCGGGAAGCTCGAGATTGTAAATTGCTTAGTTTTTAATGCGTCCGACGAACGAATTTTCGATCTTAAAAAGAACGAGACCGAGATATCTTGCAGCTGTTATCGCGATAACGACGCAGATCGCCAAATCGTTTTAACATTACATAATATTATAATTATTATATAATATTATGATTATATAATACCATTAGGTAACAATCGACAGATTGACATTTGGCGATCAAATGTATATCAAGAATGGCTTATTAACAGGACATAAAAATAGCATCTAAAAAACAAACACTATTTTTTCCAAAATTAAAGCATCACGGTAAGTATATTCTTACATTAAATTTGTATGATATGTGTTTAATATATGTAAATCTTTTTTTAGAAGACCCGTATACCATCGTCCGGCGATCTTTTCAAGACAGATCGATCCCTTTTGTAATTCTCCCTGCGATATAAGTGCAACTTGGCATAAGTATCTGCTAGAACCCCCGGATAGAGGGAGAAAGGGGGACGAAAGTAAAGCCTGGATCTACGGCTAGAAAGGCAACGAAAGCCATTGATCCTTGCCAACAAGGAGGCGATCGTTCGCTCCAACGATCAATAAACACGGAATAAAAGGTCTCGTCCGCAAGCCGACTCTTACACGTTTCAGCAGCGATGTAACGAAGATCACTAAACACGCCCAATCGAGCGATCGATCGAGGATCGAATGATCCGCCAAAATCCCCGTACAATGGTATCGCTTCGCCCGCGTTGGCCCTCCCTGTCAGGAAAATACAACTAAGTTACATGTAGATCGCAAACTGTATCGAATTGGACTACTATATAGTTTGTCAATGAAATATCGATTCGCAGAAATCCGGGAAGAGATCGAAAGAACGGTTTATTGTAAACACGAAAAAGATTTAGTCTTCTTGGATCTCTGTTTTTCGAAACGATTATAACGTGTACAATTTTAAGAAATGTTCTACGGAAGAAACATGATCGAAGAAAACTTATATATCGCGGGCTCTCGCAAACTACAGATTTTCGAAAATTAGAATCCCTCAATCACACTGTCGTTTCTCAAATCCTTTCTATCCCGTATTTATCTAATCGATTTCACACAAAAATCGAATTCCTCTCGCGGCTCATTTTCATCCATTTTCCACGGGCGGATCGCAAAATGCAAATCTTGCGGAATAAGTCCCGGTTTCCCTTTCGGCTTTGTCGCCGAGAACGGGCCGCAACTTCGCTAACGAATAATCTCAAAGACGATCTTCGCGCACGCGGCCGATAGATTCGTCGTAATGCCATCTGTGCAAACGATTTAAACGGGCCCACGGGCCCGTGGCTACCGCCGCAGTCTACAAACATTTTGACGTTCATTCACGTTACGTGAAAGAGCGTCTCTCACGCTTCTTGACACCGAAAGGGGCGAATCCAGGGACGCTTTGTGAGCCGGCATGGCACTCACCAGCCTCGTCGCACTTTGAAGAATATTCGTGCATGCGCCGGTATCTAACCATTCCTCGGTCGCATGTGCACTGACAATGAGAGATACATGGTTCCACTTTTTTGTGTATAACATATATACATATAAGAAATAATATATAAGATAATAATAAGTGAAACAGGCCCAATATGATATACAATTAATTAGAGAAAATACCATTTACGGTTTGGGTGGATCTTGATAGCTTAATAATAATATTGTGTGTGTGAATTTTGTATACTTTTTCCAAACTCAGTAAACTGCGCGCCGATTTTTTGTCGGTCTTTAAACACAGCTCTTTGTTGGAACAGTAAATCCACGTATTTAAATCGATAATCGATTTAACTTTTGACGCTAATAAACACCCTTATTAAATCACAAAGAGCTGTGTTTAAAGACCAACAAAAAATCGACGCACAGTTTACTGAGTTTAGAAAAAGTATACAAAATTCACACACAATATTATTATTAGGCTTACCAAGATCCAGCTCGGCCTGTAATTGGCATTTTCTCTAATTAAATATAGAAAAAAAATATATAAATATATATACATATATATATATATATTAATAAGTATCTATATATAATAAAAATGGGAATAAAAGATTTGACGCGTTTATGTTTAACATTCTCTACATTGTCTACATATTACCATTTCTTTTAATTATTCATCTGTTTCAATATAAATCGCGTATATCCCCGTATTATTTCTCTACGTTCACCTGTGTCATGCGCGATTCAAAATGGCTTATATCGCTTACACGTAAAATAATAGCGCGAGCAAGTTAAAGTATATCGAGTACTGAGGATTGTTTCGCGCGCATCGTGGCAAATCCTCGGAGGAACCAGAAACGTTTTAGCAATATAAATATGTACACGTCCGATATAGCCTCCGCGTTCTGTCTTCGATGCACGGCTTTTTTCCACCACCTCCTCCTTCCCCCCCACCTTTTTCTCCGCGAATATCGCCATTACTATTCAGATATTCGAGACTCTCTCCGCGGGGCTTTAATAAAAATATTTGCTTAGAAAACAGTTCCGTCGCGGGGGGTGCGCCCCTCCCTCCCGAGCGCAAGGCGAGTTATTCTTATATCCAGATTCGCGGCGTATTCTCCGACGGCGATTTCCATAAATGCAATAATTCGAAATAAGACAACTTTCGGCGCTCCTACTTCCGAGATCTAGAACGGACATTACATAGAATGATTCTTAATTATATGTCAATATCTCAGAGGGGTAAATTTAGAAGCAGAAACAAGCTTAAAAAGGTGTGCAAACATTGATCGTTTAGGCTGCATTTTCCGATATATATATATAATATATATATATTTTATATATGTTTATAATTATATATACTTATTCATTAATAATTATACACGTACACACATATATATTCCAATTATACTATGTTATTTCGAATGACACTTAAATATTTTTATTTATCTAAACTTGTCTTTTTCGTCAAAACAAATATATAAGATCTTTTTCGACGAAGTCGACTAAGATCAACGATCCAGAACTGGAAGCCGAGGCCGAGAATGACCAAGAAGAAATTACGTGCCTATACTGTACGTATCAGCCGACGTCGCGGGAAGAATTACGACAGCATTTGCAAGTGGCTCACGTTCAAGAAACATGTTTACAAATATCGGTGCGTAAAGTGTAGTCTCGCGTTCAAAACCTTGGAGAAACATCAACAACACTCGCAGTATCACGCTATTAGAGATGCTACTAAATGTGCCCTGTGCGGACGGTCTTTTCGTTCAGTCCAAGCGCTTCAGAGACATCTGGAATCTGTCCACGATCTGGAAACTCCACGAAGACGAGATGGCTCAGTATAAACAGAGCTTGCTCCACGCGCATCCCCTTCTTCAGGCAATAACGGAAGAAACGTTGAAGAGACAAGCCGGTCTGGCAAGCGAGCTGCATGTGGAAGATGACGCTGGTAGAGGTGACGAGGAGATGCCAGTGATTCGTCTCCATTGCAGAAGGAACAACGACTGCTAGAGGATTATCTAAACAGTCAAACGATCGCTGAGGATTCCTATCAAGATCCAAGTCGAAAATTCAAGTGTCACCGATGCAAGGTAGCTTTCACGCGTCAAAGCTATCTGACTGGCCACAACAAGACTTTGCTGCATCGTAAAGGTGAAAAAATGTCTTATCCCATGGAAAAATATTTAGATCCTAATAGACTATATAAATGCGACGTTTGTAAAGAGAGCTTCACGCAGAAGAACATCCTTCTGGTACATTACAACAGCGTAAGTCATTTACAAAAATTGAAACGAGCAATGCAGGAGCAAGGCAACAACAACACATTGATCTCGGTGGTACCTCCAGCTAGCCCGACTGAATCGCCCGATTCTCAGCAAGATCAAGACAAGAAACCGTACAAATGCAATATATGTAAGGTCGCTTACAGCCAAGGCAGCACTTTGTACATCCATATGAGAAGTGTTCTTCATCAAACGCGTGCCAGTAAACTGCAAGATCTTGCAGCCAGTGGCCAGTTAGATCTCGGTCGACCATTGATTGAACAACCACCGCTGAGTCCGAATAGTCCACCTGCCAACACAAACACGGGCAATACAGGAGGAATGGCTTCCAGTTCGCGCTGCAATAGTGTGTTCGTCAATCAGGATCAGCTAGCGGCACATCAGCAGCTATGCAACATTTTGAATAACCCGGCATTGGTATTATTTCAACAATTTGCTGCGTCGCAGCAATTAGCTTCGTCCGCGCCGTCTAAGACGCCACCTCCTACATCTACGACACCAGGGCCGCAACAACACATGCAATCAGCTACGCAACATTCGCAGACTACGCAGGATATTCTCTCCCAGCCACGACACAAGACCTCGCAGATGTACAAGCGTCTATTAGAAAGTTTTGGCTTCGATCTCGTCATGCATTTCAATGAGAATCACCAAAGACGACAGCGCAAAGAGGAAGAAGCCGCCGTCGCCCTTCAAGCGCAGCAAGAGCAACAAAAGCAGGAACAACAGAAGCAAGCTCTCGCAGCTCAAGCCATGCAGGAAAAAGAAGAAGAAACCGAAGAAACTCATATGGATGACGATGTGATACCCGAACTTACGCGCAGCACCTGTCAACACTGCAACAAAGAATTCAGCAGCGTTTGGGTTCTGAAGGCACATTGTGAGGAGGTTCATCGCGACTTCGTACCGCGCGAATTTCTCGAGAAGTACGCTCAACAGTTCAAGAGCGAGTACGAAAAGAAAAGTGTCGTGGAGAAGAAGGAAGAAAATGCCGAGAACAAAGAATGTATTAGCCGAACACCGGAAGCTACATCTACCACTCCAGCGACCACCCCGGCGTTGAGCAACACGCCAGTTTCGAGTACAGATTCCATGACGCCGACTGTGCTATCTACTAATCCGCATCATATTCCACAACAGTCGCAACAGCAGCAGCAGCAACAACAATTGCAGCAACAACAACAGCAAGCTCAACTTTTATTCGCGCAACAGATGACCGAAATGCAAGCTGCTCTAAATGCTGCAATGGCTGCATCGCAATTGCAGCAGCAGTTACAACAATATCCAGGATTGATTATGGGAATGATGGGATTACCATTGGGATTAAACGTGCCCGCTTTAGCCGCCATGAATCTGCAACCACCTCTAGTGCCAATGATGCTACCGCCACCACCGTATGATGGTGCCACTACTGCATATCCACCGATTGATCAAGCAGATCTTCTTGCCAAGCAGCATCTTGCCCTTCAACAGCAGCAAGCAGCGGCAGCGGTAAGTAGAATGCCTGTGTCACAATTTTAACTTAATATTTAATTATTTATGTATCTATTTACTCATTGATGAAAACGAGCTTTTGATAAGAAATACAAATGATTACAAGAATATCGAACGTGACAGTAGTAATACAAAATAGTGTTGATATGTAAATAACATATTAATAGCCAATAATCACGGTGAGAGATAAAATCATGACAAAAATTAAGACAAATTTAAAAGAAAGTTTGTCTTGATTTGTTTATACGCGGAAGACAAGTTGAGAGAATTATCTATCTATTTCATATTTATTTATTTATTTATTTATGTATAAACAGGATTCAGAGATGTATAGCGGGATTTATCAATCGTCGAATGTCAATCGTATTAATTAGCGGGAGATTTTTTTGATCTTTCAGGCAAATCCAGCTGCATCGCAGAAACGAGCGCGCACACGTAAGACTGATGAGCAGCTAAAAATACTACGTGAACATTTCGATAACATTAATAATTCTCCTGGCGAAGAACAAATCTTAGAAATGGCCAGTCAGAGCGGTCTGTCATCTAAAGTCATAAAACATTGGTTCCGAAATGAGTTATTTAAAGAACGGCACCGTAACATAGATAGCCCTTACAATTTTAATAATCCGCCAAGTACTACCCTAAATATCGAAGAATACGAGAAAACCGGTGAGGCGAAGGTAACACTGTTAAATTCAAGTGTGTCCGGTAGCAGTTCCTCTGACGATAAAAGTCCAAATAAGCAAGCCATGCCTCCACCATCTATGCAAAACACCAGCGCGTCTCAATCTACCGAGATTAAGCAGGAAACACTCGAACAGTCGCACTGTCAACAACAGCAGCAAGCTGCGCAACATCAAGATGAGCAGCATCACTCGCCCGGCAGCTCGGGTGGACAATAATCGCGACCGCATTCACCCGCACTTAGTATGAGTTCTGTATTCTTAGCTATTTATCACGACATTTCTTCCCACCCTCCGTCGACTTATTTCGTCGAGTCCGAAGACAAAAGTTAAAATACACTTGTAAAATCACCATAGCTATTAGTGCAAAAATCATCAGAATTATTTTCCATAAAAGATATAACAAGAACTAAATCCGATTTAATTTCGCGCTTTTCGGAAAAGGTTATTTCGATTAAAATAAGTTGCAATTTTAAATCTCAAAAGCTAACTTCTTGACATAAGAAAACATAATGTACAAGAGATGAAACAATTTAGTCGAAAACAGAAATAAATTCACATATATCTTAAAGCGTCATTTCTTTTAATGGGATATGTTGATTTAAAATACTTTATTATATTTGATAACACTTATGACGATATACAAAAATAATGTATATAAAAGTAATAACGGTAGAGAATAATAAATGTATATTATTAAGACTCACTGTCCGGTCCTGTGAAAACGCATTGCGCATCCTGACACACCACCATTCTCTTGAGACGTTTCCTGAATCTATGTCTCAATCCTTTCTTCATGGTATATCCGATATTTGCCATTTGGTACTCGTCGACATTCATATCGTAAGCTTCAACGAATCTCTGAGGAAGATAATAACAATTATAGGAAGATAATAAAAATTATAGGAAGATAATAAAAATAGCGCGCGAAACGCTCTCAAGTGTTAAAAGAACGCGATACCTGATCGTCTTCGAAGATGCAGAAGACGTTGTTGAAATTCGACGAAACGCGACGAATGCAACTGAACGTGTTGTTCGCGGCGTCTTGACACTTGCACGCCATTTCTTTCGCGCATAACTAAAAAGGCATACAACGCAATTAACGTAGGAATTCAGATGAACAAATTTTAAAGAAATGAAATACCTCAGAGACTTGCCGTGACATTCAAATCGCTATCGCTTGGACAACCGGACGACGACGGCTTGTTGGACCTCTCTCCTCTGTATTCTATCAAAACGGTGCGATCTCCAGATAAATTACGATTTGCATTAAATAATGTCGTGCCGTCCGATGGATACTCCACGCCAGCTATGTTTAAAAGCGTGGCGAAGATATCTACGCTGCTGACTGGCGCGGAAATCGTAGACGGCTCGATTCCTGGGCCGGATATCAGTAATGGGACTCGTATATCTGTTTCATAAGGTTGACGCTTATCCATCGGCATGCTGAACTGTCCTGTAAATAATACACATCTCATACAAACGTGTAGAGTAAATCCACAAGTATAAAATAATACAATTTCCAATATTTATTAACACAAGACAAGAGTGTAATTAAAAAAATATATATTATGTATCGAGCTCTCAAAATTAACGATGAAAATTTAGGATGGCATTATCGACTGGAAACACGACAAAAGCGCGAAATCATCTCGTCGTGTAAATGATAGAGTGGTCATTACGACAATTGAATAAACAATTTATTTATCATAATTATTTGGTATTGAATTATTTTAATTTTCTGGAGGATCTTTCGATGTTGGAGCGACTATAAAAAAAAGGTTCTGGCGAATTCAGCGGTTCTTTATTCCCTAATGATCAGTGCGCTTCCGTGCGTTTGTGCCTAACATTTAACATTATCGGATGCATCGTTATAAATCACCTACCAATGTGATATCCATTATCAGAGGTGTAAATAAAGTATGTGTCATCCAAGAGACTCCGCTCCTCCAATAAGTCGTGTATGTTCTTAACGAGCTCGTCTACCGCTAACAAACTTTCCCATCTCCTCCTGTATATCTTGTCTAATTTTGGCAATATATTGTCTGGCAAAGGGGTTGGACTTTCTCTAACTAGCCAATGTTTGTCCTATTTTTTTAAAGAATAAAACCAACCTTAGATAATCTATATTTGCGTCAAATTTCGGAATAGAAATTCTATTTATAATTCTATATACCGTGTATTTTAATCCCCCGGAGGCAGATGCCGAATCACTCGTGACCTATGCCTTGACTCTATTTTGTTTAGTTTAGACTGTAAGTTCAAGGAGGCTTGCGCTCTAAACATAAAAAAAAACAAATAAGTGAGTAACAAGTAAATAACATTCTCATGTAAAAATTTGTTTTGCAACACAGACAAGAGAAACTTTATTACGGATTAGAAGTTAGAAGTGATCCGGCGTCCGCCTTTCGAGGATTAATATGTGAGTGTCTTAATATGTATTTTACACATGTGAGCGTCCTGATTTTTCAATTATTCTCCGTAATACACGGCGTATAAGATCATAAATAGAATTCCGTCTTGATACGAATTATACGGGCTGTCTAAAACGGGGAATCTTTAGAGGTCCGAATTATTTCGAGAAAAATTCGACATAATCGTAACCTGATGCACGGGGATATTAAAATTCGGCGTTCTCTTCGCCTTCGTGCCGTTGTATTTGCCGTTGTGTCTATCGGCAGGTGTGAATGGCGCATGAGGAGCTGGCGGTGCCAACACCATGAGGAAGGGTTGATTGCCGGAATACCCTTTGATAAAATCTACAGCCAGATTACTCTGGAATACATATACATGGCTTTTTTATATTTTTTTCTATTAACAAGCAAATTCTACGCGACACGAGTTCAAATTGTAATAAAGGATGAAAAAATTTTGAAATTCTCGCGCACGATAAAAAGCAAAAATGCTTTTCGATTCAAAGTATTCAATTTTCTTTTAACAAACAACAAAGCAAAAAGGCTCGGTAAAGCAATTCTTTAATAGGCTATTCAAAGAAATGGAAAAAAAAGAAATCGGTAGAAATGCAGTTTTACTAGCTCCGACCAAGATTTTTGCTCTCGGTTGTATATCGAGCGTTTCCGAATACTCACAATCACGTCGGTAAGGTAATCGCTCGGGCTGTCACCGTACTTTCTCTCGGTACCGTTTATGGATAACGAATAATCGTAATACTTCGAGTTTCCTATAAGGCCGGCCCACCAATCCCATCCCATTGGTACATGAGCTGCGCCGCCGACTTTCCTGTTTCCATACTGTTTGCACATTTATTTTATTTTATTCGCTTTAATCACAAATAATATTTGTAGAAAAAAATTGAATTTTTTACAAATAGTAATCGTAGAATAGCAAAAATTTTTAAGTTTAATTTTTTTACTTCAAAGTTCTACCCCAAATTTCTAAATAAATAAAAACTCCTTTTGTAAAATTCAAACAAAATCGTTTTTGATATAAATTGTTCGCGGAAATAAATTGTCTTCAGTCGATTCGAGCGATCGTCGAAGAGATGTCTACCTGGTTCAGGTATTTCCCTGCGTAAAACGTCGTGTATCCGGCGACGTTTCGCAGAAGGGCGGCGAACGTTGCCGGCTCCCGTGATCGTTGCCATTGGGCGCTACTACAACCACCGGCGATAGAATTGTTCACCGTTAGATGATTATGCTGGTACCGTCCGGTCAGAATGGACGCGCGATTGGGGCAACAAATCGGCGAAGCTACAAACTGAACAGCGAATTTTTCGCTCTTTGAGTACCTAGCCGGAAACGATGAGATAATTATCAATTTATTGAAATTAAACTTACGCAATTAGTAAACGTGGCACCCTGACGTCCTACCAGATTCAGAGTATTCGTCATTGGCGTCTAAAATTATAAATTAAAATTAAAATTATAAATTATATAAATTAAAACATTACGAATAAATCAGAACCGGACATAAACATCCGAAAAGTACACATTTTCTTTTTTTTTCTCAATCAAAGTAATTGGAATCTTATTTTATATAATTTCTTGCATCTCAAACAAACTTGTCAATATATTAGAATAAGTTTTTATTTATTTATTTTTTATTTAAGTAGTTTGAAGGAAACGAAGTTGAAGACGCTACCATGCCGTCCAGAACGGAGTCTTGATCGTCGGTAACAATCAGCACGATATTCCTACATGCGACTAACGACAAGTAATTCAGTAATAAAAAGAGAGACGTCAGACGCATCTTAGTCGGCATCGCGAGATCGGCCAGTGAAATACAGAAAATAGTGAGTCGAAAAATCGGCGTATGTTCTAATTAATTCCCAGTCGCCGGTCGCGACAGAATTAGCAATCGCCGTCGTATCTAATTGGCGTCTCGCCAAGTATTCGCGAGGCATACGCCGGAAGTCAGCTCTCACATAAATCCCTCGCACAGCACACGCGAATAAAAGCAACGACGCGGTCGAAGCTAATCGAGATTACTGAAGGCTGCAATTTCACGCGCGGTTATCATGCAACGTTCCGCGAGCCCGCGCAGTAAAAACGCGACGACGTCGATCGTCGATCGTTCCGGTGTACGTCGCTAGATGGCAGCTGGGCTGCGCGACACCGGCGACGGCCGGCGAGGCCTCGCGGCCGACAGAGGGCGTCGCGGGGGAGGAAAGTCGGAGGCGGGTCGGAGCTTCTTCGGCGCTCGCTTCGCGCCTTCGGGCACGCCATACGGCACGGCGAACAAACGAGAGCGCTGGAGAGCGCGGCGTGTATCGTATACGCACACGCCAAAGAACGCACACGCACGCACGTTCCCTCACCGGCGAGCTTGTCGAGCCCTCTCCCACGTGCACGCCGTACGTATATTCGATCTATTCGATGCGCCGCGTCGCGCGACCAGCCGCGAGATTATTATCGGAGGCGGGCTCCCCGCACTATCCACGCTCTCCGCCTACCTCCCGGCATCCCGGAGAATAGCCGAGAGACACGCAGTAAGTTTTGTCAGGCTCGAATAAGACCGCATAACCGTCTGGCCCGGTCGTTTCTCCCCGCGCTGCCCGCTCTCTCTCTTTCTCGTCATCCTTTCCGTCCGTGCCGTTCATCTTATCTCGCGCGACGCATAGCCTCGCTCTCGGCGAGGACGACGGACAACGGGTGGCAAGTAGCGCGCGCCCGGCGACGACAGGTGTAGAACCGCGCGGGCGCGTTGTATATTCGCGCGGAAGTGCAGCTCGGGCCGCGCGCCGGCGCCGGCCCTGACGCGGAAACGGCCGCTGAGGTCGCGCCGGTCGCTGCCGGCCGGCCAATCGGCGCGCGCGCGCCGCGCCAGCGCCGCCGCCGTTCCGTCCTATCGAGTACGCTCGTGGCACGCCCTACGACTTCCTCCATTGTCCTTCTTTCCGAGATTCTCTCCGCGAGGAAGGATGGCTCAGAACAATTATTTCGGCTTTACCCACGGCGGGACGCAATATGGGTACGAAATCGCCTGCATTATCATTATCGCTAAGTACCTAGTGTTAAGCCGCGCGAGGATTCGCGGCCGCGGACGCGCGCGTCCGCGGCGGCGATGAGAAACCGGTCGCGTTCCCGACGACGGCACGCCGCCTGAGAGGCCCAGCCGGCTCGGCGGCCATTACACTCGCCGCCGAGAGATTTAGCGTCTCCATCGAGCGTCTTTTCCCCGGGGAAAAATTCACTCCCGATATAATTCCCCGACGGCGTATTGCCGTCCGCGTCACCGTCGCGCGTCGCAACTCCTCGCGCGGACGCTCGACGGACCCCGCCACATGTCGACCGTGATAATTTTATCTGAACCTTGTTTCACGAACAGGGCGACCAGCGCCGCCGCATATCAGACCGGGCAGGCGGGATACGCGGTAACGCCGGCGGCGACCGCTGCCACGTACACCCAGCGACCGGCTGCCGCTGCTGCGACTGGCTACGAGACCTATCAAGCCGCTGCCGCCGCAGCCGCGACCGGGACAACGTACGCAGGTGAGTTCGAGTCCCGCACGGTTCTCTGGTCATGCTCGGCGATCAGTCTTCGGGGGAGAGGGATTTAATAAATTTAAAAGTATACACCAATTGTAGACGTATTTTATGTAAATGTTTATCCATTCTTTCTGTCAAACGTGAATGTTTTTTTTTTTTTCAATGATTTAGATAAATATGCATCGATGAATATCCATGGGAAATGAAAATGCTGATTCAGGTGTAGCGAGTAGAGCTGCACTCGCAAGCTTTTCCTTCCACAAGTTTCAATGTATTTTCAGCAATTGGCTGTCTTTGAGAAAGAGAAAGAAGCTTGGTACACTAAATAAGGATAATTCTATTACCTATACCTGAATTAAACAGCACTTTTCCACTGTGTATCATCAATACTTAAAATAATTATTTCCGAGTGCGATAACGTCAGCTGCGTCATTGCAGTATACTGTTTTTGTTGCAGCTGCTAATCCTGGTACCGTAGCTCAGACTTACGATTACGGCTACGGACGAGCTGCGCCAGCAGCTACGTACGACGCGACCAAGACGTACTACCAGCAACCAGCGGCTGCTGCAGCAACTTACACTACTACTGAAACACACTACCAGGCTGCAAAACCTGCTTATAGCACAACCAGTGCCTATACTGGCACTGCCAGACAAGCCACCACCACTGGGCAAGCTAAGACCTATCAAGCATCTAGTACAGCTTACCAGCAATCAAATCCTACGCAGAGCGCTACTTATTCGTCGGGATACACAGCTCCAGCAACGCCTGCCGCTACTCCGTCAACCGCGACAAATAGTAAGTGTACTGTCTCTCTTATGCATTTATCTCTAAATATTTTCGGTCCTCTCTTGACCACTAACTGTGACGTAGAAACTAATAACATGAAATTGATCCTCTCACGACACGTATGAACAAAGAGACAAAAATTTGCAAAAGCTCTGCTAGCATTCTCGATCGTAATAACGGTTCGAGGATTTAGCAGAAGTCAGAAATTTCTTTTTGTCCGCTCCCAAGTGTGGAGCAACACTTTCGAGTACATCCAGTTTCCCGATGTTTCGTCATGGAGTCTTCGTAGTTGGTCTTTCGATGCATCTCGAAATGAGTAATAGTAAAAGTTTTGTGCCGCGCTAAAGTACGAATGGTTTAGACCCCTCCAAAGTTTGAGGTTTCAATTTCATTTCCCTTAGAAACGGCGAGTACAACGTATTCCGGCTACGACGCAGCGCTATATAGCGCTGCGACTATGTATGTAGCCCAACAGAGTGCAAACAGCAATTCCACTAACCAGAAGACTGGAGGTTGGCAGGGCTACGGACGGAAGGGATTCGGAGCTGGCGGGGGAGGGATGAAGGCAATGCGGCCGAAGCAGCCACCTAAGCCTCAGCAACTACACTATTGCGATGTCTGTAAGATCAGCTGCGCCGGGCCACAGACCTATCGTGAGCATCTGGAGGGTCAGAAGCATAAGAAGAAGGAGGCCTCTCTGAAGGTGCCGCAACAGCCGCCGGCGCGTGGAGCAGGCAACAGTCTTCGCTGTGAGCTTTGTGATGTAACCTGTACTGGAAACGATGCCTACGCCGCTCACATCAGGGGTGCCAAGCATCAGAAGGTCGTCAAACTGCATACTAAACTTGGAAAACCTATACCAAGTGCGGATCCAACTGTTCTGAATCCAAAGCCAGCAGCAGCTGCGAAAGCTGCGGCTACCAAGAAGCCGACGGTGACAGCAACGCCTAAAATCAACTTTGTCGCCTGTAAGTAAATATTTTTTTATGTTACAAAATATCAAAATCTAGCGGTATTTTATGAACATTTATAAGATTTATAAATAATTTATATTTACGCATTTGCATTTCTACAAATGTTTCAGCTGGAAACTTGGGCACGGTGAACCAAAATCAAACTGTAGAACTTAAGCCGGAAGAGCCAGCTGTTGAAGAAACTGTGGAAGAGGCTGCGGTCGATGAGAAGGATATTCAGCCGGTTGGCCAGGAATACATCGAGGAGAATAAATCCGAGGACGGAAAGATTATAAGTTTCAATTGTAAACTATGCGAGTGTCGGTTCAACGATCCCAATGCCAAAGACATGCATATGAAGGGCCGCCGTCACAGATTTGCCTATAAGAAGAAAGTCAATCCTGATTTGGTCGTTGACATGAAACCGAGCCTTAAGCAGCGCAAAATGTTGGAGGAAAAACTACGTAGGCAACAAATGCGTGACGAGTATCTACGTCGCAGGGAGGAGATCAATCAGTTGGGTCCTATGGGCCCCATGATGGACGAGGAGATGATGTATTGGGAAGAGAGGCGCCGCTACGAGGAGGAATGTGAATATTATGAATGGTACCGACGTTACGGACGTGGCCCGGGCGCCCCACCGATTCCGCGTCCGTTCCAAGGACCACCACCCATAATCATGTACCCAGGGCCACAAAGACGACCGGATTCGTCAGACGACAAACATGTATTGGCGCATCATACAACTATTTATCCTAAGGAACAAGAACTATTGGCAGTCCAGAAAATAGTTTCCCATACCGAGAAGGCATTGAAGTTTGTGTCGGATGCTTTAGCTGAAGCTGGTGAGTACTTTTATTTCATTAATTTTTCGCAAACTTTTACTTTATAGATTAACACGGATGCATTGTTTGCAGGTAAAAAGAACACTCCTGTCAATGCCAATGCTACTGCAGCAGCAATAACAGCCGGTACTCCGCAGACGAACGCCGAAGTTGCAGTGAAGAAAGAAGAGGCTGACAAGAAGAAAGCAGCAGCCACACCACAAAAAGAAGATGGAAGCGACGGGAACCTATTCTCATTTCAAAAGGAGAAAGAAGATTCTAGGATACTTCGTGGAGTTATGCGCGTCGGAAACTTGGCTAAAGGACTCTTGTTATCCGGAGACAATCATGTTTGTCTTGTGGTCTTGTGCGCGGAGAAACCTACCAGGTATTTCAGATGATTTCCTTGTGGGGTAAACAGAAATTGCACATATACTTTATTATCATAACTTAACAAGAGACTATTCATTTTTATAGGACATTGCTCAATAAGGTTGCGGAGATTTTACCCGGTGAATTAAAGACTGTAGCCCCTGAAGAGAGCTACAACGTCGGGAAACATCCGGAATCCGCGGCTTTGACTGTCTCAGGTGGCACGGTCACCGTCAGCGTGACGCTCACCAGCCCCTTGATGCGCGAGACACCCAAGTCAACTGCTGCAGCAGGTGATTTCATTGTTTCGCATTTTTATAGTGGCCAAGAAAAGGATAACTACGAAAGCATTGCGGGGTTTTTTACGGAATTATGCACCTCTTTTATTTTCATGTCATTTTCTTGATCTACTCTGCGATTTGTACATTTAGTTTGTTCTTTTCATGGCCCGGAAGATTTTCTGTAAGTTTTTTTAAGCACCAGGACGATGCGGGGCAGCCAAGGACGATTCGCCGGTTGCCAGTGTACATACGCTCTAACATAAAGTTAATTTCCTCTTCGATATAGCTGCGTGTCTTATTAGTGTGTCCACGACAGAGTCCTCTTTGTAGAATTCATTTTCGACTGTCAAGAGTATATCGCAAAGCAATACTCGAACGTTATTGAGATAAAACTCACAGAAAGGAGAGCGTAAAATATGATGCGGGTAGATACCAGTCTCCATTGTCACGCGTTATTTTATTTACAGTAGCGATTTGTGATACTTTCTCGAGAATGAATATTCGAGGCTAGAGTCTCCATCGACGAACGATACTTAACGAGAGATTTCATTGAACGTGGACACGCTTGCGATAGGAGGAAACAACGCTGAGGCAATCTTAAAACTATGGACTTTTTGATCATGCATAAAAAAAGAACAGAAAATCCCTCTTAACTGTTATCGAATGCTGTACGCACATTCTGCGATGTGCATTACGTACCTCTGAATCTTAACCGACCGTTCTATCGGCATCGGTGCTACCTACCTTTTAAGCGGATAGAGGTGACACTACCGATGCTGATAGGAATCGTCGGACGTTCTTGAGCGGCAAAAGAGAAACCATCCGAGAAAGAACGTTTTAACGGGGGTGTGAACTCGGTGCATTGCAAACGTACTACATTCGATCAGGCTTATATTTCTTTTTTCACGTTGGCATTTATATCACGAATATAGCCCACAATTTAAAGGTGCTTAAGTTGAAACGAATATTAATAGAGAGAGGGAATACCTAAAATCTCTGGGCATGATCAAACACTCTAAGTGTTGTCTAAGCGTGTTGTGCTTTCTTTGTTGGAATCTCAGATAATGCTGGACAGCAGCAGGAAGCTGCTCAACTGCAAACAACGCCCGCGGCCCCCACCGTGACGAAACCAGACCCACCAGATGTACTTCCCAAGGCTAAGTGTTTGGAGGCTTTAGCTGCACTCAGGCATGCCAAGTGGTTTCAGGTTTGAATCCATCAACTCTCAGTTCAAGAAAACTCGAATTGTCGGTGCCACATTCTTGCTTGGCGCTATGTAACGAAGCATTTTCTTTTATTTTCTCCTGACAAAACGCGAGACGCGTGCAAGTTGTCCTTTCTCTCTCTCTCTCTCTTAAAGCATTCTCTCGAGTCAAAACAAAGCAAACAAAAAAAGAAAGAAAGAAAAAGAGAAGAAAGCAGTCTTAGAAACTTCCAGCCTTGTGGCGGTTTTATTTTTTTATCATTAACCGACCCGTCCGTCGACACGTTTTCTGTCTGAATTGCTTATTTGATCACGTTCGATGTTCGCCGTTTCCATATATCCGCTGAATTTTTTGAACACACGCCAGTCGGCTTTGCCCACTGTATTCTCTTCGGAATATTTAGATTTTACGTTTACGTTTCGGACTGTCGAGTTTATTGCTATGATTTAGAATGGTCCGAAATACGAGTTCCGAAATAATGGGTTAACAGTGGCATCGTCCGTACGTGGGAGAGAAAGTTAATCGCACATCGAACATGCGGTCAGATATATTATCAGGCAAGAAATCTCGCAAGTAAGCAACATGTAAATGTTTATCTCGACAGTCACGTGCGAATGCTGCTAGATGCATTTACATCTGCTTCGCTTTGAATCTCCAACATCCAGAATAATAGGAACTGTTCTGCGAGACGTTCGCAATTCGAGTATAATTAATTTGTCTCCCTAGAATGAATGTGATTTACTTTATTTTCTTTACTAACGCAGACCGCTCGATTGCTTCACGATCAAGCATAAATTCATTATTCTGGATCGTCCTTAATGCGTTGTAGCCTAGGCTGCGTCTGTTCTAGGTCTGTCTTAACTTGAAAGCAAATCGAACATGTAGCGTCAGTACTCAGCTTTTGTGAGATTTATGTATTTCGTTCCATTTTTGTATTTATAACAATTTATGTGCGTTAACTGCACAGCTTTGGAGATTAAAGAGACAGACAAGCACAAACACACAGTAGCGAGTCATAAGTGTACCGGGTGTTTCTGTAGATTAGAATCGAGTCGAGTCGAGTCCTAGAGTTGCTCACTGATATATACATATATGCACACTTTCCTTGAGATATGAGCTCTAGCTTTTTTTTTAATTATTGCGATAGGTACTAACGTCTTAGGAAAAAGTGATCGATAAACACCCGGTAATATTGATATGGGCTAATACTATTAGGGGCATTAGGCACGAGGCTGGGAGGATAGCTAAAGCCCACACAAAGCAATCGAAGGGTAGTTTAGGCCGTCTCCAGAAGAGCCAGTGCATCTAGTGCGTATATTAAATCGTAGTTTTTTTAATGTTAATCCTGTTCAACAGGCTAGAGCTACCTCGCTGCAGAGCTGCGTTATGGTTATCCGTATAATGCGCGACCTGTGCAATCGTGTGCCAACATGGGGTCCGTTGAATTCTTGGGTTAGTATACAACGTGTTATCTCTCCTTATGTCATCTCGATTTCTCGACCCTCAATAACACGCTTTTTGATGCATATAGGCATTGGAATTATTGACTGAGAAGGTGATTAGCACCGCAGGAGGTCTTCTTAGTCCCGGTGAAGCCTTGAGAAGACTTCTGGAATGTGTAGCTGGAGGAATATTGCTACCGGGTAGTCCAGGTAACTTTTTAAAATCTATTTTGTCGTTTCGATATTTTAACTAATTTTCTATCTTGAAATGATGAAAAAGATGACGAGACTGAGCGTATTGTGGAGGTGGTTTTTGATTTCGAGTACAAGTATTTTGTTCTCGTGTATCATAATCATACATTCCGCGATACGCGCAGATGATACGGCAAACTGATCTAAATTGTAGCTATATTATTGATCTAAAAATAATGTGCGAGAATCAAGTGTTGATTCATAAATGTGTTTTCGCTTCAGGCTTATCCGATCCATGCGAGAAGGAGCCAGTTGACGCGATAGGAAACATGACGTCTCAACAGAGAGAAGATATTACCGCGTCCGCGCAGCACGCGTTGCGATTAGTGGCGTTCCGCCAGATTCATAAAGTCCTAGGTATGGAGCAACTACCGCCGCCGAAATTCAAGGGACGATTTGCCCGAAAGCGAAGACGCGATAACAGCAACGGAGAGGGCACGGACAGCGAGGCTTCGAAGAAGGACAAAAAGGCGGAGGAGATCAAAATGGAGACAGACTCCAAGTAGAAGATCTACCAAAAGATTCGTACCGCGATATACGAATTATCTATTAACTTATCTAGGCATAAGGAAGCAGTTTTTTTTCCCGCCGTGTCAGTTGCTTGTTTAGGAAGAGAGACATCTTCGGATAAGGACAACGCTAGGCTGGTGCTTGTCATGACTTTTAGGAATACGCGTAATCTGGGAAAGAAAAAGTTATATGCAGATATGAGACACGTTTGTCGAGTAACGGGCGCTATTTGTCTCTACGTCTCTATCGCGAATTGTTTACTTCATGGCAATGATAATCGTTTTTTTTTCCCCCTCACGATGTATTCAACATCATGTAATAAGCGTGTCACAAAAAGAAGATAGTGCTATGTTAGACAATGCTTCGATTGACTTGGCTAATTTTCTCAGACGAATGTGATGCGATTAGTTCTGATATTAGATTTGTATCGATGAAACTGACGGACGCGTTTACTGAATCTGGATGGTCCTCCAGATTCACATCTCGGTTACGGCGGATATACGAGCAGGAAGAATCTGAACGAACGAGTGGTAAAATACGACGAACATTTATAAGTTTGAAGTTTAAGGGTAGGCAATAGATCGTATTGAGATTTCGTGTGTATGTTGTGTGTGTAGTAAGTACGTGTAGAAAATACTATATCCTTATTCTCTCTTTCTCACTTCTGCACAAAGTGACAACCATTTACGATGCATTACGATGTATGCTATTGTCACGTACGTGACTCACGCAGAAAATAGCGACGAAGATATTTATAACTCGACAATTTGGACGCTTTGATGATGATACCCGACGCGGAGCAAGTGCACGTGTTAACGTTCTTTTTTTTTTTTTCTAAACAAACTAAATCAGTTGGTTTTATTTGCAGAGTTTTAAGCGACCCCAGTCGAGTTGAGACTTGAACCTTTCAACTTTCAGACAACTGTCCCTCCATTTAAGTGAATTTCTTCTGACTTGTGTAGATTTTCTGTTCTATATTTTTGATCATTGAATAAAACGAACATGTGTACGGCGCAACTGTGAGCTTACTGATACTTCTGCCTGCAAGAATTAATATACCAGTTTCCTTGGTATTCCTTTCCTTTCCAACTTCGATGTTTTGTTTACGAAAAATTCAAGTGATGAGTAATCTAAGTTTGAGAATAAAGGTCAACATATCCGCGATTTATCAGACATTTTTCGAACCTGAAGTATCTTTAAGTATACGCGCTTTTATGTTCTCCGCTGATCGTCATACGATAATTTCATTAGAAAAGAGAAATGAAAATTGCTTGAGACGCAGTTTTTTTTTATCATTGAAACAATGATAGGCACGTTCTTCGAAGAGAACGATATACATATGATCGATTAACGCGTTATCTACCTTATTTCCGTGCGCGATAGTGTTGCGTCAGTTTTCCGAGTCATTGGAACTGCGACGTTGCGCTTGTGACTCGGCAGTTCTGCGAATTTAATTTTGCGACGTCTGTTTGCGACCTCATGACCAACACGTCCGATGTATAAAGTGAAAACCGAAAATACCCTTCCCTTCCCCCGATGAAGCAGCCAAACAGCACGAACATCCCGGAATTCATCGAAACTTCCTGAGCATTATCGTCAAAGGAATAATTTATCATATTCAGTTGCAAATGACTTCTCAATCGAGGACTTATTTTTATATAATCAGCTTATACAATATTTAAAGAATTGCATCATTTCGCGTGATTATATAATGGCCTCATTTACGGTGTTGAGAGGTATCGTTGACGATGAATCTGAGAATAGTTTTGGAAAGCTGAGCTCAAGCAGGAAATTATAACGGTTTCGATAAATGGGAGCAGATGCGTGTACAGGATGTCGCAAAATTAGTCGCCTCATTTCCTTTGTGAATCTATCTTTATAAACAGCTACTAATTAAAATTTTCTAAATTATCATAAATATTGTATCTCTGACAAGCGGTCGCAATTTCTTGCTCTCAGCATTTTCTTACACGTGCTATATTCACGTAGCAATTCGTTCGCGCTCATCTCATACGATCATCCGATCCTCGAAGTATTAAATCGAATCAATCTTAGAATTATGCGCGCAGTCAAAAGCTTTCTGAATTATCAGTAAAATTTGCATATCAATAATTGAATTATTTATTAATGATCGAATTATTATTTCTGGTGTACATATGTACATTCATTTTAAATATACGAATTCTTTCATATTTTGTAAAAAATATATTCGCTACTCGAAATGAGTAATGAGTAACGATTAATTTTATCACGCTCTGTATGCACGCATATATAGCACGAGCATCAGGGCAGAACGTTCTGGAGCGTTCTTTGTTACCAAGTCGATACGAGCTCCGCAAAATGCACGTCACGCCGACCAGTGACGTGCGCGACCGACGAGCCAATCGGCGGCGTCTTCAACGCAGCTCGGCCAATCGGACGCGCGGATCGAGTCATACGTCACGCGCGTCACACGCTTGGTATAAAAGCGAGGTGCGCATCGATCGCCGCTCCATTAGTTTCGGTGAGCTCGAGTGAAGAAATACGTGTGTTTCCAAGACTGTTCTTCTCAAGTCGTCCTACGTGAAATACAGACGAGAAAGACAAGCGAGAAGCTTTCGAACAAAAGGTACGCTTTTTTTTATACTCCCCGATACAAATTCTTAGCTCTCGAATCTTCGCTCTTAACCAAGAATTCAGTATTCTTTATTCGCGCAAACGAGGTATAGATAATAATATTAATAATCATCGTGGAATATTCTCGACGAGCCGTCGATACGCCGCGTTTAACAAGAGTCACGCTTTCGCCACGAATGAGTCATTTCCAGGTGTGCGCAATATCGATCGTTGTTTCGGGCCTGTTGCTAGGCGGAGCGGATTGTGGGATCACTTCAATTAGCATATTTTATTGGACGGTACATTCCGGAGATTCGGTCGAATAGTCGAGTAGTATCTACATCGGCGTCAGAAGAAATGTAGAAAACGCGTGAAAAACCTTGAGATCATTCCAATATTACCTGTTATTACGCGTTTTTGCCGAACTGTAAAATGGTACGAAACATGGCGTCGAGTGCTCGTTAATCCTGGCAATCCAGACGACCGACAAAATGGCGGCCGTTGATTTCACTGCGTCATGTAAGCAGTTTTGAGCTGCTAGCAGGCGATTTTCTTCGCTTTATATAGTTCTTTTATACGGTTTCTTATCCACGAAGGTGAACACGGTTCATCCCCTGTTGGGCCTGTCTGGCTCTGTGATTTGACTTTGTCCGTGTCCTTATTTCGTAAATAACTATAATCGAACTGATTGAAAGGTTTCATTTTCGTATACGATATTCAAGAGACAATCTTCTAACGTGAAATTTTTATTACAGAGCACCATGCAGATCTTCGTAAAGACGTTGACCGGAAAGACCATCACTCTCGAGGTCGAGGCTTCCGACACCATCGAGAACGTGAAGGCGAAGATTCAGGATAAGGAAGGTATCCCGCCTGACCAACAGCGCCTGATCTTCGCTGGAAAGCAGCTTGAGGACGGACGTACCTTGTCCGACTATAATATCCAGAAGGAATCCACTCTCCACTTGGTTCTCAGACTGCGTGGTGGGATGCAGATCTTCGTCAAAACCCTGACGGGAAAGACCATCACTTTGGAGGTCGAGGCTTCGGACACGATCGAGAACGTAAAGGCGAAGATTCAGGATAAGGAAGGTATCCCGCCTGACCAGCAGCGCCTGATCTTCGCTGGAAAGCAGCTTGAGGACGGACGCACCTTGTCCGACTACAATATCCAGAAGGAATCCACTCTCCACTTGGTTCTCAGACTGCGTGGTGGGATGCAGATCTTCGTCAAAACCCTGACGGGAAAGACCATCACTTTGGAGGTCGAGGCTTCGGACACGATCGAGAATGTCAAGGCGAAGATTCAGGACAAGGAAGGAATCCCTCCCGATCAGCAGAGGTTAATCTTCGCCGGAAAGCAGCTCGAAGATGGTCGCACACTATCCGATTACAACATCCAGAAAGAATCAACTTTGCATTTGGTTCTCCGTCTACGTGGTGGTATGCAGATTTTCGTAAAAACCTTGACAGGAAAGACCATCACACTGGAAGTCGAGGCATCCGACACGATCGAGAATGTCAAAGCTAAAATTCAGGACAAGGAAGGAATCCCCCCGGATCAGCAGAGGTTGATCTTCGCCGGAAAGCAGCTTGAAGACGGCCGTACACTCTCCGACTATAACATTCAGAAGGAATCGACCTTGCATTTGGTTCTTCGTCTACGTGGTGGAATGCAGATTTTCGTCAAAACCCTGACGGGAAAGACTATTACATTGGAAGTTGAAGCTTCTGACACAATCGAGAACGTCAAGGCCAAAATTCAGGACAAGGAAGGAATCCCTCCCGATCAGCAGAGGTTGATCTTCGCCGGAAAACAGCTCGAAGACGGTCGCACACTTTCCGATTATAATATTCAGAAGGAATCCACGTTGCATTTGGTTCTTCGTCTACGTGGTGGTATGCAAATTTTTGTCAAGACGCTCACCGGTAAAACGATCACATTGGAAGTCGAAGCATCAGATACGATCGAAAACGTCAAAGCCAAAATTCAGGACAAGGAAGGAATCCCTCCGGATCAACAGAGGTTAATCTTCGCCGGAAAACAGCTCGAAGACGGTCGCACACTTTCTGATTACAACATTCAGAAGGAATCAACTTTGCATTTGGTTCTCCGTCTGCGTGGTGGTATGCAGATTTTCGTCAAAACCTTGACAGGGAAGACCATCACACTGGAAGTCGAGGCTTCCGACACGATCGAGAATGTCAAGGCCAAAATTCAGGACAAGGAAGGAATCCCCCCGGATCAGCAGAGGTTAATTTTCGCCGGAAAGCAACTCGAGGACGGCCGCACGCTTTCAGATTACAACATTCAGAAAGAATCAACTTTGCATTTGGTTCTCCGTCTACGTGGTGGTATGCAGATTTTCGTAAAAACCTTGACAGGAAAGACCATCACACTGGAAGTCGAGGCATCCGACACGATCGAGAATGTCAAAGCTAAAATTCAGGACAAGGAAGGAATCCCCCCGGATCAGCAGAGGTTGATCTTCGCCGGAAAGCAACTCGAGGACGGCCGCACGCTTTCAGATTATAACATTCAGAAAGAATCCACCCTGCATTTGGTCTTGAGGCTTCGCGGCGGTATGCAGATTTTCGTCAAAACTCTCACCGGTAAAACAATCACACTGGAGGTCGAGGCTTCGGACACGATCGAGAACGTCAAGGCTAAAATTCAAGACAAAGAGGGCATTCCTCCCGATCAGCAAAGGTTAATTTTCGCGGGCAAGCAACTTGAGGACGGACGGACTTTGTCCGATTACAATATCCAGAAAGAATCGACACTTCACCTTGTACTTCGACTTAGGGGCGGAGATGTCTGATTCTGCAATTGTGATTTCTGCATTCGCGTTGTATTAGATTATTTAATAATTTTTTTATAATAAATTCTATTACAGGAGTTTTTAATTTTATTTATTCGCACATGGAAATCTCTTGCGTACCGAGTTTTGATGAATAAACGAATTAATTTTGCATACTATAATAAAATGTCTCGTCTCTTAGAACCTTCTTATCCTAATACTTTGATCTCCTTAAATGAGAAAATGTTACAGATGTCCCAATTGTGTAAAGTTTGTTAAATTTGCTTGTTAATATTTAGACAAATTGAACTTTGTGCAAATGTTTAATGATGTCTAACGTATATTTCTAGTGAGTTTTTTTTACGTAATCTCTGTATGTTTTTTAATGCTTCAATGAAAGAACATGAACGAGTAAATAACTAATTATTTCAGAAAGTAGTGTAACTCATATCTTGTTTTTATCATGATGAATGGTTGATTATTCTACGTTTTGAAATGAACAAATATCGATGTTTTAATTTATATACGTGATATGATTTTGGATAAATTAAGATCGAACTACGAATGTACCGCTTGAAGATATTGTTAGTAATGGCAGACATTTTGATAGAAACTTTTCTTTATCATTAATTGATGGCGCCACTAGGTCTTTTCTTGATTGCTTTCCTCTGACAAATATAAAACATTTAGTATAGTATTTTTAAATCAATTTATCTGATGTACAAGAGTTTAAAAATTAGAAAGCTATATACTTTACAAAAAAGTAATCAGTAATTTCTTTAAACCTGATTTTTACAAAACAACGTAAATTGCAACGCAAATTCTTATTACATCTTTTCCGAAGATTTTAGAAAATTTTACTTTTATAAATATACTTTTAATTTTAATGAAAGAAATGTTTTTAACAGACAGAAAATCAATGGTCTCTTTTCCATAAAATTACTCAATAATTTCGTGATCTGCAAGACCGTTCGTAGAAGAAAATTAACAGTTTAATTTTCATACGTGTTTATTTATAACAAGAATGTTTATTCGTGAAAGAGGATAAATAATTTCTCTTGCATAAAAACTGTTCAATAATACCGCGATATAAAAGGCCAGGTGTTGAAGTCAATGTTTTATTAATATCATTTTTACAAATAGGTACATTTTTATTTATAATAGATGAAATCTGTTTTTGCATAAAAAGACGATAATTTCTCTGACATGAAACCATTCAATAATATAGTATAAAAAGCCTTCATAGTAGAACACCTGAATTTTTATATTTTTGCTTGTAATAAAAAGAATCTTTTCATAGATAAAAGGACGATGATTTTAACTGCACAAAAATTATTCATATCGTGACACAAAAAGCCGTTAATAGAAAAGAAAAATAAGTATTACTTTCGAAAAATCCAAAGGTGTGTTCGTCGTTATCGCTATAGATTAGTATAGATCTCGTCTTATTTCCGATGGGCGAAATAAAAACGGTCGTCATGTAATTGTTAGCGGTGCTGTTGTTGCGCGTTTCACTATTATTTACGGGCGCGCAACGTGTTCGGATGCAGCGAGTAGTGAATTAAAATTTTCCCACGGCAGCGAGATGCGAAACTATTTTTTTTCATCGCGGAATTCAATAACCACCCGCTGCGAAAAACATACGTAACTTTAACGATAACATATTTTTCTATCACTCCCATCTGCCATCCTATTCAGTATTGTGAAAAAAATAGTTGCATGTTTTAACTATCGCGAAAAGTTAAGAAGACAACTAAATTATTTTTGTACTCGTGCTAATTATTTACTCGTGCTATTTTACTCGTGCTAATTAATTATTTTGTGTCGATGTTCAAATTACGTTCAAATTATAAGCAAAAAAAAATAAATATTAAGGTTTTCTTCTATGAAGGCTTTTTATATTAGAATATTACTGAATGGTTTTATCTAAGAGGAACTATCGTCTTTCTATGCGCAAAAATTTCTTCTATTCCTTCTATTATAATTCTTTTTATTATAAGTAAAAATATATTTTGTAAGAATGATATTAATAAAATTCTGTATTATTATTCGTGTATAATCATACATAGCTATACATACCTACATAAAAGAATTAATGTAAAATAATTTAAACGATAATAAGGCAAAATAATTTAAATTAGCATAAAAATCAGCGTGCAAAATATAATGTACGGTAATAATTTATTGGATAAATTCGATAACATATGTAATAACTTAGTTTTTAGAATAAGCTTTATTCTAAAAATAATAGAATCATATGTTAATGCTTTTCGCGGATGTATCTTGTGTGTTTTTTTTTCCAGAAAATAAGAATTTCTACCTCTTTGAGATACACGTTGAAGAATTCAGATATAAAACCAGATATACACGATTTGTAAAAGATCTGGTTATTTCATAATGAGATTATTTTCTGTTGCGTTTCCGAGAAAATTGGGGCAATTAACATACAAATCAATAAAAACAGAGATGAGAGAAACTTTGAAGTATCTTCTAGTTTTCGTCTAAAAGTAAGTCATTTTGAAAGAGTTAATATTACATTGAGAACATAAAATATAAATTGACTGTCTCAGTTACAATTTTCCAGATCTACGAAGCTCCTGAGGACGACGCTCTTCACGGAATATTACACTCCCCAATTTCCTCTCCCAATAAAGCTTCAACGAATCAAGCCCGACGGTCGTTCTACCGACGATTTCATTTTCGCTTTGACGATCATCCCGCTTTCGGTGCGGGACACACGCGACACACATCGATCATCCGTTCACGCGTGTGCGAGCGCGCGCGCGCGTGTGTATTTATGCGTACGGCTAATGATGGAAGAAAACGTCTTAGCCACACGGGGAGAGAGAAAGACGGGCGAGCCGCACAACTCCGTGTGTACCATACCCAGTACGCCTTGTACCTTAGGTAGGGCTGAGAGAACTCGAAGAGAGAACCGCGGACTCTTGCGTTCAGTCTAACTCGGTCCTCGAACTCGGCGGTCCCGTGTGCTTGGCGTGGCAGCGTGACGGGCGTCAGTCACAGCATCCGCCGCGTGGTACTTCACCGCCGCGGTGCGCTTCCCTGACGACGCGAGATAAAGCCTCCCCCGACGCCGTTGGGCACAACAGTGGTACAAGATCCGCACTCCGCGCGTCATTTCGCTAAAGCAGCCTCCACGGAGACAGATTAGTCGAGCTTCTCATTTTATCCCTCGGCGGAGGGAAAACCGCGAGGGACCAACCTAAATTTTTATCATATTACGCTGTTAAATATTAAAAGATGAAATTTAAATCAATACCCTGAATTAAATAATATTTTGTTATTTTAAATTGCCATGTGTGTCGAAATTTATTTTCACATAAAACAGTATTATTTTAACTATATTTTTTTAGTTAAATTTATATTGTTTCAGTTAAATTAACGATATATCGAGCAGTGATTAAAAATACCTCAAATTGAATATAATTTGACACTACTATATGTCGTTAACTTAACTAAACCAATAGAATTAAAATAATAAATTTCGACATACATATGGCAGGCAAAAATCTAACAAAATGTTATTTAACTCAAGGTATTGGTTTGAATTGCGTCCTTTAATATTTTACAGTGTTTAAATATTTTAAAGTAACTTTGTAGGTAAAATGCAGAAATACGTAAATTTGCACACTAAATTTATTCCGTCATTTTCTATACTTACTCCGAAGAATAGACTTTAGAAATACGTAATACGTTAGCGGTCGTTCAACTCTATTTCACCGTTATGACGCTATAAAAAGAAATGTCCAAATTTACGTCGTCGAAATGACGTGGAAAAAAATCTGCGTGTAAGCATTTTTACCCAATGACTTATGTTACTGCGTTATTTAACGGCTCGTACTCGAAATCAATAGGGAGACAAAAGGCAAATAGTAATCTAAAGGTCCAGGAAAGGGCTCGAGAGGAAATCCGGCTTCTTTTCCACCAACTCGGGCTGATAAAGCATGAAACGGTGGGAAGGTTGAAGGATCGCCGATACGGAGATTGAAGCGAGCTGGTGTTGCGCGAGACAACAGATCCATCATCTGGAGATGAGCGGCCTGGCGGTTTGTTTGATACTCCTCTCGACGGTGCCGGGTAAGTTGCGAGATAGGTCAGAAATGCCTATTAACCGGAGATGGGAAAACCTTTAACACCTCGAGTTCTGAAGCGAATCGCGCGCTGCAGCATCTCGTGAAGATTATTGCGAGTCTGCTATTATTCTGAGAAAGCATTATGCGCAGTCGAGAGTTTAGAACACGGGGAAAATGTCGATTGAAACACGAATTTAATCATACAAAAAAGAGTCAGTGTCGAATTTTGTATTCGACAAAGATCGATTTCTTAAGTTTTACGTACACAGGTATCTGAAGAAAGAGACTGCGCGAAGAGATACATTTTTTTCAATCGACAGTTTCGAAGAAGTATATTCTTCGCTTGTATAAGTGTATAAATTGTATTAACAGTTGGAAACAATGTTCTCTCTTCGCGGAGGAAACTTATTCGAGGAAACTTAAGATATTGGAGATGACTTTATTTCGCGTTCCCTCGCATAAAGATAAATTTTCGCAGCTGCCGCTCGTCGTTATTTGATTGTTATCAATTACGGTTGACCAGATGGTAAAATGGGAAACTCAATTTTCTATTAAGCGCCATCAGCAGAACCATCAAAATGAACGTACAAATATATATATGTATATAACGAGCACATTTGACGCGGAACGACTTTATGTCGAAAATAAAATAAATTTTATTTCTAAAAAAAGAACAAATAGATATTTAGATAACAATCGAATCTGCGATTTAAAAGAATTTTATCGATATTAGAATAGAATTTGTATTTTAACTTGTTTCTCCTTTCCTCTCTCTCTCTCTCTCTCTCTCTCTCTCTCTCTCTCTCTCTCTCTCTCTCTCTCTCTCTCTCTCTCTCTCTCTCTCTCTCTCTCTCTCTCTCACTCGGTTTCTTTGATTGAAAACGTTCGTGAAAATTATAGGTACATATATCCACTCTTAATAAATATAAAAAATGCATGTACGAAAGTATCAATAAATCAGCAAATTATCGGACTTTGCCCGCGAGTATGTACATACGTTCTATACCGAAACCTTTTACCGACGAAGGACCGGTGCAGAAATTAAACTCCAGAAATAGGAACAAAAACGGTTCATGAATCGTTAAATACGCTTCTGCGTCGTGTTCAACTCGCTTTCATAAATTCGCTGTTTTTTTTCTTTGCCGCATATTGTCTGACTGTAATATACAGCCGTCGACCTTACCACAGCCGATTCCCGTATACGCGGAGCAACGAATACACGAACCACACGAGCCCCGCGATGTCCAACAACACCGGCCTTCGTCCATTAATTCCTCCGGTCAGTTCGGTGTCCGTTATAATAAAAGTACCGACATTTTTTTTTCTCTATATTTTCTCATCTTTGATATTTTCAACGAAACTGAATTAAAATTAAAGCCAACGTTAAAATATGAAATTAAGATTTTACGTCATCGTCGCACGCTTGACGTTTAATTAATTGAAAATCGTCACGCTCCTCTTCTCGCGGTGTCTTCTCGCTCAGTTTCAAAGTTGCCGGGAGTCAACTTCGAAGCTGATCGAGAAGCTGACAGACTTTTTGTCTCCTGTGCATTATTGTTGAACGTCGAGAGGACAGCGAAGATGCAGCGGCGGACTCTTTGAGTATGACGGCGTTTTTGCGATCGTCTCCGTGACGCAGCTGCTAGCCAGAAGTCGCGAGGTCCACGAGGAGGACATAATCCGATTTCTTTCGACGTCGAGACATCGCCGTCGGAAACGATCCTTCCTCGCGCGTTTCGTCTCTCTCTCTCTCGTCTTCATCTCGGCCGGCGATGCGGAGCGGACGCGCTCTCGCGTTCGCGTGCTTTCTTTTGTGTTTTCTCGCCGTTCTGGTGGTTCGACCCGGTCTAAATATAGAGGCGTCGCAAGGGTCTGTCCCGCTGACGGGTCAGAAGTAACTTGTCGCTATTAGCGGACGAGGGTCGAGACGAAGTCGTATATAGGAGAAGATCGCGAGACGCAGAAACTCGGCTTCGAGGCGCGCGCGCGCGCGGCCACAACTCCGCGGTCATGGAATTGGGACGCGGTGAAGATTTATTAAATTTTCCCGCGCGGCTTTTCCGGGACACATACCTTGCTCCTCGGGCACGTATGTACCGCGCCGTGCCGCGTGCGGAGCGAGCGGAGCGCGCAGACCGAAATAGGATCTGTTATTTCGGAAACCGATCGCGGACTTTCGGGGAAAAATAAGAGTAGGACGCGAGGGAACTTTAATTCCCCTTCGTAATTTCATCGAAGCGAGAACAATTGCTGCCTCGGCGCTACAGTTGGGGAGAAAATTAGCTTTTAATTTGTTCAAAGAACCAGTTATTATCGCGCGATACCCTATATACCATCGCTTTTCCGCATTCTTTGTCATTATTGCCAATTATTCCGCCATTTTTCCTTCAATTACGACGCGACCCTCCGCTCCGCGATCTTGGAAACCGGCACATTACTTCCGCGCGAGTCTCTTCATTATTCTTTTACATCAATTCGAAAATGATAGATAATTAGGGTAAAAAGAAAAATATACGTTCGTACTTATAGATCCTCGTCACGATCGACGTTTTCCCGCAACGTACCCGCAATTCTCGTTTCGCCTCCCCCGGAATCACCATCGGCATTTCTGTCGTTTCGACTGGGTTCGCTTTCTCACGGTACATTGGCTCCTTCCATGGACCGGCTGTTCCGGGCGGACTCCATTCCCCAAATTCCGCTTCGCTGTTCCCTACTGTCATAGCAGTTTCTCTCCCGCCCAACATTGACTGCACGAGCTGGCGCGGCGGGGGCTTGTGCAAGCTCGGAAGCACCCACCGTTGCCGATTGCCGTCCCTTAAGTAGAAAGGACTCACGTCGAAAGACTCCACGCGCCTCTCTTCCGTCGTTCTCCTTAAGCGCCTCTTCACTCGCGATTATCGGGCCGCCCGCCCGCGCCGTCGCGTCGCGGCGCCGAGAGACGGAAGAAAATCCTCCCGCGACACGCGACGGAAGAAATGTAAGAGCATCGAGTTTACTGGATCGCTCCGCGTAACGAGCGACGACGGAAGTGGAGAGCCCATTTAAAAATTCGACGCTTTTTGCGACAGTTTCATCTTTAGGAGTGTACCTTTTTTGTAGAATCTTTTCTGCAAAGAGACGGCAGTAGTGAAACATTAAGATAATAACGATGCTCTTCCCATGATGGCACGTTGAACTCTCGCAGAGACTCGGATCGAAAGATAGACAGTTCTATGATTATGTTATTAAGTTATGGAAAAGAGGTTGAAATGTAATTATCGCAAAAATATCCCTGCGAGACGGTCGCATGAACGAACGTATCAATAGTTTAAGATTCTTCCCATGACACATTAAATTCTCGGAAAGACTTGGATCGAAAGATATAGTTCTATGATTATGTAATTAAATTATGGAAGAAGAAATTCAATCAAATATAATTATCGCAAAAATATCTTGCGAGACGATTGCAAAGACGAATTTATCAGTAGTTTAAGATCCAATCGATTCGTACGCAGAAAAAAAGTGTCAAATCAAAACTTATACATTCAATAATTAAATATTAACGCGTTCATATATTGTTTCGTATATACGTATAACAATCTATAATCTTCTTGTAAGAATTTTAACTTTTTATTTCAACTTCTTATCTTGATCGAATTATATAAAATGACTTCATTTAAACAAGTTTTCTTTAACGCAATATAATCTCATTTCCAGATTTCCACGTTGAAACTAAAGATCTTTTCGTATCAAGAATATTCTTTTTTTCAGTGTAATAATTGCTTGACTCCCCGACGAGATAACTTAGCGACGACGTCTCTTTCCTCTCGCCCGTTCCTTATCGACGCGATAGAAGTTGATATAATTATCGGTGATTATTTTCGATTGTGGACTTTATGTTTTTTCACTGCGGCGCCGGCGCGCCCGTTAATCCGTTATTTTTTTCTTCGGAATCGGGTTACGAGTCACTGGAATGCACGCGCGCACAATCCGAAAATGCTTGTGGCGCGCGATCGAATGGATAAAACGTGCCCCGCGGTAACGGGGAGGGCCGGGCAAGCGGAGCAATTTGCGCATACCCGCGGATACCCCGCAAATTGATCCAGCCGGGATTTTTATTCGAATTTTTCCTCGACCCCGGACCTATTTTTCCGCACAATTCCATGCGTCCATTACGTATGCTAATGAGTTTTGTAACTCGGGCGTGCACGCCTGTTCGGGCGCGCGCGCGCGTGTGCACGCCCTGTTTGCTTTAGCGGAAACGTACGGGCGATATATCACCGCTGAAACTCGCGGGTAATTGCACGCGTGTCCGCGATACGTCGGTAAGTATCCCTCTCTCGAAATTCGATCTCTCGTTTCGTCTACGATTCCCCCCCGCGGCGACACGGACGAGTGCAATCGCCGCACCGCACCGGTGCGCGGTGCGACTGTATAAATTCTTGAGAAGACCCCCGCCATTCACATATACGACAATGAAATAACTCGTCAGCTAGATGGAAATAAATACTACATTTCTAACAATTTTTTATAATTTTTCGTTAATCCTTTGTGTCCGTGAATGGTAGATATATGTATCATCTGTAATCTAAAAAATTCAGTTCAGGAATGTGTTGAGGTGATATATTAAAAAAGTTTATGTTGTGATATGTTAAAAAATATTCTGTCCTCTTGAAAACTCATTCTCATTCCTGTGGAAATCGTAAAAAATCGCATGAAAAATGTAAATATAAAAATACTCGGAACATGTGCTGAAAATTTATGAAGAATTTTTTCATTCATACTCAATAAGGTCTTTTCTATTATATTTATTATGTGAAATAACTTTTAATCAGCATCGTTCTTGAAAGGAGGTAATTATGAAAGGAGGTCTCTAAGTATACATAAGCTCATATGAAAGTAAAATTAACATAGATCGAAGGGCTTTTAAGGGTGATTATTTTGAGGCATTAATATTAAAATTTTAATATTAAAAATTGCAGGCACAATACAGTGAATGTGACAGACGTAAAAATCACTATCTTTTTCAAAACTCGATGTGTCCGTTTTTCAAAGAGATTTATAGAATGCTAATTTTGAAAATCACGTGCAATTTTTAAAATTTTAAATGGTAAATCTAATATGATGGACTTTTTTGATACATTGAAATATCGTTTTTTATTTATTTCGTTTTTCATGTGAAGAATTGTTTGATAGGGATTATAACTCTCATTTTATCGAAGGATTATTGGAACATTTTTATATATTTCAAACAAAAAATGACAAAATCAATTTTTTAAAATTATTTTTTATTAATGATAGAATAGTAGGTAAAAGGGAAGATTTTAAGATAACTATTTATATTATTTATTTCAGCTCATTAAAGTAGAGAATACGAGGGACTGAAGGGCACGTAATTCTTATTTTTTTCCGACTGATAATTAGCAGTAACGCGCTAATAATTTTCGCTATCCTGATCCAAGATTCTCAATTGCCATCGATTTCGTTTCATTTGAACTCGTGTTCGTACTTGTTAAATCAAATTTGCATTTCTGATCAATGCACGATTTTATGACTTTGCAATCGAACAAACCAATACGGTAATATATATATATATATATATATATATATATATATACATATATGCGAGTACATGTGCGAGTACACGGCGAGATGCATTTCCATATGCATGCACCAACAACCCGGATGGATGCGTGAACTTTCGGTATCCCGACGTGCACGCGTATTTCATTTTCACCCGAAGCCCTTTTACATTGTAGCCCGAACACAAATACCGAACACGAAAATGCTTTAGGCCACCATTGTTCACGGGGAGAGAGAGTCCCCAATTTATATGAGAAATCCGAACTATACCCCGCCGCTGCGGGGTATGATAATAGCTCGAACGCCTTACGTTATTTATGGCTGTAACCGGTACGTGTGAAACGGTGTATTAATTAATTTCCGTGCTCGGCGACATTTCGCTAAATTTATCGCGTGTAGTAAAATTCGCGTCTCATCGTCGTGCGTCGCAGTTGCATATTTCCCAGGAAGAAGTTCCATTTTGCGCGAATTTTCTGAGAATTCGCGTTTGCGACCCGTCGCGCGCAATAAAACGGTTTTTAACAATACCGACGCGAGAGAGTATTTATTGCTGTCAACAATAGTTTGTTGTTTCGATAAAGTTTTATGCGAATGCGCGCATCGCAGGAGCGATTTTATCCCACCGGCAATATTTCATTTGTTATTTATTTTTCGACATTTCCCATATTTACACGGAATGCAATTCGATAATTAAATCATGGAAATGTATTTTGATCCTCTCCCCCTTTCCCCTTCCTCGGAATCTCTTCAAAAATTTAATACGCGTATGAAAAAGGCGCGTCGTTACCGTTTTAAATTCATCAAAAATGTGATAACATCGTTGTAAACAACATTGACGGGATATAGATTACGTATCGCGGCTCGCGTGCACCGTAGCGTGTCGAAGATCGAAATTAGCCGTGAAATTACGGTCAGGACTCGAAGTCACAATCACGGCGAGACTTTTAGAATCGCCGATGACTCCGGGCGATTATTAATCAGAGCTCCGTATCCGGAACTCCGCGTCGCGGACCCGAGCAGCTCTGACTTATTTTCATTTGCCGTCCTCTCATCGTGTTCCATAAACACCGTGTGTAAATTGTGTAACGAGAGCCAAGTCGGCTTCCTCTTGCCGTGACCGACTATCTCGCGTGTGTTTCGTCAGAGCCCCATAACTTAATGATGACTTGTAGCGTTTTGAAGCGTATTTCATTGGTAGAATTAATGAGCATGTTTCTGAACAACTCAAAAACTGAGACACTGTGAGTGCCAGTGAGTTTTTCCCAATGGAAGACGCCTTTAGTTTCTGGTACATAATTATTAGCTACGGCAGGACGCAAGGAGCGAATTTCTTCGAGCATGTGATGAAAATCTCAATTTGTTCTGCATATTAATCGAAACTTGTAAGTATCTTTTAAAGTCTCGAAAGTCTCTTCGATATCTCGAAACTGCATCCCTTCATTTTATAACACTTAACGTTATTGTTTCAATCCCTTTATTCAGTCCCTTATTCAACGGGCACGAATAACAATTTTATTTCAAGTATTTCGAACGTTTTAGATATGCAAACACTCTTCCGGAAAGATTTTCTAGACACTTGAGACTCTCAAGAATTTCAGAACCTCCGCTTTCCGATAATATTTGAAGCAATCGGAATCTTTGTACGATCGAATTGTTGGAGAAACTTTCAGGAGGAGGATTCGAACGCCCATTACTAAGCGTCGATCTCCTCGACCGCCTGTAATCATCGTGCCGGTTTGTTTCTCTTTTCCCCCCGGTCGTTCGTCGCGATCGGAATCGATCCCGGATGATGGGAAGATTGGGAAGGGTTGTTTATCGCTTTTCGCAGCGGCGGTAATTTCAAGAGTAATCTCGCGTCTTCACGCAGCGCGCATGTCGGAAGACGGTTATTATAATATCCCGCGAACTGCATAATATGAACCGATCGAAAGGCCGATTATCGAGGTGTCCAGATTGCAGGGATCCCGAGAGAGCGCGGATCTGTCGGGATGTCAGCGAGACACGATCGCTCTCGCGATCACGAAGACGTGACACGTTCGCGACGCGAGGAGGCGAGCGAGAGAGACACGTCGCGTTTGCGGTCGCTAATATCCGTTATAATAAAGCGGCGAACGGTGCGTGCGGCACGCGAACCTGATACGCGAGTCGGTTCCCTGCGAGTTCCCCGATCGTGTCGTACTCCCGGCTCTCGAGACGCTCGATCGTGTCGCGGCGGTCGCTGGGTCGAAGCGAGCCTTCTCTGCGGCTTTGATAAGTAATTCGATAGAACTGTGTCAGTGCCCGTCTCGCAGCGGGGAAAACTTCGTCCCGCCTTAAAAGCAGTTTCTGGAAGAGTAGACGTCGTCGTCGTCGTCGTCGTTTCTGGAAAAAGTCTCTCTTCGTATGAAATACGCGGAGAACTGTATCGTTCTCTTCCTCCCCGAGCGGGATCCGTCCCGCGGTTGACGGGCGTCGCGAAGATCGGACGTACTGATATAGCAACTTTTCCGTACCGGAGAAAAATTGCACAATTTCTTTCCTCCCTTTTTTTTTAGAGCGTAAAACTAAAATCTGGATCTTAATAAGCGTTTAGGAAATTATTATGCAAAAGCGTTCGTTGATAGAAAGGAAATAATTGTATAACGAGATGGTTGATCGCGACTTTTTTGGTCGCGCGAGCCTAAAACTCACGTTAGGCGATATCTATAGTTCGTATCTCGAATCATTAATTATTAATTAATTATTATTAATTAATATTTAGGATAGAATTCTATTTACAATTTAACGTGCTGTATGTACAACAGAGAAACGTTTGACAATCGCGAAATACATTTAGCACAAAAGGCAATAAAATATACGACATGAAATTATAAATGGAATTCTGTCCTCTTGAAATCTGACCCGAATAATAGATTATCTGAAGCTCACTTTAGACTTCCGCAAAGTTCTTTGAAATTTCACGTCGCGTAAAATGTACGAATAAAAAGGAAGGAGAAACGCGAAACTATTTATCGCGGTGTAGCGACGGACATTTCTTTATAGGGCCCGTCTCCCGCATAATTGCCGAAGTTTAAAAGATATCGGGAGATTCGTGGAAAGCGCTGATAGAAAATCCATGGCATTACAAGCGTGAAACTTAGGCACGCGGTTCTCGGCGTGTATAAGCGAGCCGAGAGAGGGGGAGGGGGCAGGGGGCAGGGGAGAGAGAAGCCCTCTCCGAAGCCGCTTTTCTTCTCCGCGAGCGTCATTACTTATTCCCGCGTAGCGCGGAGCCTGGTGACGACAGATTTATCGGGTGAAAAATTCACGGGGGAAGGAACACGACGGCGTCGCGCGCTGTCTTCGGTTTCGGACTGCCAAATGGGAAAACGTTGTTCCTGTTGCGGCGGAGATTGCCGCCGACCGAGGACGTCAGTCCGGTCGTCCGAAGGCGCGAGAAAGTGCGCGCCGCAAATAAATCGACGTGACCGATATCTCCCTCCGTCGTCGTCTGGAAGCCCATCTCCCTCGGGGGGGAGAAAAAAAAGATCGCTGTTTACGAAAGCCGCGAATAATTTAGACCGGGAGGTATCCTATTCTCTTTTCTTTTCCTTTTCTTTTCCCTTTCTTTTTTCCTCCCTTATTTTTTTTTTTTCGCGACCGACCGTGGAAGGGCGAATCGAAGGGAGGCCGCTGCCGGAGGAGAGATAGGGATCGATTTTTATGCGAGCGAGTTACGAAAATTAATTACTTCTCTTCTGTGCGCCGCATCGGGCTTTTATAAGCGAATCGTGGTCGATGAAATATGCAGTAAACGCGTTTATTTTTATTTACCAAAGCAAGTACCGCGATAAATACCGCAAACACGAGAGCACGCGTGCGCATTCGATTTGAAGCACGCATTTCCATACGAAATATCGCGAGAATGTATAGACGATGAATAACGAATCAATTTTAATTCTACACCAGGCGCATGTCCGAGGGTCGATATCTAAATTTCCAGCGGCGAGAAAATGTCAAAATACAAGACAAGTGCTTTGAATAAGTAAAAGGACGAGATCGAATTGTGTGGCGTGCGCGATTTCCGCTCTCTCTTTCTCTTTCGGACAGTTATATATTCCCACATACTTCTGTCGGACGTTATGAGCAGCAGCTCTCCCGTCCGGTCGCACGCTCGTATATTATTTCAGTGGCTGACTGTCCCGAATATATAGGGAGCGCGTTTGATAAAACTTTCCCGAGAGGTGCGCGTCGAGGCACGTCGATTCTTTATTTAAAGTATATCCGGCGCGCGCTTCTATGCCGGAACGTCTCGATGAGCTTTTCTTCTTCCGCCCGACGTCCGCAACGATTGTGTTCGCGGAGCATGACGGTGCCGGACGGTGGACGCGGCGGTATCGGCCACGAGGTTGGATATCGTTAAGAGGCAGACACGTCGAATCTGCGATTTCGATCGTGACGGGGCCTTAATGGACGCGCGTGACTAACCGCGTCCTTTACCTCGCGCGGCGCGGCGCGCGTTGTCAAAGTCGTTGACACCGGAGGAGTCGAGATCATTGATCGCGCGCGTCGTTCGCATGGCACATACGCGTAGGATACCGAGAGCTATTCGAATAAGGAAGCGGCTCTATGCCGAAGGATGTTTCGGGAGAGGAAAGATCAATACGAGGCAGACCAATGGACATAGACGTGAATAAAAACGAAAAAAAAAAGAAGAAAAGGGAAAGGCGCGAAAAACGTGCGAAGTAAACGGGAGAGGGTCGAGAATCGAAACGTAAATTGCGATATGTTGCTTCGCTCCTGTGTTACGACTGACGATATTACCGTGTCGAGCAGGTCGCTTAATTTAGGATGAATTAGAGAACAAATTTCATTTTGCCGCAGCGCTCTTATATATCACGTCCGTTCGCCGGTATTTTACTCCTTTGCCCGTGCGCGGCGTCAAAACGCTCGAGAGGTGCGAGATTACGAAATGTAAAGTTTCATTGATCCTCGACTTGGTTCAAGGACGGGCAGCGCTGATCTAGCGCTGTTTGGCCTCGCGTTACTCGCGTAGCCTTTGATTTACCGATCTATGCAAATCAGAGAGGTAATCCAATAATCTCGAAGTGACTTGGAATTATTCCGCCCGTTCCCATACGCGGGCGGTAACTGGGAAACTGACTCACTCGCCGGCAGTCAATTACGTAAATTGGGGGCCCCGCGAGTTACTTTAATTAAGCGTTTAATTCTTCGCTTAATCCCGCGGAAAGCCGCGTCACGTTTTGTAACCCTTGCGAAAGTTGGCATTTCGACAGCGACTGGATCTCCGCGCGATTTAACGCGTTTGAAGATAAGAGGGGGCGGAGGGAGGGCCCCCATCCAATGAGGGTCCGAGGCGAAGAATATTGCTGAATACTTCAACGTAACTCGGAAACGGAATTTGCGCTCTTTATTTAACGAAGTATCCGATTTACGTCGTAAAGTCGCATCTAAGCTTCTTAAAGAGGGATAAAAACGAACAATTTAATTCAATTGATTTAAATTTCAGCTCGAATCGAGAGATTCAGGTCATTCGATTAAGAATTTGTCGCTTGTTGTCGCCGTCGCTATATCAAAAGCAAGCTTTGCTCGTGGTAGGGATAAATTAATGAGAGAACTTAAATGTATATTTAAATATAAGAGAAAATTAGAGTCCTGACGCGCTACGTTGGCAGTATGTTTACATCAATTTACGATGCACTTTGTAATGGCGGGAGAGAGAGAGAGAGAGACAGGTAAACCGCAAGTTGCCCGAAGTTTTACTACTGGTCATTTTATCACTACGGTCGATAGACTGTGCGAGAGGCCCGACAATGAAAGTTATGGAAGAACCGAGAGATATTTTAGAGAGACCAGACTTTTGAAAATTTATATTTCTCTCACCGAGAGTTTTTAATTTTCTCCGGAAATTTTGTTGCCGAGAATAAAACGTGGAAATTCTGTTACATAAAGGGCAATAAAACGAAGCTCTTTATCATCCGTCTACATCTGCAAAAAAATGGTATATCGCGCGAAGCTCTTTTGTAGATCATAGATCGGCTTAAAAATCCTTCGTGGCTAAAATGCCTCCGTAATTAAAAACGCGAAAATTGAAGATTTTTTTCGCTAGAAAATATAATCGGCTCGGAATTCATCGCAGACGCTAAAGTAGCAGTTCTCCGATAGGCTCGAGGCAATCTTTCCACGCGAGCAAAACGAAAAGTCATCCGCTTTCGCGACTCCCTCGTGCGCCCCGCGAGATGCCCCGCGCCAGGACGGATTTATTTTACGCCAGCCACGTTCGTTCTCCGTTGATGGCCATCGCATCGCCATGCGTCCGGCGGTCCGGTACGATAAAAATTTTGCGGCGGAAACGCGCCCCGCACACCACAGACACACGCTGGACGTCGCGACGTGACCGTATATTATATTGTAGAATTATTCGATTTTAATCCCGCGCGTCCCACACACCGTGCTTGCGCGAGATCCCCCATGTGCTTGACACACGTCTTTTCCCCTTTCACGCGGCGGGACTTGGCTGCCGGAGTACGCGCATTGTCAGGGTGTACGGTACTTGTGCGGGCGCGATCGCATTGCGATACCGATGGTATGTGGAACGCGAAAGAGCAAATAGAAAATTTAACTCTTGTAATCGCAGATTGTGATTTACAATATTTAACGTTTATATATAGAGGGAAAGATATTTATAAATGTATAAAAGCTAATACCTGTATTTTAATCATATGCAAATATTAATGTATGCGCACATATTTATCTATTACGTGTACGATATACGATATAAAATTCGACATGTTTGAGCTGATTAAATATTGTTATTGGATTTTCGGCAACGTAGGAGGGGAGATTTAATGGCACGCCAAATTTCCGCCGAAGTGCCCGGTTTCTCCATGTTTATGGCTTGTATTATGCGTTCGCGATACGGATCGTATAACGTTCATTTTCCTCGCTTTCAGGGATAGTCGGCGCTTGTCCCGAGGTGCAGCCACCGCAATGGGGAACCGTGAAGGAGAAAGCTCGTCAGGACGGCATTCTGCGGATCGTGTACTCGTGCGAGCCGGGCCGTAAACTCAAGGGTCACAAGATAGCGACCTGCACCGCCGACGGTTGGGACCATCCCGTCCCGAAATGCGTGCCCCGTAAGAAATCGCTTTCCGAACCGATCGCAACGACGAGTCGCGACGAGAACGCGATGTTCCAAATTCTAAGCTCGAACATTCCCCGATTCGGATCAATCGGGCGTGGATCGCGCAGAATCTATTCTCATGATCCACATTCCACGTTGCCGCGTCGCTCTGATTCAATTGACGTTCGTCCATTCGTGAAACGTCCGTCTTCGTCGATTAACAGCGACGACTAATCGTCGTCTCGATGATTATTCATCCGTCAACGCGAGTATATTTGTACACAGACAATTGCGAGATACAAATGGTGTTATTGGGAAATTGTGTTTTATTTTGACTAATTTTGCGGGTTATTTGCCCCGATTCACATCGTTTAGAACAGTTAATCGTTTATGCTGATGCAAATGGCTTAATTAACTTGCCGCTTGCGAATCGCGCGATGTCTATTCCAGACACGTCTGCATTAAGGAAATTGTTTCGAATTATCCACGAATTGGATTCCCGGGGAATTAACGATTTGTGCATATCACGTATCGCACGATGTCTCCCGCTATGTCCATAGCTATGGCGGCATTACACTAATTTGATCGACGTAAGTCAATTATCCGCATGAAAGGGAGCTTAACTCCTCGTGCCTGGCTCGGCTGAAGCCTCGGACGCCGCGGTGTTCAATAGACTGACGGACAAATCCGTTTACCGCGGGACATCGTGCTGTCGAAATAAAGGGACTCACGGTCAAACTCGCTCTTAATACCGTAACGCGCGGATCGCGGTTCTACTCGCTCCGACCAACGGAGCTTTATGATCGACGGACGGAGATTACCGGATATGATGATTAAACTTGCTTCCTTTTGTTGTTCACTTTGGCTGCAACGTGCGATTCGGAGATAAATTTAATCTTAATGTATCTGTACTGAAAGGCGTCTCTCCATCTCTTGATATAATTACATAATCTTTACATTCAGATAAATTATTCGAAAGCACGAATATAAAAAAAAGTCACGTCCTATGGAATTAAATGTCGTCTATTTCGCTCGATCGGATTCTATTGCGTTAATCTAAGCTCGAATCGGAACCATATTTAAAATCGCAGTTTTATATGAAAGAAGCGAGCGCGACGGGAGAGGGGAGAGAGATATGTCAGAAAGCCCCGAAAGTTTCGAAGAACAATTTACCCAAGACGCCCATTCCTATGATTTGTGGAAACACGACTTTACCGTGAGATTCAATTTTCACCGATGCTCAAGTTATCGGCATATCTTAAGCCGGGGGTTGGCATTGCTCCCGAGACTGCGAATATATAGGGTGTCTTCCATTCTTCGCGCTCCCCTTTCGGGAATCGGCAGAAAAGTTTTTTAATTAAAAAAACAAAGGGGAACGGGAAAGGAGGGCAGCGATCGGATTATTTATTTCAGGCATTTCAGCTTGTAACTACCGTCGAGTTATTCGCGATATCAAATAATTGATTTTATCTCCTTTCGCGCGCGCGCGTATCATATATCTCTTTATGGCATTAAACCAACGAGAGATATCGAAATTAATATACTTAACAAAGCGCTTATAAATCACGTGCTTATAAATCGCGCGCGATGCTGATCGCGAATGGTTTGCCCGGCCGCCACCCCTCGTTGTCCCGGCCCCTTAATACGAACCAGAAACCAGGCGGGAACGGAATTCCCGAACGGGGGAAAATTCGCGGGGTGGCGTTTCGATGCTCCAGGAACGCGCCTCGTTCCATCGCGCGTGCTATCGGCGGCACGAGATTCGCCGACATGGCATAGCTCGCATTCGCCTCGATGGAGATAAGCCGCCAAGTCATACACCCGCCCGGACGTACACGAGCATACGTACACGTCCCTTCCCCCCCCCCCGCTCCCACACCTTCCTGTCCCCCTTTGGATCAAGGCTTTGGTCGGGATATGCCGCTGCTGGTGTGCTTGACGAGAGAGGAGCTTGCACGTGCCAGCTTGCATGCGCTTATTCAATTATTACGCGCGCGTAAATGTAAAAATTACTCGAAAATATCGAGAAAGATGAAGAACGAGACGGTCCTGAAGGACCTAAAGAATTAGACAGTGGCAAGATGTTGCCGTTCGAAGTCATCGAAAGATGAAAGCTCCAATTTACGAATAGGTCGAAAATAATTACCGCGAATGTTTTTTCTCGCATCTGGGTTAAACGGAAATGGCGCAGATTTTTTTACGGAAACTAATCCTGAAGGATTTACGTGAGCACGACGTACTCGACCGCTATATGCGTTACTTATATATGATACAGAAAGGCGTGTGAAAAATGTATTATTTGATGGCAATCACATACGCGCGGTAAAAGGCGGTAAAAGATGTATCTGTCCCCGTGTTGGACTACCATACACTATATATATATATATATATATATATATATCCGATGAAATTAATCCTCTGTGATGTAACGCTAACGCCGGAATATCTCTAGAAATATTTTTGCTCAGCAAAACGAATATTATATTTAAAGTCCATTCGGCGGGCGTGTACGAGTGACGGGAATTTAATTAAAATTCCTTTAATTATAATTGCAAAATGAATATTTTATTTGCGCTAGTACAATAAACGTACAACGCGCTAATGATCACGCGCTGACGAGCGAATATTTGCGTTTATTATTCATTAACAATATGCGGCAATTACATTATTCTATTTCGCGTAAATAGAAGATTAGCACCGATGTCACATTACGCGGTGTGTGCCCGCTGTGTAGATAATACGTTGCGACGTTTCCGCAACGATCTCTATCTCGGCGATCAGCCGATCGTCCCGGACAGGAGCAAGTTACAAATCGCCAAGGATGGTCTTAAGGCGCTCGAGAGGATAGACGATCTAAAGAAGCGTAGGAAAACGAAGGAGGGTAAGAGGAGGAAAAAGAAAAGGAAGAGGCCGGCGAAATCCTCGTCGAGACTACCCACGGCAACGAGATTAAACGAAACCGTGGTGTCCCAACTGGATATCAGCTGCTTCGCGAGGAAGAGCCTCGGAAAGGGACTTATTAAGGCCCCTTTGATCGAGCATGCTCGCCCCGCCAAATACGCCAGGTTTGTATAGCCGCACAGATTGAAACAGCCAAGATTAAAAAAAAAAAAGAAAAAGAAAAACTCTTAAAATGACGAAAAGATGTATCTTGGAGAGAGCTCGAGATTTTCAATTTCATTTCATTGATCCAACATGAATCGAAGAATATTTGTTTCCCGGATAAATTTATGGAGGTAAAATACAGTTTGCCGATTATAATCGCGTATAGATTCGCGAATGCTTAAAGAATTATGTGACAGGCTACATGTAACCGCAACACATTATATCGAATCCAACTCGACGTAGAACTACAAAAAGGTTAATGTATATACTATCTAGAATAATAGGATGTGTATTGTTCCGTAGAAGGAAGAACGTACTGCCGCCGTACAATCGATACATCGTCGCGGTTTACGAGTGCGCGGATGGCTACGTCTTCGTGGATTCTACGACGGACAGGCTTTTTTGCAGCAACGGCACCTGGCTCGGACGTCGCCCGAAATGCCTGAGGGACACTCGTAAGCATAAATATAAAATATTATCTTCAGCGTAGTGATCACACATAAAATACAGCACGCAGCTTGTGTGTTTACGCATTTGTTAATTAATTTAATATGATGTACAAGAGTCTGTTTGCTCGCGCGCGTATGTGTGTGCTCGCGTTATGAAATGTATGTATTTAATGTATTTCCCGCTACAGAACTGCCGACGGATAAGATGAAACGTTGCGATCAGGGAACGGGCGAATGCGAACACGTGTGCGAGGATACGCCGAGCGGCATAAAGTGCTCCTGCTTCGACGGCTTTCGAGCTAAAGGACCGTCCTGTATCGGTAATCCATACGCGCTTACAGTGCCATATATACAAATTCACCGCTGCATATATTCCACATTTTTATATCTTTTGAGGAAAGCCAAACTCGCTCGCGCGCCCCCCCCCTCCCCCCACCCTCTTTCTCTCTTTCCCGCTCACTCGACACGCGATATTTCCGTCGATATTCTCCCACGAAATTCGCGTACCGTCTTCGTATTGACTACACCGTATACTCGTATCGATTTGTTGTATTCGCTGTTTTCGACGTTTCCCTTCTCGACGTGTCAGTTTTTCGTTCTATCGCGCGCTTTATATTTTTAAATTTCCTCGAGAACACACCTGAATAATGCACACGGCGGGATGCTCGCGAGGTGAAAATAATTTTAGCCAAGGGGGGGACGTGTGTGCGAACGGCAATTTTAGCGCTCTCGGGAAAAAAAAAACGCGTATAACGTAAACCATCGCCGTCTTAATGACGGGATTATCGGGTTTTCGCGCGCGTATCGGACTGATTTAAGAGTCAGATTGCGCATAGACTGTTGCGCGCGATATCGAGTTTTAAAAGCTCGTTATCGACTCGGACATTTCTCCGCGCCGCGCTCATCGGTCTTCTATTTTTTTTCGCTCCCTCGCCATATACGCAACATGTAATACGCAACATGTTTGCAGATCGTATCGCGTTTGTAGCCCCGATGATTGCCCGATCAGCGTGTAACGTAGCCCGAGTGTTACAACACGCGATATTCCAGCGCGTATATCGATAATACGCGATCGTTGCCATTGATTCTCTCACTCTAGCTGCGACTCGCGATAAAATGCTGACAAAAACCGATGTAACGATTGTAGACAAGCATTAAAAAAAAAATACCAATCTTCCTTTCCAGCAGAACGCACAAATTAATTATCCAGTTTAGTAGCTTCGTTATTTACGCTAAAATTTCATCAGTTTTCACTCTTCACCAAAAAAAGAAGAAGAAGAAGAAACAAAAGTTATAATAATGCTGGAAAATTTAATTACGCTGTTTTTAAGTGATGTGTAAAAATTACCAAGTGTTTAAAATTCGATTATCGATTTTCTTTTTCCCTCCCCGATATCCTCCCAGACATCGACGAGTGTGCGGAAGGAATTGCGAAATGCACCGATATTTGCCGGAACGAACCCGGCTCGTACACTTGCGAGTGTCATCGTGGTTTTCAGCTGGGAACCGACGGTCGCTCTTGCCAAGGTTAGTCATATAGGAAGAAAAGATATATCTTCGGCAAATATTTACTAACTCGTCGGTCCCCTCTTTGTGTGTCAGCGTATATCTAGTATATTTCCACTTACATTCGCACCTAGCCTAACCTAACCAGAAATCTGTCGTAGCTTCGAAGGGCAATTTATTTCGGCGCTCTTCGATTTAATTTATTGTTTAACAAACTTGAGAGACACTTGTCGAGAGGAAAAATTCTCTGTACGGCACGCACGTATATTGTTCCAGACGTCAATGAATGCCTCTCGAACAACGGACACGGGCCTTGCCAAGGCACTTGTCGCAATCTCGAAGGTACCTACGAGTGCAGTTGCGCGGATATCCCTGGGTACAAATTAGCCGCCGACAATCACACGTGCGAGGACGTCGACGAGTGCGCGCTGAACAACGCGAACTGTTCTCACCTGTGCTTAAACACCCCCGGGAGCGTCTTCTGCCTCTGCCCGGACGGTTTTTACCTGACGAACGATTGGAAGACCTGTCAGGGTAAAGTGCTCGTCTCACGTTCGTTTGTTTTCGATCGATCGTCTTAATTTCTATTTTCAATTTTGTTATGAATTATTGAGGTGTTTACTTAAATGTTTAATCGTATTCTATCTTCTTCTAATTAGATTGTATTCAATCTTCTTCTGATTAGGTAATTTCGTTGTCATAATTTAGATCGATCGATTTAACAATATTTACTATCTCCTAGAATCTCTTTTCCCATTCTGTTAAAGTTTATTATGTAGAAATTTTATTTATTTAGCGAAAACGAACTTTATTAATCTGACTTATATTTTTACTTCTGCAAAAATGAATATTATGAAGCTATAAAATCTCTTAAATATCGTTTTTCTTCAGATGTTAATGAATGCGAGGCGACACCGAAGATATGTGCGGAGAATACCGAGTGCGAGAACACAGTGGGATCGTACAAGTGCATAAGTAGGATACATCCACACGTGGTAACGAAGATCCTTCGAGACGAGGACTACGATGATGAAAATGAAGACGATGACGACGAGGACGAGGACAATGACAGCGATGACTACGGAGGAGAGATTACCGAAGTTCCGCGGAGTCCGAAGTGCGAGGTCGGCTTCAAGAAAAACGAAAATTTGGAGTGCGTTGGTAAGTGTACTTGACAAGATAAATTTTTTATCAATAACAATTACTATATAATAATATTCCGATAGCCAATTGAAATACGATGTCTAAACGTTCACAATTTCAACTAAAGATATTAAAAATCCTCATTTTATAACTTTCTGTTTTTTAATTCATTATATATATATATATATTTCTAATTTCTTAAGTCTTTTCCGTAAAAAAATAAAGCTGACAAAATAAAATTTCCGTTCAAACGAGATTCGGCTGGCATTAATTAATCGGGAGAGAGGATTCTATCGTTAATTTCAGAAAGCAAGATCACAGTATTTTATTTTTGACACAAGCTCATCCTGCTGACATTCTTTCCCAGATATAAACGAGTGCATCGAGAGTGAATCGCACGGCTGCCAGCACGAGTGCGTGAACGAGCCGGGCGGCTACCGTTGCGCCTGTCGAGCTGGTTACGAGCTCGAGGAGGACGGCGCGAGGTGCAAAGACGTGGATGAATGCGACGTACCGTCCCGGCCGTGCTCGCACATCTGCCGCAACACCATTGGCGCGTACGCGTGCGAGTGTCCTTCGGGGTTCACGTTGACTGACGACAACGCGACCTGCGTCGAGGAGCTCACGAGCTGCGCCAGCCTGACGAAGCCCTGTTCTCACGGCTGCGAGGACACCGCGGAGGGACCGCGATGCGTCTGCCCGACCGGATACGAACTGTTGGACGACCGCGCGACCTGCACGGACGTCGACGAGTGCGGCAGGGACGATCACGGCTGTCAGCACCGGTGCGCGAATCTGCACGGCGGATACGAGTGCGCCTGTCACCCAGGATTCGTCCTGGACACCGACGGCAGATCCTGCATCGACGTGGACGAGTGCGCGGAGAATCGACACGATTGCTCGCACGCGTGCAAGAATTTTCCCGGAGGATACGGATGCGTCTGCCCGGAGGGATACCGGATCCTGCAGGACGCGCGCACGTGCGCCGACGTGGATGAATGCGCGGAAGGATCGCACGAGTGCTCGCACGAATGCCGCAACGAGGAGGGCGATTACAAATGTGGGTGTCCTGGCGACATGTCCTTGGACGACACCGGCAGGAATTGCGTTCTCGCCGACCCGTGCGAAAACGCGAATTGCAGTCACATCTGCGAAAAAGAGCGAGACACTTACAGGTGCGTCTGTCGAGAAGGATACATCTTGCAGAAGGACGAAAAGACCTGCTTAGATATGGATGAGTGTTTCGAAGACGAGCACGATTGTTCGCACGAATGCATAAACACTCTCGGAAGTTACAAATGTGCTTGTCCGCAGGGTATGAGACTTCTCGAGGACAGTCTCACCTGCGGGGACCCGGTATGCCCGCAAGGACTTCGACAGGACGAGCGCGGTCAGTGCCGGGACATCGACGAGTGTCTCGAAGGCGAGCACGAGTGCTCGCATTTATGCTACAACGTGTACGCGTCTTACCGTTGCTCGTGTCCCGTCGGCTGGATCCTGAAGGACGACGGTTTCACTTGCGTGAGGCACGACCCTTGCTCCAATTCCTCGTGCTCACACTCATGCGTTCCGTCAGACTTGGGTTATAGATGCGAGTGCCCTTCGGGTTATCTTCTGGACGGGGATACATGTAAGGACAAAGACGAATGCGAGGACAAGTCGACGAACGGTTGCAGTCACGATTGCAGAAATCACGAGGGTTCCTACTCGTGCTCCTGTCCAGCGGGATTGGAGCTTGGAAAAGATAATCGCACGTGCGTGGACATCCCGGACGAATGTGCGAAACCTCAAGAAAATAATAACTGCACTTGTCCCGCGGGATATACTTATTCACACGGAGAGCATATTTGCAAGGACATTGACGAGTGCCAGGACGAGCACAATTGTACCCACGGCTGTATTAACACTGACGGCTCTTACTACTGCGAGTGTCCTGTCGGATGGCGGTTGCGGGAGGATTTCAGGACCTGCCAGGAGCTGCCGGATGATCCTTGCGCCAAGAATCACGGTTGTTCACATACGTGCGAAGAGGACGATGGCCGCGTCCGTTGCGGTTGTCCGGAAGGATATGAGCTACAAGACGACGGAAAGACCTGCCAGGACATTGACGAGTGTTTGTCCGAGGAGGCCGATTGCTCTCACGAGTGCCTGAACACAAACGGCGCCTTTAACTGCACCTGTCCCAAAGGATACGAGTTGCGGGACGACGGCAGGACTTGCGAGGACGTGGACGAATGCGTTGTCCTGGATAATCCTTGCTCGCACAGCTGCATAAACCATAATGGTTCTTACGAGTGCTCATGTCCTGCGGGATATCGAGTCGGTGAGGACGGCAGGACCTGCGAGGACATCAACGAGTGCATCCAGGACAACGGAGGGTGCTCGCACCTTTGCGCGAACACGGAAGGTGGTATCGAGTGCGCGTGTCCCGAGAACTACGAGCTGCTGAAGGATGACGGCAAGACGTGCGTAGAGATAAATGCATGTTCCATCGATAACGGGGGATGCTCACATTTCTGTCATCACGAGGACGACCGGTTATCCTGCTCCTGTCCGCCCGGAATGGTCCTGTCCGAGGATGAAACAACGTGCACGTACGAGAACGACTGTCTGCAGGACAACGGCGGCTGTTCCCATTTGTGTTACCACGAAGAAGGAAACGTGACCTGCGCCTGTCCACCCGGTATGATCCTAGCGGAGGATCAGAGACTTTGCGTGCAGGAAGACGGATGTGCGATCGAGAATGGCGGCTGTTCTCACTTCTGCCACGATCGCGATGGTAACGTGACGTGTTCGTGCCCCGTGGGAATGTCCTTGTCGCAGGATGACGACGCTCTTTGCGTTCATGAGAACCGATGCAACGGCCAATGTTCGGATGCCTGCGTCTTCGCGGACGGTTCAGACGTCTGCGAGTGTCCCGAGGGTTACCGTCCGTCGCCGCGGCACAATGCTACCTGCGTGGACGTCGACGAGTGCCTGGAGTTGCAAGACAACTGCACCCATCAGTGCCTGAACACCCCCGGCGGCTTCAACTGCAGCTGCAACGCCGGCTTCTCGCGGAATCCTCAAGATCCGACCCTGTGCGACGACATCGACGAGTGCGAAATCGAAAACGCAGGATGCTCGCACTCCTGCGTGAACCTCGTGGGCACTTTCAGATGTCAGTGTCCAACGGGATACGCTCTAGAGCGGAACAACAAGACCTGCATTTTGATAGACGGCTGCAAGAACGACAACGGAAACTGTTCCCATCACTGTCACCCGGTAGATGGTCCTGACGGGATTCCGGGCACCCGTTGCTCCTGCCCGCTCGGCTTCCGGCTGAGGCGCGATCTTAAGACCTGCGAGGACATCAACGAGTGCGAAGAGTTTGAGAACGACGTGGACTCCGGCTGTTCTCACACCTGCGTGAACACCGAGGGCGGTTATCACTGCGAGTGCCCGGCCGGCTACATTCTGATGCCGGACAACCGGAAGAATTGCGTGGACGTGAACGAGTGCCTGACCAGCGGCCACAATTGCACTCACGACTGCGTGAATCTGCTAGGCAGCTACGTGTGCACCTGCTATAAAGGTCATTACCTGCACACCGACAATTCCACCTGTTTGGACATCGACGAGTGTCTCGAGCGAAATGGCGAGTGCTCGCACAGTTGCACCAACACCATCGGCGGCCACTTCTGCTCCTGCCCGACGGGCTACGAGCTGTCGCGGGACGAGAAGACCTGCGTCGATATCGACGAGTGCGCGAGCGACAACGGTGGTTGCGACCACAAGTGCGTCAACACCGTGGGCTCCTTCCGCTGCGAGTGTCCACCTAATCACGAGTCGTGGAACGGGTCCTGCCGACCGTCCGATCCCTGCCGGGACCATAACGGCGGCTGCGAGCAGGTCTGTGTCGCGGAAAATGGTACTGCGGCATGCTCGTGCGAGAAAGGCTTCCAGAGGGACGAGGTCGATGGTTTCAGGTGTCGCGATATCGACGAGTGCGAGGTACAACACGGCTGCGATCACATTTGCGTCAACAATCCCGGCTCGTACGAATGCAGATGTAAGGAGGGATTCCGAATGGAGAATTCTACTTGCGTAGGTAAGTGATGTAACTGCTAGTAAATTTCGGATACCGAATATATTTATTTTAACTCTCGCGATATATATTCTCGGCATCCTTAATTAAGTGATCGATTTATTCACTAATTTTGACTATACCGAGACAATAAAACAGAAATTCTAGCTATTATTTGTAAAAAACGTGATTAAATAGTTTTTTAGCATTTTTATTGGCACACAAATATGCATAATAAACAAAAGTATAGCGAAAAAATGTTTACTTACTTGTCGAAGAGCTTCTAACGTGCATATTGGTCGCTCACAACTTTGCTTCTTCACTGCTTGAAGTATAACTTAAATTTTACGTTGGTTCGTTTATACTCCCATCATCTTAAAACTTTTTTTAGAGTAGAGAGCCATTCGCATCTCACTAAAAGGATCTTTTAAAGCTGCGAAACGTTTGAAATGATGATATGTGCAAGAATGAACCATGTATGCCATTTAAGGATTAATCATCGTTACTGAATATTAAATCACGTACAAATAAATCTCTATCTCCTTTGATGAGTTTTTTTTCTTAAAAAAGAAAAAAAGAAAAACATGCATGGAGCGGATTGCGCCGCATAATATAGTAATAAACGCAATTAAGGGACAATCTCGTATCACTTTTACAATACGTTTATGAATTGTTGTTTCAATTCATTTTATTATCGCGAGAGGAGATAGTATCGTCACCTCTGGAAAATCCGAGGGATAACTCGCGGTTCCCGGTTACACGGTTTCGCCCTTTCCACCCTCGCCCTTACTTGTGTTCCAGTTTCGAACAGCTCCGCTGCAAAGTTAGACTCGCTTAGCTCGAGCGGAAGTTTCTCGCGCGCGGAGCGCGACCGTGTGTTTGAGCGTGTGTTCGTTTTTTTTCTTCTTCTTATTTCCTTATTTTTATTTCTTTATTTTTTAGACGTCGACGAATGCGCAGCCGGTATTTGCAAGGGCAACAAATGCACCAACGTGCCGGGCGGCTATCGCTGCGAGTGCGAGGCGGGATATCGATTCCACGGTGATACCTGTGTAGGTTCGTGTGCAAAAGGCGGAAAACGTGTGCTCTTGAAGAAAAAAACGATGTCGCTTAATCGTAAACTGAAACTGAGTTTGCTTTTGCCCAGACGTCGACGAATGCGCGGAGGAGGAGGCGCCCTGCAGCGAGGGATGCGTCAATATACCCGGCTCGTACTACTGCACGTGCCCCACCGGATTTCGGCTGCAGGGGGACGAATGCGTAGGCAAGTTTTGAGGCGCGCAATCGCCTCAAATAAAACGGTGTTCTATGACATACATATATATTAGTATATATATTTTATACATATTATTGTATGTACAGCTAACTCTCGAATAACGATTAATTGAAAACCGCGGTGTTATTCGAGACTTAGGATTCACACAATTTTAGAGATCACGTTCCGCGCTATTGAAAACTGATTCAAGCAATTCAAGACTGATCCATATAAAATTGGACATTTGGTTCCAAGGGATTACAAAAAAGAAACAACTTTTAAAACGTGGAATTGTCACAGTTTTTTACCGTGCTATTCGAGACTCCGTGCAATTCAAGTATCGTGTTATTCGAGAGGGGGGTTACCTGTATATATAAAACATAAAAATCAAGTCTGATTGCGAGTTTTGATATATTTATATTTCTCTCACGCGAGTTGTATCACGATCGCGCATCAACAATCATATGTTACGTATTGCATGATCGTGTGTGCACATATTTTGCGCACGTAGTCTTATAATATTAATCTGAAAAATTCAATCTACGGCCAGATATCGATGAATGCGAATGGCGTCGCGGCAGATGCGATCAGGAGTGCGTCAACACGGTAGGATCGTTCGTTTGCGCCTGTCGTGCCGGATACACGTTAATTTCGAGGTAAGACCCTAAGTATATACAGCGGTAGGGAGTGGAAACAGGGATCACGCGATTCCCCGCTCTTCATGTATGGGATTGCATAAGCAGGAGTCAGTGTCAAGACGTGAACGAGTGTCTAAACCGGAACGGCGGCTGCACCGGCGAGTGCGTCAACACCGCCGGAAGTTACTATTGCGCCTGCAGTAAGGACATGGTGTTGGCGCCCGACGAGAGGAGTTGCGTCTCGCCGACGACGACGTCGGGATGTCGTGCCATGGAGCCACCCCTACATGCAGAGGTACGAAACTGTCGCGCGAATATCGACAAGTCACGTTAGATAGATCGAGTCGATATACAATCGAAATATATTCTAAAATATCTTTCAAAAGAGATACACCGTACACCATACATTTCGAATACGTATCTCTTCCACTTTGCATTTTACACGCCAAGTTAAAATGTTCAAAAAAATTCTGAAAAATCCCGAGTTGTAAAGCCAGCTGAAAAAAGTAGAGAATTTAGAAGTGTTCAGAACAACCGGCGGAAATTAAAGCGAAGCTGCGGGATTTTAAAATGAGATCAAGATAAAACAAGAACAGACACGGGGTAGTCGGAAGTTAAAAAAATGTTTATAATAACATAATTTATTATTACATTGTAATACGTTATTTAGTGATACGAATATGTGAGCTTTGCTCTCTCAACTATATTATTCATCCCGCGTTCTTCCCATGTCTAATCGTGCAGGTCAGATGTCCGGGTCACCCTTCCGGCGCATCCGTCTACCCGCAGGGGGCCAAGTGTCATGTCCGATGTCGCAGAGGTTTCCGGCTAGAGGGGGCGCACACGAGACACTGCGTTAGCGACGGCCACTGGAACGGGGAGCAGCCTATATGTCTGCGCGAAGTCGCGACAGACCCTCTTTACAACCCAAGTATAACTCAGTTCCACAGTATACGTCCCCCGCGGCAGCCAAGAAAAACGCTGCAGGCGCGTCCGTAACTTTCGCCGAGAAATTAATCAAAATGTTTATCCGATAAAATTTTTAACGAGCTGACTGTTGCATCGGGCGACGCTTTAGCACGAACTGCTGCACGCTCATTTCATCGTCGCGTAATTATTTTCGACGAGAATTTTTTTCCCCGTTGGAGTATAATTTTTTTTCTAGCCGCTTTACTGTTTTTGAGACGCGTCCGCGGTATTTTTTTTTTTTGTTCGGGGATCTACGTGTCGCTCTTTTCAGAGAAGCGTTTTGAAGCGAGCGCCTACATTGCACAAGTAGAGCTTCCATTGAGTTTTTCCTCGATTTTCGAAACATTATTCTTTCCAACGAACGGAGAGCCGGCGTTCGGTCGCGCGCGATCGAACGTAAAATATCGCCGGAGAATCGGGCAAATAACTTAATGACGGAAATTTTCTCGGACGCGCTAAATTAGTCATGCCGCTCGGAGAGAGAGAGAGAGCAGCTTTTAATAATACAAAGTTCCTGTGTAGAGTCTTGCCTGCTAACGAGATCATACGTTAACGCCGCGCTCCTTAACGAGCTTACTCGGACCGGCGGGTTTTTACGTTCCGCTCTTTTCCTCCCGTTCGTTTTGCCCGCTTTACCGGCTTTTTCATCCGCCGCGTCGCGCGCATTTTCACGGTTCTTTCCTCCGGTGGCGCTAATTGTTTCGTTTAATGGAAAGGAGATTTTGATTCTACGCCCGTCGTGCCGTTTTCGGTTTTTGCCTGTTTACAGCTACCCGAGCTATCGCTCGGGAATCCACTACTTGCTACCGAGGTATTCAAAACGGCTCCCATTTTGAAAGCGGTGCCGTTCGGAAGCTGAGCGCTCTTTAAGTAGCTTCTATCTCGCATCAAACGATATTACGCGCGTTTACGGTTTGCTTCATAAATAAAGGGGGTGGGCTTCACGTTCTATAGACGGGATATACAGGATATCCGAGAATCCTTGCGTTCAATCTAACGATAGATTAAATAAATGATGGATGGCTCGATGCTTTTTAGTTGTAAAAAGAGAATCGATTTCGTATCTATCACTGAAGCCAACGTTTTTTTTAGGGACTTCCGTGTATACCTAACGGCAATAGTTGTTATTACGTCCCCGTAAAACCGATAGAAGCGTGATAAACGCTTTCGCGCGCAACGCGATACTTTCCGGGGGGGGGGGGGTGAAATAACGCTTCTTGAACACTAGCGGGCCGACGATACGGGAATTGCTCGCCATCGGAGTTTCTTATCGCGTTACGGTGTGGGGAAATTGGACGATCAGTATCTGAGAGTTTAACTATCGACTTTATCGCCGTAGACACGCCACGACCGTTCGTGAGCTGCCCCCAGGACATGGACGTCGAACTACCGGCTAGGCAAAATACGATACGCGTAACTTTCCCGCAACCCAAGTCCAACATGGATTGGTGGAGGTAAGAAGAGTATAACGGGACGGTGTGGTCCTCAAATTCGAGAACCACCAAAGTAGATCCGATTTAAGCATGTATGTATGCCATTGAAAGTACAATATGTAAAATTCCTTGTGCATATAAATGTATCTTACTCAAAACATTGTTACTCTCGTTTTGAGAGGATCTGTTCAGAGGGACGCGAATTATTTCTGTCCAGATTCCAAATAGAAACTCCATATTTGGGATAAAAAGGGATTTGCCAGTATCGCGGAGCGATATATTTATTTGGATCGAATTTCGAACATATGGAAAGGTTTTTGAGAAATTTCTGCACGGATAGAACCAAAAACATCCGTAGTTTTTGTCAGTCCTTCTATTAATATAAACAAAATAGTCCATAGTTATTTAAACAAAACATCGAGTGCACGTCCACCTCGCTGGCCTTTGTGCGCTTCTTTTTGTCTTTCCCCTTTTTACGTTTTTCAGATACGTACACGCTTCACCTCCATGGGCGAAGCAATTGCAAGCGGATCTGCCGGCGGGCACGACGGTCGTTACCTTCACGGCGTGGTCGCCGGTCTCTAATTACACCAGCACCTGTAGGATCGTGATAAGAGTTCGCGGTAAGTCCGGCGCACATAGGAGAGATATCAGGAGTAAAAAGAATCCGCTTTGGGAAGTGGCAAGGAAAATGGATCTCTTCTGCGAGCTCCTTTTTCTCGAGCTAAGTATCATCGAGGTAATAAGAGCCGCTATTACAAACAGTATAAATAAACGTGAAGCAAATAGCAGTAAACCCACATGTTCACATTTTATGCTAAGTTACTCGTTGCCGTAATAGGGATCGGAATTATTGATAAACGAGCGTATCAATGAACCGAACGTTGATAAAATCTGTACGTCGAGATTGAAAGGCAATTCTACGGGAGAGATATAACGGGAAAGGATTTATCTTGACGTATTCCAACGCGAAGGAGTAACATCTGTCTCTTTTTACCTGTCAACCGTGCCCCTCTGAGAGTTAAATTGAGCGGATAAGAATAGAAAGGGGGACTAGGAAATTCGACAGCTCCTAAGCGGAATCTTTGATTTCATAGATTATCAATCTACGATTCAAACTCCCGAAGAATCCCATGAAGTTTCTATCAATACCTCCCTTTCTCTCTTTTTATACCTCCGACTGTCGTCTACTTACCCGAGGAGAACTTTTCGCACAGGGGACAATCGATCGGCACACGAATCGTCCCGACGCGAGTAAACTTTAGTTTCCGCGGCGAAGTGCACTCCGTCCCGTCCCGCTTAATTACTCATTCGGAAAGTTTGCGAAACTCGCTTTAAGCAAGTTCCCTCCGCAACGCAGCGGCTGGAAGAAGGAGTGCATCGTCGTGGTCGATACGCGATTACGCAGAATAAGCTCTCGCGCCGATCAGACGAACTCGCGGGAATCACGCCGGTGTGCTCCTTTCGCGGATCCTGGCGGCCCCAAAACCCGCTTCATCTTATCTTTATTATACGCCCGCTTTATCTCGATTCTGTTCGCTCTATATGTTATCTCTCTATGCGAGACTATACGAGAGGTAGCGAGCCTCTTGGAGGGGAAAACTCGATAATCAAGATACGTTGCGATATTTTCAGATACCGAAAATCCCAAGGTTACCATGTGTCCCGTGTCTTTCGAGGTCAGGCTGAGCCCGGGAGAACGGAGTCGCCTGATATTCTGGCAGGAACCGACCTTCACCGACAACGTCGGCGTGGAGCACGTTTACAAAACGAGGGTACGTAGGTACTCGCCCGAAGAGGTAATCCGTTCCCGTGTCCCGTATCAGTATTCGCTATCGGATACAGGCGTTACGTATATACGAGATCTTCCGTTATATACGAAATTTCACCTCAATTTTCCCGTGACTGTTCGCAAATTCGTGTCTCCGATATCGAGCGGTCGAGACCTTCCCACCCTCCTGTTAGCGGATCCTGAAGTTAATTAACCCCCTTTTGCCGTTGACAATCGAGCATATTAATCGAGCGAGGATATCGTCCATTAATTATTCGCGTTCGTGTTTCGAGAAAATGAGATCCCCGCGAAGAAACTGCTGCAATGCGGCGGAGGATAGTATCTACGATTTTCCTCGCGAACGGTGCGCCCCGGTAGGAAAAACCCAGCTGGATGATTAATCATTGTCGGTCGACGCCTCCGCTCCGGTTTTTATTGTGTCCTTTTGGCGCGCGTCGCGCCGCGTGGAAAGCGTACGTGTACTTTATTAACGTAATAACAGAGATTACCCTGTCCGCGCGATAACCGACGCGCGGATAATTGGTGGCTTGCGCTCTCGATAGCGCGGGTTATAAATGGCCTTGGACATTATGCAACCTGACGGTTAATCTGATTAGGCAAATTGAAACGAGAATCGTGCGCGGCTATACGCGCCGATCTCTTTAATCGGGTCATTCGGAGGAGGCGAAAGGAAAAAGAAAGAGAAAGGGCATCAATCGCGTCGACTGATTCGTATCCGATTTTGAAACGAAGCGCCGCATACGGGCGCGAGATACGGGGCACGGATTCGGGGCAAACGGGTTCTCGCACATGCACGGCGGATATTTTCCTCGGAGGAAATTTCCATGCAATCGCGCGAAAAGTTAATTATCGTATATCTCGCACAGGGACCCGGACACGTGATGTATCCCGGCGTTCACAACGTGCGCTACGTCGCCTCGGATGCAGCCGGAAATCGAGCCGAATGCCATTTCTCGATACACGTGAGAGGTAAATTTATGCCATTGTGCCCCGCGGGGGCACCCGACAAGGACTTCGCGGCGAGGGGAACGCGAACGGCGTCGCGACACGACCCGAGACACCCGCGAATTCCCCCTCGACGTGGAATATTGTCGGCGGCGCGCGTCGCATTTTTCTCTCTCATAAATATATAATGTAATTATCGATAGAGAGCACAATTGATCCAATATTTGTCTCGTATATTTACAGAAGCCGCGGATGGTCGCGACTCCGAGGTGAGTACGAATAAATTGTCGCGGATACTTCGTTAATCTTGATCGACCCACTTTTTTATTCACTTTAACTGGATCAATCCATTTTGTTTTTATTGAGTTACATAAATCTGTACGATGCGAGACGATTTTATCGCGTCGATTCTAGTAAAGAATTTCACTCTCGTAACGGCTTCTCAATCTAAAACGAAAATATCGGGGCAACCAGTAAATATCCTTTATAAGCCGTTTAAAGAGAATCGATTCTGCCGCGCGCGAGCCCGTAGAAAGGACCCTTTTTCGACGATATAGCCGTAGATTAAAGCGCGAGAGAGAAATTCACGCGGGGAAAGGAGGAAGGGGGGGTCTCACAGTGCACTTATCTCCTCGTTTAGCCGAGATTCTATAGAAGAAGGATGCTGATGTGCCCCGGCAGACCGCCCCAGCCCGTGCCGAGCTCCTCTTACGAGGTGAGTAGACAAGAATGCTCGCCATTACACGCGAGAGGTCGACGAGATTCTCAGGAAGTATCCTAACTCGACTTACAGTGGCAAATACCGAGCGGTTGTTACTTAAGATACACCAGAATCTTCTCCGGGGCTTATCAGCGACATCCGGAACATCGGCAGAACGGTTACCAGGAGACCGGGGCCCCTTATCGTGAATTTCCGCTTATCCGGCAGACTCCGAGTCGCCTGGACGTCGCCGGGACGTACAGTACCGACGATTGTAAGTAATTTGTACGTGTTAACGACCCAGACAGTGTTTCGTCGAGGCGAGGTCAATCATAAATGCGATTAAATACTAACTTCCCTAAATATCCTACTTGATGTCAGAACGGACATCTCTAAAATCTAATTTAGGTGATCGATAATTGTTGTCAGAATTCAGGACAGAATTCCGTTTATAACTTTGTGTAACGTAAACGAACGTACATATATATCAAAATGCATGGACTAAAATTATACATGGAATTCTATCTTGAAATTCTATCTCATATGAATTACGGATAAGAAAGAGAAGTTTGTATTTTAAATGAGAATATATGCGACAAAAGCGTGTGATGGATTTAACCGTCATTATTCATGTTTATAAACACGTAAGACGACACGTTATAAATAATAAAATGTGATAGTCGAAAACCGCGGCGCGTACCGCAATCGATAATTCAGCTTAACGATCGAAATGGAGCCGTGGAAGAGAAGAAAATCGAGAGAAAAAAAAGAGAAAGAGGAAAAAAGAACAAGAAAGCGAAGCGAGACCGGAGGTATCGACTATCGACGATAGTGCTCCATTATGGAAGACAACGCTGTTGGCAGCCAGCGTCTCGAAGGCGGCATCGACCGGCTGAGCGTCCGCAGCCTCGCGATCGGCGGTCTAAAGTGTTCAACGTGCGAAAGACGACGGAGGGCGATTTGCAATTACGACGGGGGATCCGACGGGGAAACAAGGCGATCGGGATGTTCGACGTGCTGGCGCCGGGGAAGCTCGTCTTAACCTCGCGATCGGCACCACCCTTCGTGGCCGAGAGCGCCTTCGCTTTAGCCCTGACGATCTTGTTAGCGGCGCCGCTGATCGTGCGCGTTTACCTCCTCCTCGTACGTGCCCCCGATAAATTGTCTCGCCCCCTCGCCTCGGCGGGGGGTAGTCGGGGGGCGTGAAAACGTTACCGCGAGTATCTCTCTTATCGCGGATTCGCGCGACGAAAGCGGTGTAACCATTTTTATTCGTTTCCTTTTTTTTTTCATTCGCCCGGCGCGCACGTTTCCTTCGATAAACAGGAGCCAAGGGGCAGTTTGGCTGGCGTACCGCTTTTATTCATATGACATAACGGCGCCGTCGACGCGCTATCTCGAAAAAAACCGCGCGTTCGGGAACGCGCTTTAAAACCCCCGGTGCGCATCGATAACGCTTCCGCGGTGTTTGAGCGGAAGCACCGCGCTGGACTGTAAATTTTCCAATTTCTTTCGGCGTAAACGTGATATAACATTCGCGTTTGTAACACAATGGCGAGGTATACCGCGATACCGCGATACCGAATCCATTGAAGGCGATAATATATACTATCCCGCTGCATTATAAAGTCAGAATCGAAGTGGGAAAATTTTCCCGACGGTATTACGTCTTTTCCCGAAGTAGAAGCGTATGTATAATTGCGAGAAAGATTCGGAACGAGATTAAAGTAGTTTGCTCGAAAAATTTCCTCTCTCCCTCTCTTTAGAGGGAGAATTTAACGTCGCGTATAAACGGTCTGCCACCGACGGCTCGATCCTCCTGCAGCTTGAAATTGAATATTACGTTACGTGTAGGACAAGCCGCTGAGAGCCCTCACGAAGACAGCCTCGTCCTCGCATCGCCGTCGCCGCGATTGTGCCAGTCGAGCGTTATTGATACATTATCCGGCTCCGATCGAGGCGGCCGATTCCACGTCGAGTTCCAGCCTGCATCCGGAATCCGCTCGCAGGATCAATTCCACGCCGGTTCTGCGAAACGACGGCGGTGTCTCGAAGAGCTTGAGTCGACGCGGGATTCGAGTCGACGGGAAGAACGGAGATCGCCGATTGAAAGTGCGGAAATGCCCGCCGTCGGATCGTCCCTCGTCCCTCGCGGATTCGCGGCATCCCGTAATCGACATGTCGAATCTCGATTACAAAGCCTATCGGCACAAACTGATCGAGGCGACCCTGAGGAAGCAGTACGACGACTTCCAGCCGCCGGGCGACGTCGTCCTGAACTCGCTGCATTTAAACTCGGCCGATTCGGTGATCGGCGTGAGATTGAACGATCGATACGCTCACAGTCTCTTCGATTTCGTCGAGGAGTATTATGACCTCGCCGAGGCAACGAGCCGGAAAAACGTCGAGCGTCTTCATCCGCTGGATCATTTCTTGCCGAGAGACGCGGGAAGACCGCGGACCAGCGAGAAGGAAACGGAAACGATTCCCGACAATAGCGTCGATCGCGAGCACAACAGAAATCATCTTCCGGAAAACGTCGACAGCAATCCCCCGGAACTGCCCAGCACGGACGATAATGGGAATCCGCGCGACTCTGGTCCACCGGATGATGTTCTCGCGATCGTGACGGGCGATCGGGATCCAAGATCGGAAGTGCCAATTTTGAGAAGGTCGATTCCGACGCGATCTCGTAAATGTGCCGACGAAACGGCGTTACCCGGACATAGCGCGGAAGATGATTGTTCGCGATGCGCGAGAAGGGAGTCTTCGTGCACGAGGAACGATCGACCGGCGAGCGGCGGAAACGCTTCGAAGGTCTTCTCGCCGGAAACCCGGGAAGCGACGGGATCATCGAGACCGGGGACGACGCGCGCGGACCGTTCGCGCGAAGCCAAGAAAAAATTGGGAGATTACCCGTCCATGCTCCCGTTGTCGGGCAAACGTCGCGCGACGAGGGAGACCGGCGGGAGGTCGAATTTTATTTCGGTGAGCTCCAGCGAGATTGCCAGCATCCGCAGCGATTCCAGTAAGCGCCGGGACGACGAAGTGTCGTGCCGCTCGCGCGAGTCATCGATCAGTCCCAGGAGCCGCGCGTCGTCGCGTCCCCCTTGGCTGTCGGGGAACCGAGGGACCTCCTTCAACAGGAAATACGGGAGAAATATCGCGGAGATTTCCGCCGCGAGGGTCGCGGCCCCGATGTCGGCGCGCGCGAGCGGACCGCAGAAATTGGCAGTTTCGTCCCGAGGACGTTCGAAGGAATCCTCGACAGCGTCGGTGAGCCGTAATCCAGTATTTCCCGGACGAAGAGCGGCGAGCTTCGTCGCGTCGCGGGGACGGGAATTTATCGGGATGACGACCGAACAGCAGCGCGAAGGGAATCTCGCGACACGGCCGCGTTGGCGGCGAAGTAAATCAAAGGATATCGGAAGCGCGACGGTGGAAGATAACGAAGAGGGACGAACTTTGAAGACTGTCGATTCGCCTTCCGGGGAGGAAACGTCCGCGAGAGGAACGACGATCCCGACGCTGCCCGCCTTTTTGTCGTCAGCTTGCTCGCGGAAGCGCTCGCCCCGGGCCGCTTTCTCCGCCGACGCACCTGCGACTGCGAACAAAACTTCGGCAACAAAGAAGCCGGAATTAATAACGAGCCGATGCGGCGCGAGAGGGGGGCCGGTATCCGGGAGTGACGCGCCGAGGCCCAGCCTCGCGCGAGATCGGCGGGAGAACCTGGCGAAATTAAATCGCGATGGAAAACGACAGTTAAGAAGCGCGGAGAATCCCCCGAAAGGCGCGTCGCTAAGCCCGCAGATTGAATTATCCGCCGAAGTGTTAAACCCGGCCGACAATACCGATAAATCCGCGATCCCCGACGGCGAGAGACTCGCGGGGCTCACGTTCTCCCGAATCGATCCGCGGGAGAGTGCAGAAGGGGGGGCGGTTGAGAGCGACGAGGGGATTCGAGCGGAAAGCGCGAGGGGAACGGCGACGGGGAACGACGTGAAATCTAACAGCACCGACGACGTCGCTCGATCGACGGCGCCGAAAATTATACGAGATCTGCGAGCGAGAGCCGCCAGCGCGAACGATCTCCCCGAGAGCCGCGGGCCCGTCGTCGCGGCTGCTTCGCATCCGACGACGGCGCGGCGGGATGCAAATCCCGCGACGAGAAGCGGATTAAACGGCGCGAAATTGAATACCCGATCAAACGGCGCGGCCGACGAAATGAGATACGATGAATCTCCGTCCGCGAAGGCGTCGTCGTCCCCCGCCCCGCGCGAGCGCGGTAACGTCGCGGCGGAGGCGAGTGAGACGCGGCAGGGTGATGTCGCGGGTCGCGACGTGGCCGACGACGAAGAACTGCAACTTCCGCGGCGCGACTCGAAGATAGGACTCGCGATGAATTCCGCGCTGAAGCGATACATTAAGATGCTGAAGCAGGGCCTCCTGAATCACGGCGATAAAGACGGCGTCGCCCTGGCGTCTCTGAGCCTCTCCGACGCCGTGTCCATCCTGTCGGAGCGGAGAACGCCTCTGTCAGCCGAGGAGATCCAGGAGCTGCAGGACGTGCTGGACAGAATCGAAAGAAATCCCGAGCTGTTGCGCAAACTGTCGTGCCCCAGTACGGAGAGCGTTGCGTGAAAATGCATATTTGCTCGTCAATACAACCGGTGTTAATATTTCCATCGTGTTTTAATGTAATTAGTCTTTGTTGCGAAACGATTTGCCGCGTTACGGTTCGTTGCGCGCTAAGCCGGGCGTGACGAATTTTCAAAATGTAAAACCCGTTTAAATCGAAACGGTGGGAGTTAAAACAAAACGCGGCGCCGGATAATTGGCAAACAGATAAAATCGCGATCGACGTTTATATTTCTGCTGGCGTTATTATTGTTATTATTGCCAAATCGCATGTCTACCGTAATAACAAACGTTAAATGCGATTGAAAATAACGTGGAATTGATTTCGCGCGCGCGCGCGCGGGACAAATGCCCTCGCTGAAAGTCCGATAAAAAATTGAAAGCCGACACAAAACTGACGCATTTCGCGGTTACGAAGGCAATTATATGGTCCAACATATTTGTGAAATATCTTTCTTTACCGTTTACAATTTCGTAACGATTAACAACTGATACATTTTTTTTTTTTACTTAAAAGAAAATACATGATATAATAACATGTCATTTCCCTGTGACTATACAACGCAACTGCAGCACTAATAAATATACATTCGGTGGTCATTCACTGGCACAACTTACAATGAGGGGCTAACATCTGCATCGTAACAACGGACCGACGGCTAAGTGCTGTTGGCGCACCACGAAGTAGTTAATGAACAGCTCGAACAGTCGTCGCCCTCTCTCTCTCGCTCTCTGCCGCTCTCTCTTTCTCTCTGGTGTTGCCAGCGTGATTTACATACGCCACGGTTTGCGGCGCAATCTCTTAGGCGCGTTAGAGCCACCGCTTGTTAATAAGACATAGAGAAGAAAAAGGGGGCAACGACAATGCCGGCGAGCTGAAAGCGGTATTTCCGGGATGACGACAACCACTTACTGAAGATGAAACGGAATTGTCTTCGGCTTCTGTGTTAACGTCTTTCATCGCGCTCGCCACAATGATGCGGCCACAATAATAGCAATAACGACACAATGATAATGATAAATGATCGAAAAGTGGAATCAGACCGCATTACCTTACCGCGACTGCCAATTCCATTTTGAAATCCGCTTATCGAATTTTTATTTCGTCGAGATTGTCGCGCGCGCGCGAATTCGCAGCTCTACACGTGTTTTTATTCGTAGAATCCGATATCGGGAGCCGCCGTTTACAACCGTCCGAAAGCGCCGGAGTAACATCGAACATCGACGTAATATACCTTGAATCCCCTTCCCTGCCCTTTGATGCATCAGGCTTTCAGTGTACCTAATCAATCTTGGTAATCTGACGTAGATTGACTTTATATGATTAACGACAGTATACACCCGGTACTTGGAAAGTTTTTGTCCGCCACTTTTACTCTCTCCTTCTCCCTCTGCGTTTCTCCCGTCGCTTTTTCGCAACAACTCTCCGCCAGCATCTGCATTCGGCTCGACTTACGACGCGACGTATCGGCGACGGACTATCCTGGTCCATTTACTTGAAAGCCGACGTCAGTTAAGGCGATTCGGTGGCTGATTACAGCGGTAATCGAAGCTCTCGATGCTTGTAAACTTACGTGATTAATTTCTATTTCGCGGAAGTTTTCTCGTTATAAGTTATGTTCGTACGATTGTTGCGTTCAAATTTGAACGCTATAAACACGCCGAGCACTTTATACTGCGAAGAAATTTCACAATATCAGTTTTACTTCGTGCTCTCTCGTATATTGGACAATATAGGAATATTAGAAAGTATTTATCACACCGAAGATGAAAATATGCCGGTCCTTTGAGTTCAAAACAATATTTCTGGCCATGTATCTCGCACACATGGACGGATACTCGATAATGGGAAAACGTGTGTTCTCAGATCGACACCCGGGCCGACAACAATACCACCCCCTGCGACAGGCGCGGGAGCAGCAGCTGCGGCAGCGGCAATATCGGCAACGCGCCACGAGGACCGATCACGTAGTTTCGCCATCGACTCATTACGGTGCGGGCCGCGTCGAGACTAGAATATTGCCGCCGCGGCATGAATGTTGCACGTAAGGGCCCGTGAACGACACGTAATAGGCGAACGTAAGTTAACTCCGCCAGCTCCCCCATCCCCCTCTCGAGGAAAGACTGTCGTGTGAATCGGCACCTGCGAGCACCTGCGCGTATCCGCAACTGGAAGATCGATCGTAATTAACTCCGGGAAGCGTTGCCTGGAAGAAAATGGTTAACACGGCGCCCTGTAACTCGCGTACCGATATTTTCGTTTCGTAAGCGGTGACGTATTTTTTTCGAAGTGATGTCTCCATTATTCGATATTTTCTTCGCGCGGTTTTTAAACGAGAGAAGATTTAAATAAGCCTATATTAAAAAAGGTAGTGTAATCAGTATACGTATGTACGTATGACTTTCGTCACGTTGCTGAGATTTCTTGGTGGATACTTCAGACGAACCTCGTGCCTCGATCGGTGACGTCGCAGCAGTAGATTATTTCCGCATAGCCAAGTAGATCAGCAATGGAATAAGCTGCCGTCATCAATAATGCCATTTAAGAGTAGATAGATATAAAATAGAGAGAGAGAGTGTCTCCGCGCGAACCGACACGGCGGGCGCGGCGCGCGCAACCGTTTTAATAAGCGATGTCAATAAAATATGCTTTTGTTATGCAGCGGCAACAACGATGCGTGGCCGCGGCCGCGCCGAGCCGCGACGGTTCGCGCGGATCGTCCGGCGACTTTTTTTTGTAATATACATACGTACATGTGTATGTATACACGTATATTTAATACATAAATTTTATACATCTATATTAATATGTCGTACGACGACAATCGATCGTAACAATGATATGCGAGTGACGGTAGAGGAATATTAATAAATAGTAAACGAAATATCCATCTGTCTTTTGCGCTACCGCGGACATGGGGTTGGATCGCACCCTGACGGGGATACTTTTGGAACACACGATAGAGAGAATTATATATAAAAGTTTTCACAAGTATCTTATACATGTATAATTCTACGTAAAAACAAGATTATGTACATCGAGTTTCGAAACCGTGCGAATTCGACGAGAAATTAATTTTTGTTAAGAGAAGACGCAACGAATCATCTCCTTTAAACGTTACGCGATGTTTTCTCATGTTAAATGCGACGCGATTCCGTTCAGCGTGGCGTAAAGTTACACGTGCGATCTGAGCTCATTTTACGGTAGACCGCTTCTCCTTTACCCCTTTTGCGTTACGCTACGATGTCTCGTCGTTTGGTGGAACGCAAAACCGCATCGGGCGCCGCGATTATTAAACGCGCCGGTCGCTACCAGCTTACATAACGAACACTATATTAATTGATCAATGATGCAAACGCGGATTGTTGGTTTCGCGCGCGCGCGCCTATTAATGAGAGCGTGCACAAACACAAGTGTTTGCGTGTTTTCCGTATTTCTCCCGTCGGTCTCGAGACGTAAACAGTAACCAATAATTATTTGCGACGAAAGAAGAACCGACGGCGGTCTCGGTAATTGGGACGCTTTAAGAAATGGGATTTCTGTTGCCTGCAAATACGCGTTTCGCTTGTGCCGGAACGTTGTAATTAGACGGCAGTTAATTATTCGTCGCGCCAACTCTGTAAACAGACCTCTCGCGCAACCGTACTTCGCGGGATTACTTTTCATTTCCCGCACCTCGAGAATTTGTTATTCATCATTTAATATAAAAGCGGAGTTGAAAAGGAGAGAAAAAAAACAATAATATTTCATAATAAGGAGAGAGCAATGATTTATGCAAAACATTCGACGAATTTATGAGTATGCTCTTGGTATATAGTTAAAGGAAGTTCGAAGAAGTTTGAAGTACTAGTTTTACCGTAAGAAAATCATCGTCAATTGAAAAATTACAATTATTCTATTCAGTCAGCGAAACACTAACAAATTAATTCAATAAACAATATTGAACTAACAATAAGTTGTACAAAACAAAACAATATTATATATCACATTGCTTGCTTTTTTAATTTATGCCTCGACATTCGTATTGCGTAAGACATTAAAAAATTTTGCAATTTCAAGACCGAGCAACGAGAGGAAGCAATACTAACATTTGTATCTCTCTTTTTCTCTCTCTTTCTCCGTCCATTTATCTTTCTCTCTATCAACATCCCTAAACATTAGCCTTAAAGCGCGATAACTCATGCAACTTAACACTGCACTGATAATCCGCGTCAGCTCGCTCGGAATATCGGTGCCCGCGTGTGATTTTGATGGCAACGCACGTTGATCCCCCATTGTCTGGCCTTGTCAGCGGGATGCACACATTCGGCGGGAATCTCGTCGCGAGCAAGAAATTCGGTGGCGGGTATACGCCTCCGTACGCGAGACAGCCGCGTTAATTACCACGGAATATATTCGCGAGGAGCGCTCGTCACCTCGGAAGTTCATCGAGAGTTCGCATCGACGAGACGTCGGGCGCTAATCGGCGCCCGTTAATCTCTGTTCAACGTGCAGCGAGACTCGATAACGCGAATTTCGTCCCGTAAAGTGATTACTAACGCATTATGTAGCTGGTAGCTGGCATCATCTTTTCGCGATCGCCACGAAAATTGCGTCGACACGGTGATTAGGGGGAGAAGGCAGGAATGCGCGACAGCGCGTTGATTAACAAAATCAAGGAGGCTTCGCGCGAAAAGTTTTACAGAAATTTCACACGAGGTGCGAACGCGAATTTTACACGAGGCTTCCGCATTTCTACCTGGGAAAGAAGTCCCACCTTCCCCCCCGTCTGCGCAAGACAATGATCTTCGTACAATGAAATGCTTCGTACAACGCTATACGAACTATCGTTACGTTTACTCTATCAAAAAGTGGCAGTCGATGGGAGTTCGATCGCATAAATCTAGCGGCTAATCGTTACGTACTTCCATCCCTGTCCTAAAAATCTTCATTGGCGCCCAAGGTGCCGCGAGTACGCGAGGGGGAAGAGGACTGAGAAAGGGATGCACCGGTACGTGCGAAAGGATATATCCGTTCTCTTTCTCACTGTGTTCCCGCGTGTAACCTGCCGGACAAAACGGAACCCATTACGGGGCCTATGGTAAAGAACGTCTCTGTGCCCGATTCCCGTAACATTTCCATTTATATTACCTTATCGTTATTCTTCCGCACTGCTTCTTCCCTCTTCTCTCCGTCCGTTTCTCTCTCTTTTCTCTCTATATCTCTCTTTTCGTCCCTTTCTTCTCGCTCTCTCGCATCCCTGATCCTTCCCCGTCGCACCTCTCCGGTCGTTTACTCCTGACGAAGGACCACGACGAAGACGCACTTGCTCGACCAACCGGCCTCGTCGCTCGCCTCGTACTCGATCCTGTGGCCGCCGACATCGAAGCGACGACCCGGGCTCTGCGGCAAGGTACGTAAGACGGAAAAATATCGTCGCCCTCGATAAATCGCGGTGACGCGCGACAATAAAGGGCGGAGAGGAGAGAGATGTGTGCGAAATTCGCCACCGACTTCCGGAAAGCTCAAGTGAAAATTACCCCTTCCGGTAGTGAGGTCGCGTGAGAATTTTTGGCACGAGCCGCGAGCGCGGGAATCTCGCTTCCTGGCGGATTTATTCCCAAAATCTCTCTCTATCTCTCTCTCTTCCTCGATTTTGCGGCGGAAAATTACACTTAACTAATTTTACGCTCGCGGTTTTCGTAGCCGCGGAATCGGGCTTTTGCTCGTCCGTATTATGCCGCACCGCCGCACCAAAAATTTACATTATTCATCAAAAAGCACGTTCTAGAATGAATGACGGGGAGCCAGAGTACAATTCGGAAAATATACATATATATATATATGTATATTTTCCGAATTGTATATATATATGTATATATATATATATATATAATTGACGCGCGTCGACAAACAAGCTAATTAAAGCCAGCGAAACAGTACATACATTCCGATATATTCGCGCGTTAATTTCAGATCGGCGTTAATTAATCAGTCATTCGGCGCGCCGCGATTATCGCAATTTGGGAAGGAAATTGTAACGCGACGGGCGTGTTTTCGGTTATTAGGAAAATGTCCGTGATCATTCATTTATTCGAGAACTTAATTTATATCACGCCGGTATCTCTGCCGGCGAATTTCCGCTCGTTTATAAAACGGCAATCTCGATATATCACATCGGGGATAATACATATCACGTAATGGGCATTTTCACACTTGCGGAATATTAATGATTTGCTGAAAATCGCATCCCTCCCAATCCCACGCGATTTATCAAGCCCGCGTGTAACGCGATACGTATCGCCGGTATATGCGTATCGAATGCACATACCGAATACGACAGCTTTTTATGATGCATAAACTTCGATTATCGAGATATCAACCAATTTTTGTTCGCGACGCTGCATGCCCGAATACCCGAGATGGAAATCAAACGTATATCAGATAACATTGATATTACTGGATAATTATGTAGACATCAGTTTATAGAACGGGCACACCGGAATGTCAATTATAATTATTCAGGCGTAATTACGATACCGCTGGAATTGTGCCCGAAACAAACTCGAGCGTTTCATTCATGTTTTCATGACGAGAGCGCGTTAACATAAATTTCACAGATCTGTAACTTATTGTTAGAGGTAAAGAATCGTATCCCCATTGTAATGAATTTAGAGAAAACGAGATTTAAAGTTTTAAATAGGGAAATGGCGTATTTTTTTAGATATAAAATCAAAGTAGCAACTTGTTTTATTGGGTTTCTAATTAAGTAATTTACTGACATGTTTAATAGTACAACTGCCAATGACACGCTGTATCTGACCAAAATTAAGACACTAAAATTTTCGATACAACTTTAGAAAAACATTATCTCAGAAACTAGTAATAAGAGACATAAGACCCTTTACCATTATACAATTCAAGCTCCTGATATATTGAAAAGTGTATTACCCAGACAGCACAATGTCAAAAATCGAGGTATATAAGAAGTCTTAAAGACGTCTTATGTCCTGATTTTGGTCATTATATTGTCCGGGTAACCATTTTGACCAAAACCAGACGTACGATTCTTTATCTCTACGATACGTAGAGGTATATCCATGCCCTTTTACCTCATTATTGCTGATCCGCGTCACCTTGACGTTATCCGTGAAGGTGGGCTCCGTCCACGTGATCGCCGTTCCATTTCTGCCGACGACCTCGATGTCCCCCGGACAGTCTTTGACTTTCGGTGCCTCGCCACCTAGGAGTTGGGGATTAGCAAAAATTGAAGTAACGGCGGACCTTCCGGCTGTGCTCGCGCCCGCGTTAAGCGAGGAAATTGCGGGCCGTGAGAAAACTCGCCTCCTCGCCGAATCGAATCGACGGCGATGTCAGAAAGTTCGATTTCCGCAACGACGTCGAATGATGAATCGGCGACTTGGCGCAGTCGCGAGTGCGCGGCGGAAGGACGGCAAAAGTGGAAGACCGAAGAAGTCCGAAGGAACCGAGGTTCATTTATCGCTCGTCGCGCGTAGCGTGACGTTGGAGTCATAAAACGGGGGGGGGGGGGGTCGGGCGGAGGAGTGGAACGAGCTTAATTCAAGTTTTCCTGCTGCCGCGCGCGCGTGTCCTCCCTCGTAAATACATTTCTCATCTGGACGAGAGGAAACAAATGAACGAAGGGGACGGGAGGAAGGGAATTATGCTCCCTAAGAGAAAGGGAGTATAATTTGATATTTTCTCTCTTGCGTCGTACACTCGTCGGTCTGGAAAAGCTTATTCACGCGCCAAGTCCCCCGCTCGTTACGTTATATACGCGGAAAAAAGAAATAGCGCAGTCGAGTTGCGGACCGGTCCGCGGAATCAGGCCAACGTTTTCCCCGAGAAAACTCGTTGGCTCGAGTGTCAGTGACGAAGCTCCGGAGTTTGCATTAAATTAGTTTCGTCAACTTACTTTTAGGCACACACAAATGAGAGTACACGCTGTACTCTTATAAGATTTCGCGGAGCACCCCCGAGTGCGATCCTTAGAATAACGCCCCCGGTTAAACGAAATCAGTCCTTGCACCGAACACGCTCGGAATGCATGTTAAATCGTCCGCGAGGACTCACTCGAGGAGGTAAACAGCCGGGAATCGCGGATTGTTTCCACCGTTTTTACCAGCAGATTTATATTCACGAAATCCTAGAAATGTTCCTGACGTACGTGTTGCAGGAAAACTGCATTTCTCCAACGTGACGCGTTTCATCTCGATGCAAAATCAAATTGGAATAGCGTCGCGCGACGGGGATGGGGGGGGGGCGGGGCGAAGGGAGACAGCGAGGGTCTTTTTTACGAGTGCGCGGTAATAATTTACCAGTTTCTGCCGCGAGAAGTAAGTTTGCCCGGAATCATATAAGGATTTAACTCGCGGTGCAACGAGCTACCGCGCGTATTTCGCTCACGTCCCGGCAAGATGCGTCAGGATAGACGATGGGGGGGTGTAGGGTTGGGGTGGGACGCACGGCGCGCGGGACCTAATATTCTTAAGACGCATCTGAAGGATCTCGACGCCCGACATTAACGGGCGACGTGGGGAACTTTTGACACGACGACGTTCGTTTACAAGGCCAACGTAACAATTTGCCAACTCGCGTGTGGTACTCTCCCTCTTTTCGCGCGCGAGCTTGTATCACACCGCTTTGTGTTCGCAACGCGCGCGCGAATCCCGAATTATCATCGCCCAAGAAACGGAAACAAGGGAGGAGAATATTTCAATCTCGCGCTGTTAATCATTGAGAAACTGCGAAGTTTCCGCGACGGCTAAATGATGTACGGCCCTCCATTCTGCGCGCTGTAGTTTATTTAAACATGTGTTCCTCCGATGGAATTAGCCTACGTGCTACCTCCCATCTCCGTCCGTTATTAATCAAGATTCGCAGGGGGGGTTCAAGAGACGTTTATCCACTATCTTCCGCAGAGTGCAATCTCTATAATCCGGATTAATTAATGCGGGAGCGTATCGCGGATTACCCGGGTGTAACTGACCCTATAAGTGAACGACCATGTTTTCGGGGAGCTAATATTTGCTGCATGATTTAAACCAACGTTTAACCGGTAATTCGTTTCGGTAAATCGTTTGCGGTGATTTTTACAGCCAATTTCTCTCAAAACGCAGTTATTAACAAATGTGCAAACAGGTTTGAATAACTACAAAAAATCTCTCTGAAAACAAGAATGCCGGCGACGCGATAATTAACTTTGAGAACGTATACATACATATAACATTGTCGGAACGGGGGAAAAGATCGCGATTGGGCAATTACAAATTAATAATTGCTATTTCTGCTGGCGATATAGAGGGTACGGTGATTATCACGAGCGCTCGAACGAGTATCATCGTTAGCGGGGCTTATAGCCCCGTAATACGTCGTTAACACGCATCCGCGCAAATTAATTACCTTTGACGATAATGCGTAATACACAGCTGGCCTGCTTCTTCGATACCGGGTGTCGCGCGAAAAATGTGACCTCGTGCACGCCGGGCTCCAGATTGGCTTCGAGCCGCGTACCCCAGGAAGGCTTCGATCGCACGTATCGGAACCAATCGAGATCCGTCGCCGGTTGATCGAAGGTCACGAACGCCTCGTCCCTGCCCGGCGGTAATTCGGCTACGACGTCCTTCGGACACTCCAATCGGGGCTTGCTGTATCCTGTCGCGAGAAAAAGGACGATATTCCTCCGCCGATGTATATATATCGTGCCAATTTTTCACGCGACAACACAAAAATGTTTTATTTCCTTTTTTAAGGAAAAATACCTACTCCAAATTCTACATGAATAATATAATTTAAAAAATACTCGTCACTAAATCGTCTAGTTGAGAATTTTTAAGTTCCGCCTGTCTTGTGAGGAAAAATAAGAATTCTTCAGATCGCGCAAAAATAACTTCGAAGGCGCTTCAGAGAAACTTGAAAAGTTTAATGAAACTTAAATATTTTTTGAGGACTCGTTGCTTTGCTGAAAATCCAATTGTCTATTAATATTAAAATATCTCGGATTTAGATGTCCGAATGCGTTAAACGAAACCAAGAGACGGGGAGAAAGAAACCAACGAAAACTGTTCCTCGATATTCCTCGCCGATAAATCGTTTTTTTTTTTTTTTTCAGAAAAAACTTCCATACTCACTGACGCACTTTCCGTGCTGCGGTCCGTCCCAGGTGCCGTCGGATCGACAGGTCAACTCGTACTCACCGCGAAGCTGATACCCACGGGGGCACTTGAGGAAGCACCTCGTGCTGGGTCGATTGGGCACTTTTCGCCTGTCGCGCCACAACTTGGACGTAGCTGATCGGGAGCATATTAAGTAGCCGCGATCGACCGGATTTAACGGCAGGCACGCGATACTATTTATGTCTGGAAGATGAAGATTACAGTCCGGGATTATAATCCGTGCGTCGTAATGCAGAAACTCGAATCACCAACTCGAGGAACCACCGAAAGGAAACAAGATAATGCTCGTTATTTCTTAAATTGCAAGAAGAATTTTTTTCACTCACTATAGACCTCAAAGATTTTAAGATTTATTTTTTTAATTCATGATCCATTGACAGATATTATTTCAGACTAATGTGCATTTCTATCAATGTAGATTAATTTTAATCTCGATTTAACTTACTCTTTTTATCTTTTTTTCTAGTTTTGAAAGTTGGAAAAAGATAAAAGTTAAACCGAGATTAAAATTAATCTACATTGATAGAAATAAACACAAGTATATATTGAATTTCGATCGAGTTATCTGTATCCAATTTACATCGATCTCCGATGAGACGTTATTTGCATCAATTTCCAATGTGATTCGATAAACCGGGAATACCTCCTTTTCCTTTGACGCAACATTACGTCGTCCCTTGCGGGGCCCGCGGGGATAAATAAACGATTTTGTGGCTATTCATTGGTGGGCAGATATCGATTGTGTTCGCGCAACTAGGAGCAACCCGCCTCGAACTAACAGCGTGCGTCAATGGCGAGCCTAGCATTTCACGTACGGCTCATAAAGCTCGCGCGGGCTCGGCGCGTAATCTATGTATGTAACGCGCGCGCGTTCAAAGCGGGAACCCTCCACATCGATATTATGTCAGCCACGACAGCCGCGCGAGGCTTCCACGTATCAAATACGATATGTAATGTATGTATGTACATAAGACAGGAATTACAGATGCCAATGCCGGCAGAGGGGAAGGACCTATCGCGGCTGTGACGCGTCCTGGTGGAAGTCGCTCCTGCGTGACAGCTTTGCATAATGCTACCCCTTGCTGGCGGATGCGCCGCGACTACCCGGGTACCGATGCACGTTCCCCCCACCCACCCTCTCCCATTTCCCGTAAACGCACGGCTTATTCGAAATTCACAAAGTTACACATAATTGAAAACGTTTAAAAGTTTACGACAAAGAGGCGGGTGGCGTTGAGCGTTCAACTTTTTCCTGCGGGGAGCGGCCACGTTAAAATCGCTCGACTAAGGGAAGCGTAACGAGCACACCCCGCGTACGTCGCGTTCACTCATCGCATTCATCCGTCGCGTTCACCCATCGCGTTCGATCGTCCGGTGCCGTACCGGAGCGCGGCGGGGAGCACGTCCCGCGCGAAATGAACGAGGGCGCGGAAAGTGATTTGTCAAGGAGCACGTACCTACGCAGGATTTCCCGTCGGATGACAGGGCTTTCTCGTCCCCGTCGCAGGCGCAGAAGAAGCTGCCGTCGGTGTTCTCGCACACCTCGCTGCAATCACCGTTGTCAGCCGCGCACTCGTCGATATCTAAACACAAAAGCCCAAATTTAATTTGCGTCCTTTTTACTGGATCGATCAATTAATTTCTTGCGTCTGAGAGTATTGAAGAAAAAAATAAATATTTCAATGTACATCCATTAATATTATTAGGCACGAAAGATACCCAGCCCGACCATATATTGACACGTTTCCTATTTACCTAATTATCATAAACGGTCATGACTCATTTAATATACATATTTCATGCCAAAATATATCGGAAATATAAAATTTCATTAAGTGCCTCTTTATAACTTTGCTCTACTTGAGCTCGGTGAATTTTCATAAATTACAATTAATATTATATATAATTAACACGGATGATGTATCTTTTAATTAATATAGTTACATCAAAGCGAAATTATCAAAAAATGAATGTTTTGTACGAAATATTTTGTTATCGATTATATTAATATTACATTGTATCTCTCGTTATCTCTCAGACTTAATCACTTTTCATTTAGAAGTCATTCACGTCATGTTGTTGCGATACACATCCTGCAATTGATTAGGAGGCTATATAAATGATCTCGTAGACGCGAGTTATCTTTAATCTAAAATCGGCTCGGCGTAGTCACGCCTTCGGGCGAGAGCGTCACGACTGTCAAACGATCCGTCTCTTAACGGATCGGACGCGGCCGGCGATCGTTCGCCACATCGTTCGTCGAGACGAACGTTATATACAAGGCTCCTTTCATTCGCGCCGTAATGACCGCTTCACCGGCGATCTCTCTCGCGTTCTTTGGCCCTCGATCTGTCTTTCAATCGTCGGCGAGATTACGTTAAATTGACCGAAGTGGCCGAGTCGCTATTGCCCGGAGCACTCTCAATGATAGCCGAGAGCACTCGACTTTCGCTGGGCTTTCACGGCTTATAAATCTGCGCGCGGAAACGCATACAGGGTGTCCCGTAATCCCGGCTCTCAATCCTGTAGCAACAAACTCGGAGATCGGTTCCCTTCTCTCCGTTTTCTGATTAATTAAAAACCGAGACTTTTAGGTTGGCCGCCGTATAAACTAATCGTATTCGCCGCTAAGTGAAGTTCATCATCGTTTATCACCGTACAATTTTTATCCCTCGCTCCTCCGTTTTAATCCCCACATTTTGCGCCGCGATAAATCTTCCAATATTCTTTCCCCGTATATGAAAACGCGAGCAAGAACGTGGGGCGCGGCTCATTTATTTATTCGGGAAGAGCATATCGTGGCCCGCAAGAACTCGCGCCCGATGCGACGCGACGGGCAGGATCAGCCCGCACCGAGACCGGAACGCTGAGCAAGAATTTCTTTCGTCGGCGTTCCAGTTTCTCCCCGAGAAATCCACCCGAGCGTTCTTTCAGCCGGGCACCCCCTTCTTCTCGCGCACACGCCGGAGATTGTAAGATTATCGCGATAGTCTATTTTTCGCCGGTATACATAAACGGTACGCGCGTCTCTCTCGCCTTTTGCGGGAGCGAAATTAGAATTTCGCTTTGACGCCGGAATACCGGGGGATTCTCATAAACGTGACATTTCGCAGGGATTCGCGTGTATTTACGGTTCTTTTATCTCCCTCGCGAGGGAGGAGGGAAGCACGAAACGTGTCACTTCTTGTTTTAAAAGGAGGGACTCTCTTAATACTCTCGCCGATCGTTAAGACGATCCTTACATCGTCCGCGAACGCGTGGATTTTCGTATAGCCGACGCATTTCCGCCTCGGGAGGGCGACTCGTAATGTCAATCATTTATAAAATGCCGTTCACGTAAAACTTTCCTCCACCCCCCGAGGCTATTTAACGACCGAGGTTGTCGTGGAAAAAGAAGGCCGAAATGGATTGAATTCCCCTGGAATAAGATTCGCAAACCGCGTCTGTCTGTATCAAACGAGCTGTAATGTTCTCGGTATTGACCACCGCATCAATTGTAATTGAAGGATTTACGCCCCGGGATTGGATTGCCAGTTTACGAGCCTCGGCGTGTGTCGCTGGCCGTATCGGGAAAAGAGGGAGATGCATCTCTTCAACTATTGTTGTGTACTTGGAGAAAGAAAATACCGGACTGGACATCCTGTAAATGTGCAGCGGGTATCGATACGCCTCCCCTCGTTTAGACGTCAATTAATCAAACGCGCTACACACGAGTTATCTGCGATAACAAAAGTTTCGCGCACATACGAAAAGCTTTTATTATATTATCATGACAAATACGCGCGCGCGAGTATGAGGAATCCACGGAAGCGTATTTCGTATAAAATGCCGATAAAAGCGCCGCGTTTTTCCGAGAGCGCGCTTGTGCGCGTCGGCAAAACGGATTGCAGTAGGGACTGCATTTTGTGCGAGCCGTTCCGAGATATTCGAAGGTATTGGGGGAGAAACTCGCGGGACTCCTAAGAAGGTTACTCTCCCGAGGAATGCACGATTGGCGGAAAAGAAAAGGCTCTCTCTTTCTTTCTCTCTCTCTCTTCTTCTCTCCCTTTCTCTCTCTCCATCCGAAAGTAACCGATGGTGATATAGGTATCGTCCTTGCGGGGCTGTGGGGTTACGATTCGACAGTACTTCGTTCGCCGTCTCGCGGAAAAAGGAGAGAGAGAAAGAGAGAGAGGCAACTCGGATTTCCTCGAGGAAATACTGAAGCTGCCGCGTGCTTTCGTCGGGATCGTACGGGAGAATTGTCCGAGAAGTTCGCGATCGAAGGAACTTAAACGACGCGAGCTTTGCGCGAAACGAAATATCCGCCCGCCGCGACAAAAAATATTACGGAATGGTGTCAATCGCCAAGCTCGAGAAGAATTCACGATTTTACAAGTGAAAGTTGAGAAGTAAAAAATAAAGAATAAGAAAGACATAACGAAAGAATTAACCCTTAGAGGCTTTAGGTCTATATATAGACCTAGAATCGATTTCAACGCTCATTCACTTAAAAAATTAATGTTTTTGAACAATTTAATATTAATTATTGGCAATTTTTCTAATTCTATTATATTCTTCAGTTTTTTCTATCCCTATCTCATGTATAATTTTTTAAAATTTGGTTGATTACTCCCAGAGTTATACGCGATCAAAGTTCTAGTAAAGTATAGCCTTTAAGGGTTAAAAGGATGTATAAATGCGGATTATAAATTATTTTGAGAAGAAACGCTTATGGGGAATAATGGTTACTGACAAAGTTTTCGTGTACACGTCGCGGAAGGTCACATCTCCATTCCTAACGGTAACACGATGCTCTCCCGACTTATTAACGAGGACTTATTAGCTTAACTCCTGACTTGAGCAGCCGTCCTAACACGTGCAAATTTGCAAAGTGGATTCATCCGCGCGCTATAATTCGTGCGCGTAGCTGCATCGTCTAACAATAAACTCGGGGATGCAGTCAGACGTGATGTGAGTCCCGTTGAAATTATATTGCCAAAATCTCGTTTTGACATTTTGACAGTTTGGGTGGTTCTCAACAAAAGGGAGACGCGACGAGTTTTCATAGAATTGTCGAGAATTTATTGCCGGCTATTAATCACTTTTTAAAAATTAATAATATAAGAATTATCCTTCAACGCTGCGCCTGACTATCGGACACAATTCGTCGCGTTGGAACGGCAGTTAATCTGAGGGTCGCATAAATTAACACGCCGACAAGATGAATGTCCCCCCCCCCCCCCCTATATTCTTGAGGACGAAAATCGGAGAATTTTCCATTATCTGACTCACCGATGCACCCGTGGGAAGTCTTCTCGTAGCCCGGCAGGCAAGTGATGGACAGGCTGTCCAAGATCGGCTGATCCTTCAGCTCCATAGGTTGCGCGCATCGATAGGAGCCCGGGGTGTTAATGCACCCGTAGCGACACAGCTCCGTCTGAAGATCCGGCACCGAGCATTCGTCCACGTCTGCGGGAAATGATCGCCATTTGTCAAGCGTCTCCGATACGTTCCCTACGAAAGCGTCGCGCCGAGCGAGAGATTCCCGCGAATGCTCCGCAAAATCTGGCCTAAGTGCGTTCAGCGCCGGTTGAGATTCATCGCAAAAATTCAATCGCGTCAGTCTCGCGTAAAATACAGCGTCTCGAGTTAATAGGTCCGCTCTATCTAGCTGAACTCTTTACACGGTTCGTCTTTTCTCCTCTTTTCTCCAATGCGAGAAGAAAAAAAGGAAAGATGAACCGTGCAGGAAGTTCAGCTAAAAAGAACAGTCCTAATGTCTCGTGGAGCTATAAACCAGAAAAGGAAGCAATATCGAATTGCAAAGTCGAAGTTTACGAGCGAAGTTTTAATCGATCGTTGACCGATCCAATTGTTCACCTTGGCACGTCTTCCAGTCGTCCTCGAGCATGAAGCCGTCGGGGCACAGGCAAAACACCCGGCCCATCGTGGACAGACACGTGTGGGAGCATCCGGCGTTGTTAACGCTGCACGGACCCGTGTGCCTGTCACGCTCGCACGTGTGATTGTCGGCGGCCAGCGACGCGTCTTGCAAGCCCTCGCAGGAGCACTCGTATCCTCCTACGAAATTTCGACAGGTGTCCTGGCAGGGACCGTGACCGTTGTTCAGTAAACACTCGTTGATGTCTGCACAATAAACGTCGTGCGTTTAATCCGCCGCCTGCCGCGCGTTTTGCTCCGCGCAGAGGAGCGTAATTAATTAACTCCGCGAGATACTTTGATGATGTTTGAACAAGACAATTACTACTCCAGGATCGCTTTAATTGCGATAAACAGATGGCGTTTGCACGAGGGAAATGAGATATCGAGGTAAGGATTCGAAATGAAAACCAAACTGAAAGTAAAAACATCTAAAATGTATATATATTTTAAGTCAGGCTTGTACAGACTGAAATAAAAGCTTGACGTGAAATAAAAACTTGGCGCTCTGCGCGTGGACGGAGTTCGCGCATAAAAATATATCTGCGAAAATAGCGTCCATTAATGATAATTACTACGTATGGCGAAATCGTGCTCACCGACGCATTTGCGGCCGTCCAATCTGAATCCCTCGTAGCAGGAACAGACGGGACGCCCGTTAATTTCGTTGCAAACGTGCTCGCAGGATGCCACGGCGCATACGCCGTTCGGGTTTTGCTCGATCTCGCACTTTGGCACCTGTCCGACCCACTGACGATTCCTGCAGACTAATCGGCTCGCGGAGGATACCATACGGTAGCCCGGCACACACTCGTAATCGGCTTCCAAATACTCGTGCCCCGGGGTCGAGGACCTTTGTAATTGTGACGCGAACGCCGGCGAGTTATTTTTACGATGAAATTCTATTTTCTCAGGTAGGATCTGTGGCATTAGCGCTAAATGGGAATCGGGATATATTTTGATTTTAATTTGAAAGAGCGCGTCATCATGGGAGGGAAGGCTTTGCTGTCGCGTTTCTCCGGATTTGGAACAAATTAATTTTTGTCAGTAAATTCTCGTTGACCGTCAATATTAGATGTTTATCAATTAGATGAGATATGTGTTCACTTTAGCTGATTGACATTTCAATTAAATAGAAACCGATTTGAGAATTTGATTGTACGAAATTAATGTCGTTCAGTCGTTTCTGAAAATACCTCGTACATGGTTTATGCTAGCTACTTTTTTAATCGTTATTTTGAATAGATCTGACACATTAAATATTAAATTATGGATGAAAATATATACAAGATAAAAGAGTACCTTACATATTTGATTATTTATTCTCATTTAAAAGTGTCACGAAGAAAAATGATACTGTCACATTTTGGAATCGAATTAAATTCGTCTAAGTTGTTGTCCAATCACTTCTATTATTCGTTAATTAATGAAACATACATCTATTATGCTTTATCGACATTTTGATCTAAGTCGATTTGTGAAAAAAAATCGATTATTAAAATTAACGTCTGGCGTCACAGGAGATACTTCGTACACAATTCAGCTAGCGAACGTAAATCCAATTGACTCCGTTGAATCTCGGCTCCAAGATTATACTGAACATTGGATTACAGATGATAAAAGACAGGAGGGTGCTTACTTTACATATTTGATCGCTGCATCTTCATCTAAAAGTGTCACGGAACAAAATTTCGCTATCGTCTTTAGACGTAATCTCATCTAAATTCCCAACGATTTTTATACTTTTTATTAACTAACGGAATATACCTTATTTTGATTTGTTTCGATCGAAGAGAGGTTTGATTTGAAGAGACGACTTCGGAGAGTCTGATTAAGATTAACGGTTGCACCGGGAGACACTTCGTGCATGGCTTATGCTCCATAGCGTTCGCGTAAATCGTTTACACCGGGATTAATACCGAGCATTGAATTATGGATGATAGAAGGTAGGAGAGCACTTACTTTACATATTTGATCAGCGCGTGGCGAGATAGAGGCGCCGGCAGGAACGTCCCGTTTATGCAAGATAAGTCCCCTTTCGTGCCGCCGTCGTCCTGCAACGCTCCCGTTACGCCGGTGACTTCCGCGTTCACGTCGCCGGTCTCCTCGACGCTCTCCTCGGAATTAATTATCGGCTTCCTCGGCGGGTGTGTGCCGGAAGCGCGACGGATCGGCAGCTCGTCGTAGCGCGGCAACGACAACGGCTTCAGCCGCGACGTCATATACGCGTTGTAGTCCTTCAGGGTCCTCTCCAGCACCTCGTTCTCGAGATCCAGAATCGGTAGGTCCTCCTCGGTCCTCGAGTAGCCCAGCATCTTCTCGGCGTCGTAATGCGAGCTCCCGAAATCGATTTTACCCTCCCGCGCCGCGCTTTTCCCATCGACCTCGCTCAACTCCGCGCCCCGTCCGACCGATTTCTTCGGGGCGGTATCGAAGATACCGTCATCCAAGATCGAGGGATCCTTCAGGGCGGATTTGGAGATCTCCATTTCGAGCTGCTTGGAGAATTCCCTCTCCACCGTGTCGGCCGCGTAGACACCGCGACGCGGCGTCGTCCTTATCAGCCTGCTCGTCGTCTCGAGTGTCGGGCGACGTTGAAGACTCGACGACGTCGTCGTCGTGTCGGTGGCCTCCGTCAGCGAGGCGCGATCGACGGCGACGCTCGACGAGTTCTCGATCGCCGGCTCGGACGTGTTAATCCCGGCGAGGTCGAGTTTTTCAAGGATACGTCCGCTCAGGCCGTCGTGCGTCTTTCTCTTGCGCTTCGACGATCGTCGCGCGACGTCCTGCCGCCTGTTGTTCCGCCGCGTGCTCTTCCCGCTTCTGTCTCGCTCCTTCCGGTCCTTCTTTTTCCGCTTTCGTCGTTCCGCGCGGGACTTTCGCGCCTCCCGACTCCTCGGCCGCGACTTCGAGAAGGGGTCGTTTCTCTTCCGTGGCGATCGATCCCGCTTGCTTATCTCGTTCTCGCGACTGTCCTCGGTGATGTCGTGCACGCGATCCTTGACACCGGCACCCGCCAGTCCCTCCTTGCTCTTACGACGCTTTTTGCGCGTCCGACTGCCGAAGTTGCCCTCTTGCTGCTTGCTCGGGGTCGCTGTCGAACAGATAGCGAAGGTAGATCTTCAAAAACATGTCGATCGGATACTGGGCGTACGTGAGCGATTAATAATCGACGAAATTTTTGCCATCCAAGCTTGACGCGATACGGAAACAAGTGTTTACGTTGACATATGGAAAATTTCCGGAATAACGTGATTCGCTTAGAAACGGATATCGTATCTCACTCCCGCGAGCATTTTCACCTTGCCGCGGTCCGATTTACCGGGGATATACGTTAACATTAGGGAGACGACAATTTTACTTACTGACATTTACGTCTCGCCGAGGCGGAATTTTCGCACCATTTTCTGACAAAAGGAGGTGTTTGTCCTCGCGTTCATCGCCGCGGGCCTCCGCTTTCGCTTCCGCTTCCGTCTCCTCCTGCTTCTTGATAATGCCTCGCGACGAGAGCGTCCTTCTGTTTTCCTTGAGAGCCTCCATTCCCTCAAAAGATGCGTCCCGGCTGGCAGATAACAACAGTTCTAACCATCTTTGCTCTCGCAAAAAACAAAGGATCCAGGGAGACGCTGCTTAGTCTACTAAATAAATTATCGAAAGAACAAAGAGGACCTTGTCGCGCAATTTCAACGTTTCAAGACTAAAAGATCACTTAAATTAGAATTTATTCCAAGAGAAGCCAAGGTATTTTTATATTTATGTAAATTCGTACGGCTTACTTACTTAAAAAGAAGAAAAATAATAGGACATCGGGCATATGTATGAGAACATAGCGTGGATATAAATATAAGCTGTACATAAAGTGAAGAAAAGAATACCATTAGCAATCCAATCTTTTCCTGCATTCCGTCCTTAATGTTACATAATTAATTGTCGATCAATTGATAGTATTTTGAAACGGCACTTCTTTTGACGCTATCATTTCGACACATCTTTGCGATCTACTCTGTTAAATTCACAGTGTCAAATTATATTCAATTTGAGTCATTTTCAATCATTCCTATTGTCAATCATTCGCCACTGCTCCTACTCAATATATCGTTAATTTAACTAAAACAATGTTAATTTAACTGAACTAATGGAGTTAAAATAATAACTATAATAATAATAATTTCGACATACATAATAATTAAAAAATAACGAAACGTTATTTAACTCGAAGTATTGGTTTAAATTTCACCCTTTAATATTTAACAGTGCGTATAATTGCAGCGTAATTTTATTACAGAGTCTCCTGTGTGATATCCGACCGGATACGCAGTTTTATACGACAAAGCATATGTCATTGCGAATCGAGTGGATCCACCCGCGTGAAGAGCCTCGTTTCTCGCGTTTCCTGCATCGCGTTACGTCCGGTAGATAGGTTCGACGAAGAGCGAGGTAGCTTTTACCGCTTCGAGGAGATCGTCGATACGCGCGGCGATACTTTACCTATACTGCCGATGGGTTCCCAAAGTGTGCGAACCGTCGCCGGAACGATCCGATCCCATCCTGTCTCCGGACGTGCCGCGTGCCCCGGCATTTTGGCAGAACCCTGTAAACACGAGCAAACTTAAGAGCGGGCTCGATTGGCCGTGGCAGGAAAATAAGGGTGAGCTAGACTGAAGAGGGAAGGGTTGGGCAAAGGGTCGTTCTTCCCGCGGCGGTGCATCTCCGCGGGCGATGCAGGCAGCGAAGCGAAAATGCGGAAGTTCTATTGTGAAGTTTGTCGGAGCCTCGTGCACACTTGTGCCACGAGTTCGGTCGAAACTTGGGCTGTTACCGCAATGAAACTACGCCACGCGGAACCGCGGAAGTCATCGGTCCCCCGCCCGTCATTTCGCTCCGTCGAGCGAACCGTCCGCCGCGCCGTCGATATGGAAATTCTTTAATGCGCGAAGACGGCGATAAAATCGAGTTGATGGGAATGCACGAGAAAGCGGAAGGACGGGCGAGAAATATCTTAATTTCTCGGAGAATGTGCCTTAGACGTCTGCAAGACGTCTTTCAATTTTTTTTTTTTTTCGACGTTCGAGAATGCAACCGGCGCCGCTGAATGCGAGGAACCTTTTACGAAACTCTTTTCGGAGAGTAAGCGCACGCCGGGAAGTAATTTCAAGTGATAACATCTCGTCCGTGTTCCCCTTTTAGAAATTTTCCCTCAATGAACTCGCGATTTTTCCACTCGCGAGGCGTAATATGGATTTCAGTGCGCTAACGAAGGGGATGCCTATGGGATGCCCGGTAAAAGTTTCACGGTAGATTATACTCGAAACTTTTTACGAGGCCCTCGATTCGAGAAGAGGCGGGGCCGGCCGCATTTTCCCTCGCCGCGTTGCCGAAGAAAGCTCGTCGAGAGAAGCATCCTTGACTCTAATCTAGGCGATATCAAGTGGCAATTGGTATAATCCAGCGATAATCGACTTTCTCCGTTGTTACCGCTGTATCCGAAATCGTTAACGAACGCAAGTACCCGCCCGAGAGGTATCTCATCAAAGGAGATATTATTTTGCAGAGAGATTTCATGCAAGAGTATTTTGTGTCTACATCTAAATAATATAGGTATATACGTCAGATTAAATTTGAACTTAAAGCTGTAAATAAAATTCTATCCTGAGTTCTCTGATATGAATTACAAATAATTTAAATTTACAGGATATCTAGGAATTGATCAATTTAGAGAAATTGTAATAAATTTATACTCTGCTCGATATCCGCAATTGTTACCTTTGGGAGTCTTATTTCAATCGTTTTCGGCGTACCATCGGAGAAATATGAAAGAGCAGAATACGTACACACACGCGCGCGCGCCAAGGCGAAATGAAGAGAACTGTTCCAACTCTAGAAACAATTAAAGCGAGCAACTAAGCTTCGCCTTAGGCAGCAGAGAGTAATTCGTTCGTTTCTCTATCGTAATAAGCGACCGACCAGGAGTGGTGATTCCGTCGCGAAAGTTTAATTAAATTCAATCAGTGGTCAAACGACGTTCGCAGAATATATTTCACCGAAGGTAAACCGCGCTGCTTTTTGATTATTATCATTATGACTAATCAACGCGAGTACATAAAGAATGCGTGATGTCGGCACGTTCTCGATTTACACGTGTTTACGCATTCACACCGCCGCGCGCTGCAAATACAGCGGTTTTAGGGGGAGCTGGTTTTGAAGCTTTAACGGCAAGCGCCTGCCTAAATCAGCAATCGGGACGCTTGAATGTTTCACGTTTATTTTCACATTGCCTCGACAAGAATAACATAATGTATGACACATTATGCCGGCGCACGAGCGTGGACGTTGAATAAATGAGTACATTTCGGTGAACGGCGCGCACACACCGTCACCCGTGCACCGGCAATTTTTCATTTGTCGCGCTCGCATACACATACACGTACATACAACGGCGCGGCGGTCGTTTCCTAGCTCGACATTCCGCGTCTGTAATATTCACGGGTCATCACCTTTAAAGTTACATTCGCGTTTTCGCGAGCCAACCGCCCGCGCCCGGTCCAAGGCCCGGCGGTTGCGAACTCTCGAGTAGTCTGGTACGCGGAAGGTACTTCGGGAAGCGAATCTGAATTTCGGATCGCGCGACGCGATCAATTTTTGAGCGGGTACGGACAGGAATAATTTCGAATCGAGACGCATAATCGCGGCGCGCTTTGAATAAGTTCCGGTTGTAGAGACGCGAGAGAGAGAGAGAGAGAGAGAGAGAGAGAGAGAGAGAGAGAGAGAGAGAGAGAGAGAGAGAAGACCTTGGGAAAGCCTGCCTGCTCGGAATTTCCCGGCGAACACCTGGCAAACCGCTTATCGTTCACCTGCGATAAGCTCGACATCGTCACAGAGGGGAATTTCGCCATCAGCTCATATCGCACTGATGCGCGGAGCGTGGCCTCGTCTCGTTGATCCCTTGTCAATTTTCGCTCACGACACACGACGCTAGGGACGACGAGATTACCTCCGGTAATGTTGCATCGCCAATCGAACGAAATGAATTTCCGGTGCACCGGAGTTCGGCCAATAGAACCCTCACCCTCTCCCTCTCTCTCTTTCCCTCTGTACCTAAAAGGTAAAAGGATAAATAATCCCTCTCCGAAGAATATTCCCGGCGATCGATGAAAAACGGCGCGGCGCGCTTCCCATAATTATTCCACATTATGCACTAAGCTCGCCCCCTTCGGCGGAATAATTCATTGAGCGTTTGACGGCTGCCTACGGAGACGAGTATGAGAAAAACCGATTACGAGGAGATTATGTTACGTCATAACTGTGAATTATAGATCTTGCGCGAGAGTATTATTAATGGAAATGATTATGAATTACACAAAGAGAGTGTATTTTCCGTTTCTTCACATTTATGCACGATTATTATAATTTTAATCAAGCAATAACACGTAACAGCTGTCACGCGAATATATTTTTCGAGCAACACGAAATATGCAGGTACGCTTCGACCGCGCTCTAAATATTTAGGTCCTTCTCGAATGCGTTTCCAAGTTTTATGCAACGTTCCTTGCGATATTCATAAACGATATTACTCCATTTAAGCCGTAAGCGGAGCACGGCAAAAATGAGTAAAAAGTACAACAGTAGAAACAGTATGCACGCGTTTCATCCCCCGTAAATCTTGCGCCATTTTGTTAATCCTGTTCTGCGCGGAGAATATGCAACGACGTAATTACGTGCAAATGTACCAACCGCGCGAACAACCGCATAAATCGTAAACGAGTTAAGTGGTGAAGTTAGATTGCCCGGCGCTCATTGTTTTTTCATTGCTTAAATGGATCACATACGTAGAGAGCCAGTAAAAGAGAAAGAGAAAGAGCGAGAGGGGGAAATCCACTTAATGTTAATTCGTAAATCTGCTAATACGCGTCCAGCGGCAAAACTAATTACATCACGCTATAGAAAAGACGCTGGGGCCGGGGGGGGGGGGGAGGGGGAGAGCCCGGGCTGGCATTTCATTGTGATTGCACGGTCCACAATGCATCGTGAAAATTAACAGACCGCGCCTCAAGTCGCTCTCCGCTCGCGAGACTCGTATATAGAGACGGGAAGCTGAGGTTGGAAATGGAGTTTCTCCTGTCGCGCGACACAGCGAGGCTCCCGGAGATGTAGTGGACTATTTTTCACTTTTAAGATATGAGCCATCGGGCGGAAGGAGGTGCGGTATAAAAGGCATATTCCTCGCGCTTTAAGGAACGAAAATACGAAAAGGATTTAATGTAAGATAGCCCGCCTCTATTACGCCGTTCTTCTCCATTTCGCCCGCGGAGCGCGGGGCGGAGAAGACGCGGGTCCGCGATGCGGGAGGCATATTCTTCGCGCTTTGAAGAATAAAAAGTAACAAAGGGATTTAACGTTAAAATAGCCGCCCCATTACGTCGTTCTTCTCCATCCCGCGCGAGAGAGAGCCCGAGAGATCTTGCTTTAACGCTCCCGAAAACAATTCGTCGTCCTTAGAATGTACGATTTATCGCTGACTCGTACTACTGCTCCGCGCGCGCGACGCGACGCGACGCGATGCGACGGTTTTCGATTAGCGGACAAACCGAATTGCACGATCATTCTCCGCGTGTTTTTTGCAAGATGCACGCGACGCGAGATAAAGCAATTAGAGGTGGAATCTCAGTCGGCTAATTCTGGACGGGAATTCGTAACGCGGTTTTAAAAACCATGAGACAAAAATTTGCATATTGTTACAGTCTCTTAAACGTTCTTTATTCATGGCTCCACCTCTCCTTAAAATACGAGGCAAACGTCTCGTCTCGGTTTTTTAAGCTTTATCTCGGACGTATTTCTTTTTTTTTTGTTTTTTATTCTCTATTCTTCAGGCACGCCATATAAATTAAAACGCAGACACAGGCTGACGTGCTCAAGATTGAATCATCTTGCATTCTTCGAAGATTGATCACTGAAATGATTACCATTCGTAAAAAACTAGACAACCCAGTGAATCATTATATTTCATTAATTCTATATATATCGGCTAATCTTTAAAATATGTAACTATGTTTATTGAACAACATAATGTATATAATTATAACTATTGTATATTAATATATATGTTCTTAATTAACATAATTCATAGAATTATAGAAATTTGAGTAATTTACATTTGAGTAATGATAACAATTTAGCTAATTATTACTAAAAGAGACAGAATTAATAATTTCATTCGATAACATAGTTAAAAGTACTTATGATTATAAACGATTTGCATACGTATACAGTTAAAAGTTATTGAATTTAATAACTGTTCATTGCAGGAATTTTATTTAACAGATTAATAACGATATAAAATATTGCGAGCAAAGAATGTCCAATAAATGTGAAATATATATAAATATCAAATATGCGTACCAATTATACATTTATCATATAAATACGTTATTTTTATACCAAATTATACTAATATAAAATAAAAATTTGAACGAGAGTCCTGTCTCTGCGAATAATAATAAACGATGTCCCGATATTCGGGAAATATTTCTCCAAGAAAATAAATTCTGGAGTATCTTCCCATTGGTCTACAATTAAAAAAATAAAAAAAACAATGAAAATCGTACTCACCGAGCGGCAGAGCAATCGCCACGAGAAACAGGACGGCACAGGCGAGCCTCGCGTGGCTCGCACGTTTCTCGATGCACATAACGCGACGTCGTTCACCCCGGCATCCGAATAAGTATTATACTCGTACCGTGTCGCGCGGCCGCTCGCGTGGCTCTGAGTGTACCCTCCTCGTTAGATTTCGAGTTTCGAAACGCGCTCCCTCCCCTTCCCTGCCCGCCCACCTCGCTCTTCCTCTTTCTCTCGCCCGCTTCAATTTGGTCCCGCGCAGCTCTCGGATGCTGCGAACGGTCCAGCGCGGCGCCTGCCCGACGACGACTCGTTCTACGGCTTCGCGTGCCATCCGCGGTAGGCGCCACTCGCTTGAGATCAGAAGCGGATGAGAGAAGGATGAGCCCGCGCGTTACAGCTGTTACGCCTGTTACCGAATCCCGTCGGTAACGCGCACGATTTTGTGGTTCCCTTCCGTGCTATGTTTATAAATTTTCAGAACTAAGAAAAGATAGATAAAATGTAAGTTGAACCGAAATTAAAGTTAATCTGCAGTAATCGGCACTGATAGAATTGAACATTTAAAAGCCAGATAATTGCGAAGGGCGGGAAAAATTGTGGAAAATGCAAGCGGACTCCAATAATCTAGAAAAAATCCGTCTTATTTCGGAATTTCCTAATTCTTCCCGATTTATTTTCCTGAAAATAAATTATTGCGTTATTTTTGTATATCTCGAATCGAGAATAACGCGTTACAAGAGAAGAAACCGCGATCCTTCCCTCCCAAAATCCCGGGGGCGGGTGGCGGGTGACGGTCCCGCGCGCTCTCGCGTATGCACTTCCGCGACTGGACGTTGCTGCTTGGACCGCTTGGACGTCCACATGCCACATGCGCCGTCGTCCTCGCCGCCGACTCGACCTAGCTCCTGAAACTCCCTCGGATATCGATCCCCCGGGCGCGTTCGCGCGTTTCGACCGACGCAAGCTCGAGTTTGAGCCGAGTAGCCGAGTACAAGTCGCCCTCCCGGCGAAGCTAGTTCACATGCCCGGCGCACCACATCACCCCCTCGGCCCTTTCACCCCCGACAGCGCATCCTCTCCGGTCTCCCTCCGTCCTTCCTCTTCCTCTCTCCCTCATTGGCTCCGTGTTCTCGGCGTTCTCGGCCCTCTCCTCCCTCGTCGTCGTGAACAGGAGGCACGGCGAACGGCAATCGGGCGAGATGAGCGACCAGGAGGATCTGGATTATTACATCATGTTCCCGTCGTTCCCGCCGTCCCCGAAGGACCCGACGCTGACCGCGGCCGGGCAGGATCAGCGGGAGGAGTTCGTGTTCGTGTACGAGGAGGACAAGCGGCCGGTCGTGATCCTGCTAGGATGGGCCGGCTGTCAGGACCGTTACCTGGCCAAATACAGCTCGATCTACGAGGAGAAGAGGTATTCCGGCGCCGCTGATCGCCGCGTGCGGCGTGAAACCGGTACCGCGAGCAGCGATCGAGCCGACGCGCGTTTGATTCCCTCGGAAGGTCGAAAAATCCTCGTGCTGAGAAACGTCACGATTCTGACCGGAATCTGACGTTCTCCAAGTACCCTCGCGCGTGCACCGGATGCGCATTTAACAAATGGCGTAGAATCCGCGAGAATGATTTTATACGAAAGAACGGAGATATGTCTCGACACTCGACACTCTCGACTCGTCGTGGCGCTACGAAGTAGCAGTCCTTACGCAATCCCACTTTAGATGATTCATTATAATTAATACTTACATGATGGAATTTGGAACGAAATATCAAGAGGCACGGTAGTGTCTCGCACCAAGTACTTACTCCTACGCAACGCGACGAGCCGCGAGCACTCGATATTCTATTTACAATTCTATGTGCTGCCTATGCGGGATCGGAGATGTTCGTGGAGATTTGCGTAAATGCAGCCGTAGCGCTCCATTTTTGTGAATGTAAACGACGCGTGTCAAACCAAAATAAATTCGATCGTAAACGGCGATCCGTGATCCGTATCGCGTTTAACGCCGCGCTTGTAACAGTTAATCCCTAGTTGTTCATTAATCCCGTCCGCGTTGCGTCCTCGCAGCTGCATCACGCTGCGCTACACGGCGCCGGTGGAGTGCCTGTTCTGGCGCCGGGACAAGATGCCTTACATCGGCAAGCGGCTGCTGCAGGTGATCACGGACAAGCGGCTGGACGAGCACCCGATATTCTTCCACGTCTTCAGCAACGGCGGCGCGTTCCTGTATCAGCACGTCAGCCTCGCGATGCAGATGGCTAACACGCCGTTCAAGGTAGACCGCGGGACGAACATCGTTGCGTCCCTCTGCGCAAAATTCGCCTCCGGACGATGTACACAATTCGTCGTGTCGGGAATAGCATACTGTTCATAATCATATCTCAAAATATACACGACATATAAAATTATACATAATATAATTTCAAAATAGAGATCTAGATTTTTAGAATAAAATTTTATTTATAATTTTATAAATAAAATAACAGATATAAAAAGAATGAAAAATACTCGCGCCTGCAAAATGTAGACACATGTGTAAAAATGCACGGCGTGTAAAATTAGAAATTCTATATTCTTGACGCAAACATTTAAAATACATGACGTATAAAGTTATACATAGAATGTATAAAATTTCAAACTAGAAAATATTTTTACTTGCTGTCGACATATGAGAATTCTTAATTGAAATCGCAGGTCAGGGGAGTGATATTCGACAGCGCGCCCGGCGAGAGGAGATTAACGGCGCTTTTCAAGGCGATCAGCGCGATCATCGGCGGTCATCCCCTCACGAACCTGCCGATGTCGTTCGTCATCACGTTCTTCCTCTCCGTACTCTGGTTCTTCGAGGTAAACGAACAGCATGTTGACATTCTGCGATTCCCATTGTCTCACGAACATTACCTGGCATGAAACGATCGTAATCTTCATTAATTTCCGTACGCGACACGATCTCGTCGCAACGAGACGTTTGGTCAGGAGTCAGGACGGTGAACCATGTCATGTCCATAGATTCGATCATTTCAGAGCTGTACCGACGTCGTACAGCTTATATGTCGATTTATGATCGTCAGGTAATTGCGCAGGCTTTCAGCAGAGCGCCTATTCAAACGAACCCGATCGCCCTCGCCGAGGAAGCCTATTCCTGGCCTCAGCTGTTTCTGTACTCTAACAGCGACACTCTGATCCCGGCGTCTGTGAGTTTCCATTTTTTTTTTTTGCGCTAATTCTGCAGTGATAAGTTGGACTTTCAAATGACTCTTGGTATACAAATAATTCTTTCAATAAAAAGAAAAAGGAAAGACATGTATAGAAAAGAGGATACTTAGAGTTATTATTTATGATTAATAATTCAGTGTATATCATATTTTTTATTATTAATTGTCAAATATCTTAGACGCAATAAGAGGAATCTATTGTAAGAGAGATTCATGAGCTTCTGTCTCGACGTCAGGACGTCGAGAAGTTCGCCAGCCGGCGGGCCGAGCGGGGTGTGCGGGTCCAGCTCGTCCTGTTCACCAATTCGCCGCACGTCAAGCACTACACGACCTACCGCGACGTCTACGTGAACACCGTGTGCGGCTTCATCCACGAATGCCTGATCTCGCCGAGCCCGTCGAGGAGCCTGATGTCGTCCCTGGATCGCGGCGACGATCACGGCTCCCAGATCTACGACGCGCCACCGGGTCTCACCAAGCGCGTCGTGCTGCCTCACGAGGCCAGCAAGCAGCAGAATTAGTAGTCCGGAAGACGCTATATAGGATAGAATAGTCGCCCGCGACCTCGCGGGTGCGGGCGTAAAAAGGGAGAGAGGATCGATGATCAATTATTATGTAGCACACTTTATAGACTAAAAGGTCTAAGAAGAAAGGAGTGAATTCGAAGGAAACGTCAGGAATCCGTTTTGCGCTATTATACGATCTCCCAAATCCCCGTAATTGGAAATTGGTTTTCGAACTGCTGAATTATTTCCCTCCTATCCTATCTTCGTCCATTCATTGCAATTCCGAGACAGAAGAATCTAATTAGGACGGTCAACTTCTCTGTTAGAGTTGACGTGAACCAAGAGAAGTGTTTGCAATGGTGAAACCAGAGGAAAACACTCTAAAAATTTTTTGAGGCGGTTTCCGATTTCGAGAGATCGGGAGATCAAAATTTCGCGGAATAAGTATCTCACGAATTCTTTCAATTCATTCGTTTCATATGGCATAAAGAGGCGATGTCCGAGATGCTGGAAACGGTGCTACGTTCGTTAATGTACAGTGGCTGTTTTATATAAAGTTGATGATCATTTTCGAGTGAAAGTTATTCAAATGAAAATGTGGATTTTTCATGAGCCGAGCAAGAGAGCAGACACGCGGTGGCGTAAGAGTTTCCAAATTAAATGTACTTCGTATAAGTCCAAAAAAAAAAAATATGAAGACTTCTATTAAAACTTATCTCAATTTTACTTCGGTACATTTAATTCATTTGTATTTTTATATGTAACTCGAATGTCATATACACATACTTACTCACGCGTTATTTACTTCCTAGAATTTGAACAATTCTGTATAGACTTCTCGCGATGTATTGCTGTTGCATTTGATGCAATTCTCAGTGGATCAGAACCGAGATTTCTGGACGAGTTATGTGCACTGTTTGCGGCATCGTGAGCCTTCTCAAAATTTTCTAATTTTCGCGAAAAGAAAAAAAAACCAGCGAAAGAACCGATAGTATCTATTATCCTTTCTCTCTCCCTTGTCTCAGTTACCTTTACGTTATCCCCGTTTCAGCTTGATTCTTCCTTCGTACTCTTTCGTTATTTCTTCCGCCACCGCGTGTCCGAGTGATCGGTGTTTTAGAAGCTCGCAAGCTCGTAGACACGAATGCATCCTCTGTATAATAATCCGGGGAAGCGAGTCTCTCGCTTGTCGGACGGTTGTGCGCGTTCTCCTTCGAGAACGTCGAGGATTAATTGTAAGAGAGATTTCTAGGACGAGGTGGATGCGTTTGATAGAAAATCGTACGCAATATGTCGCGCAATGTGTTTTACCGCTTACGCTCGGGCTCTTTCCTACGCAGCGGAATAAAGGAACCCGCACAAAAGAATCAAGCTGGACTTGATTTTAGCTTACGCAACTCACGATTCGAATGCATGGCATTTAATATTGATTCGAATAAGAAAACGCAGGATTCTCCTTGTGTCTCGAATTATATCAGTGATAAATTTTCGAGGACGCTCGGCACACGAGCGTGTAGCTCTGTATCGTTAATATATCTTTAATATATATATATATATTTATTTAAAAATAAATATATTTTGATCTGTCGATTAGTTATACGAATAAAGACTGATAAATAAAGCTGCAAAGAGAGCCTTTTGTTCTTTTTATCAAACGAATGAATGTAGATTCGCTCCATCGATAATATTTCAGCGGTTTTCTTTTATTAAGTCGGAATATCGATTCCGATATTTTTTTTATGACCAACCATAAAGTTGGGAAGGTTATTGTCAATGCACAACGCGGTTTTTTCATTTTCGCCCAAGCGTTGCTTGACTTTTAATTTGCTATAAATATACATATATATATAAATAATTTTGGTCTGTCTAAAAGGCGGACCATATAGTTTCGAGAAGTACAATCTAAAAGAGAAAACTCAAAAAAGACACATTGATTTCAAAACCAGCGACGACCAAAGCAAATCGTTTCATATTCTCATTATGTGTTATCCCCCTTCGCCGCGACGAATCTAAGCACTGTCCGTACCAAGACACAAAATTGCGAGGAGTATAATAGAATTAATGCCCTGTCTGTTTTCGTGGAGAAAACGGAACGAGAAGAGCAGGAGAAGGCATTGTCAGAGAATGTGGACAAACCGAATGGCAAATTAGCTGCTCTCTCCGGAACCAAGTAGGCGAAAGAGTTCGCGTACGTTTAAACATATGCATAATTACGTACAAATTAATTTGCAGTAGTATTAAAAAGTCACGCCGAAGGAAGACTAAAAGAACGGCTGATCTTGACGGTTTTCCGTCGGACAAGGATGGAAATAAACGGTGCTCGGAGGAATATATTTGCATGGATGCTTATGCAAAGTAAAATTTTTTTATCTTGTACTTCGTAAGCGAAGTAATGCACGTTGGCTTTTATGTACCTAAGATGTTTAAATATATGCAGAACGCGCCTTGCTAAAGCCGATGGCGAGAAACTACCACAATTTCCGGGGAATCAGTTTAATAAATTGAAAGGCAGCCGAAAGTCACAAATCGATACCGTCTCGAATAAAGCTGAAGCGAAATCTTCTAACAAAGATATCCTGGGAGCTAAAGCAAAACGCGATATCGTACGTCTGTTATAGTCAAGAGTTTTCATTTGAATACATTGAGGTCCTAAACACGGCATACAATTATAAATATCTCTTAATCAAGAAATACGATTCGCACTGTTACAATAAAGTCTTTCCTGAATTATTTCGAGAATATGCCGGTTACGAAATTGCTAATGCTAATTGAATAATAAATTCCGAGACAGATAGCGGAAAACATAACGAAGCAGGGGAAAAAGTCGCACGTAAATGCCGTAAAAAGAATTCCAGCGACGAATAATTTCGTCTATGAATTTCATCCGTTCGCCAATGCCGAACAGTCACGTCCGTTAACGTCGCAGACTCATTCGTGGCATTGTACGAATAACTCTGAGCGAACATTGCCTCATTTTAAGACAGGTGTGGAGTTAATTAAGTTGCGTTGCACTGATTGTTCCACTGGACTTTCTAGATTACACGTTTCGAAAAATGCTTAATTGATAGAAACACAGGCGAAATATTATCTCGATATTAATTAACAAGATATATCAAACTGTTTCAGGATATCCTATATTTTTTGCCTATGTTAATATTAATTTGTTATATGTAGATACCACGTCACTCAGCAAATCCGCAGACCTCGCGAAACAGAAGTCGTCCGCTGCCTTGCCGGAATTGAACTCGCGTACCGATTTCGCGGCAGTTGATCCAGATTCGTACACAATGAGTTCTTCCCCAACCAAAAATACTTGCCTCCCGATACTTGGCAAGGAGGATCCGACGAGGACGCTAAACAAACAAATTGACAAAGAGTGTAAATTATTTACTGACCTTCACTGATTAACTCCGTTCGCTCTTTAATTTTCTTTTAACGCCTCTTATTTATTACGTCGGATTATGAACTCTAAAATCGCACTTCTATCGTTTTAGACGAGCGAGGCGATATAGATCGCGAAGTGGAGAACGTGAAGTCTGCATGGCAAATGTTACGAGAGGAAAACTACTGGGCGAAAGGTAAAGATCGCATTGACAATGCCCGAACGAAAAAATTGTACGAAATGTTAGAGAAGATGACGTGCGAGATAGACAGAGTTCAGAAAAGTTACAAGGATCCCAAGGCGAACCATTATTTGCGCAAAAGCGCGAATAGCGTCCTCAGAACGAGTAGCAAGCCGAGTTTACAGGAAGAAGCCGAAATTCTGAGAAGCGTAATCTTTCCCGACAGAAAAGCCAGAACCAAATCGGCGATCTCTCGTCCGAGAAACGTCGACAGCGAAATAATTGATAAGGATATGGCAAGGGTACGATTTGACGAAGCTGCGGAAAATATTTTGACGGATAAACAGCCGCGTAAGAATTTACTTTCGAAATACACCACGAAAAAGCGATCTGTACACACTGACGCGAATAAACACAATATCGCCAATGATGCTAGATCAATTCACACAATTGCATCGGAGACCTGCAATAAAAAGCGAGATGCAGCTGTTACAGATATAGCGAAGCCAACGTTTGCAGACGGCAACAAGACGAGGGCGAGAATAAAATCTGTCTTCGAGGAATATCTGCAACGTTGTATCTGCAACGATAATATTCATAAATCACGCAGTATCGAGGAGGAAGAGCGTTCTCTAGATATAGAACCATCGGCAAGCGATATCGCGGATATTCTAGCGAGTCACAATATCGGATCACGCGTGTTTTATGAAAATTTCGAAAGACGCAGCGACGGCTACGATTCGGACGATTACCCAAGCGAAAATGACAAAGATCGTTCTTGCTCGAATACTGCAACCACAGTCACGCAAGTGACGTCCGTTGATACTATCCAAGAAAATAGAAAAATTCGTGGTAACACGTCCTTCGAGAACATGGGATATAACGATACACCTTTGACGAAAGCGATCGACGCGAGAGCTTTCGATACTCGGACACAGTCGAGCGTGACAAACTGCCAAGATAACGCCTTTATTGAAATGGGATTAAACAAAAATTTACCGAGAGATAGGCTGTCGCAAATGCTGCAGTCGGAATACCTGAGAAAGGGCTTATCTTTATAATCCGTGTAATATCCGTGTTGTATGACAGAAATATCATTAATATATATTTTTATTCTTAAACATTTCTAAATTATTATATTTTAAATAGTTTGAAATTCATCATCATATTTCGTAAGTCTTGTTCTTACTTTCTTGGTTCTCACAACGTCTCCCCTGTATGCTAAGATGCTCTAAAAAATATAAATGTGAAAGTTAAAATTTGTTTATGTACAATCTTACGTTTGTATAGAATATACAATTTATATCTTAACCGTATAATTAAAATTTTTAACTTTTATTAGAACATATCACAAAATGTTTTCCGCTAATTCTTGAGTGATACAATACATGTATAATACATATATAAATTAATTATATGATGAATCTCATAAATGTGTGTCTTACGTTTCTCAATTAGTTTCTTCAAACCAGTTCCGTTCCGTCCGTCAAATTATGGCACTATCTATCAAATCCACACTTTGCTGCTTCAAAAGAAGTAATAAAAATTTACTTTATGTATGTATAAATAAAGCGTTATGATATGTCTTCGACTGGCCGATACGTGATGACGCATCACACCAACATTCTTGTAAACGTTCACAGCTACTTCATCGAGAATCATTCGCAGTGATTTCAGATCAAACAGATATCTCCGCATTGTCCTCAACAAACACTTGATCATTTCCTCCTCGGTAACAAAAGAATCGTTGGATGAGAGATAGAGCATATCACAACACTGGAAGCGCCGAACTGTGGCTTTGGTATATTATAGCCCCGGTAAAATTAATCGCTGCCGCCAGCACGAAAACCGGCATCCACCAACCGTGCGAGGCAGTCACTAATTCGGCTGTCAATGGTCCGCAGAGAATTCCAGGTACTGTCGCCTGAAAATCAAGAACATACACGACACTGATAATGTGGACAACTCTGCGACGATTGATTTGGTATCGGATTAGGTAGAAAAAAAAAATACGTACAATTGTATTTGAAACGGCAAATGTAATTCCCGCATGATTCGGAGCTATATCCGCATGATTACTTAAATGTCCGGCAGAGTTGCACGCGCAGAGGCCCATGGATATTGAAACAAAGCTGTAAGATAATAATTTACACATATATGTATATCTATATATATCCAGAACAAAAGCCCAGCAATATAAAACATAGAAATAACGTAATAATTGTACATACATGACTGCAGCAAGCAGATTATCTACAGCACAGAAAGCTAATAGAAAAGCACCTGGTCCTATTAGGCCTATATTTGTCATCAATCTTCTAACAGATAAAACCGACCATCTTTTTTGTATTAAAGTGTCAGCGCTGTGACCGGCAACTGCGAAAGGAAATAAAGGAAATATTTAAAAAATTTATAACTATTTAAAACAAGGTTGAAATATATAATTATATACCTACCAATGCCAATGAGAGAATTAACGATATAAGGGACAGCTGTGAAACTAATACTCTCTTTGTTCGCAGACAAGTTTCTTGCCAAATAAGTTGGCAGCCACTGCATTATTATATAATTGCTCCAGTTCATTGCAAAGTGCGCTATATACAAAGCCCACAGGGGCCAGTGAGCAATGAACTCGGTCCAACGCAAGCTTCTATTCTGAGCTACCTGTCGATCAATCATAAAGTTAATACCAAGAATATAATTGAACGCAAATTAAATGCCAGAGAGAGGTTTACTTTAGGAACAAATAACGGTATCTCATCTTGAGAGTTGGTTTCCTGATACAGCATCAGCCACAACACGGTCCATGCGATACCTATTGTCCCGAACAAGTAAAATCCAGTTTGCCATGGCAAGCGCGGGCATATCTAACGAAAGGAAAGACAATTTATAAAAATGTAATTTTTCTTTGCGATTTAATTGCGCATTGAGAGTTACGATCAATCTTACAACGGACGCGACCACTTGGCCAACGGAACCAGCAGCTACCAGGTAACCAAAAGCGCGTGATCTCTCTTCCACAGGAACATTATGTGCGAATAAATGAAATATCACGGGTAGGCCTGCGAACAATGCCATATTAACTCGGAATATATTGTCACATCTGCTTCGACTGTTTCGTTTCCTCCTCCTTCTCACCTAATCCTTCTCCGAGTCCCAGAACCACCCTGCAGAGTATGAGTAGGGGCACCGAGTGCGCCAGGAACGGCGTGATGACCGTGCTAATGGACCACAACAGAACCGCCAGCATGAGCACCGTCTTGCAGCCGAAACGACTCGCCGTACTCGCGCCAATGATCTTGAGGGAGAAAATGACGCATTGTGGATCATCAGCGGTGACACGAAAAGCGCACAGATCGTCTTACCTGACTAGTGAAGTATCCAAAAGCGAACGCGGACAGTATCCATCCCTGCCAGTACAGACTCCACTTGAACTCGTCGGTCATCAGGACGATGGCGATGGGCATGATGACCCTGTCCGCGGCGTTTATGAAGTTCGCGGCGGAGCAGAGGGCGACGATGCGCGACGTGCGCGGCAGCATCCTGAATTTCGCCATTGCCGAATTTCCTGGGGCGTCAGAGACCGCGGCGAGTCAACCTGGTCATCGCGTCGGCTCAACCCGAGCCTCGTCGGCCGCGCTTCCTCGAGCCGCGAGCAAGCCGGACGCGTGTCCGAGCCTCGCGGGAGGAGCGAGGAAAGAGGAGAGACCACGGGAGAGAAGACGACGTGTCGCTCGCGGGGAACGGAGGCTCCTAACCTCCTGCTGTCACGGAAGAACGATACGTCGGCGCCGTTCGCGCGCAGCGGCGGAACGACCGGGGTCGTCCGGAGTCGGGCTCGGAGTCACGCACTCGCGCGCTCCGTCCCGCACCGATGAACGTGCCGCGCCAAGGTTAGGAATCGCAATTGAGCGTCATCGCTAAACGCGACGAGCAACGGGATCAACGCGACGGACACAGTTACGACGGTTACGACGCGACGTGTCAACTGTCAACATCAACCGCTGGTAAGTCTAAGCAGAAGGGAGCGTCCCGTTTGACCACAGCGGTCTCTAGACCAAACTGCTCCAACCTCCTTAATATTAGAATTATTAATCCAGTAGAAATAATTTTATGTAACTTTTGTTTTTTTATTATGCGTCTTGACTATTATTGACGGCTGTACTGAATTTTGCGATGAATATGTATACTATTGAATCTTTTTGTTATTACAGTACTGTAAACGTCGACTAAGGACATAGAGGGTGCATTTGTTTACGCAAGGCTGCGTGCCTTGCGCACACGAGCACACTCCCCTCTTCTTCTATCTCAGCAAGTTAGAAGGAGAAGGGAGCACACCCGAGTGACGCTTCCGAACAATCCGAACGCAGGCTGAGCGGGTCTGAGCTGTGATTGGTTGAGTGAGTTGTGCGCGGTAGACACACCCTGTTCAAACCCCGAGACGGGGGCGACGGGGCAGTTTTTGTCTGATCACCGAGCCACGTGGACGTTCCCCGCGTGTCTCTGAGCAATAAAGACCGTTGCGTATAAACCCGAGTTACCCTTCTTCACCCTCACATCCTGAATCGCCACCCTTGTTCCCTTCGTCAGTAACCTGAACTGCGGACCGGGTGTTACTTTAACAGTACAAAGAACTTTCTTGGCATTTTGCCTGTTTGCAATAGTTTGCATCAACCATGGCCACACCAACTGGAAAAATTTCGTCCATTCAGGCTGTTTCTCAGGGTGCTCATTTGTTCTCTATCAACTTTGTCAAGGTATGTTAATTGAATTTAAATATTCTTGAAGTTCTATCAGGCTCTGATATTGTATACAATTGTATACTCTCGTATTATTTATTAATGTAATATCATATATCAACAATTATGAGAAAACAGCTTTAGCAAAATCTATACGACTAATTTTGATGTAGGTACTATTATACATAGTACCATGTCAGTGACTTGACGCCGGCAATAAAATAATAAAAAAGAAACACCTAATTCTCAAATCAGTTTGATTATTTTCTGATATACTGATATTCGTAATGAATGAAGCTTTCGTATAGTTAATTTGAAAATGTTCTTTTTTCAGAATGTTGCAAAAGAAGCACCAGGCAATTTGATATGCTCTCCCCTGAGCGCCAACATCGCTCTGAGCATGGCTGCTGACGGCGCTGTCGGAGCTACCGAGGCACAGTTTAAAGATGTTCTTAAGCTTCCAGCTACGAAATCACAGACTCTGGAAGGTTACCAGAATCTCATTGATAAATTGAATGTAATTATCAAACTGCAATATATTGTGAAACGTAATATTTGCACAATAAGCCATTTACAGAATGTAAATCTTCAAAACTTGATAAAATGTAGAATAATATATTTATAGAATGTAAATATTACTTTTTGGACTATCAAATTTAGAGAATTATAAAGTATTATTTATAAAATATGATATAATATATATTTGTGGAGAGAACACAAATATTCCGTATATAATTATTAAATTACATTATAAATTAATTATCTGCTGTATTAGTTTTAGTTATATTTTGTGGTATATTTTATGACACTCGTAGAATAGTACTAATCAAAGATGAAATGTTATCCTTTCAGAATGTTGAGAATGTCACTTTGAAGCTCGCTAACAAGATATTTATCGGCAAAAGTTTCCCAGTGAAACCTGAGTATAAACAGGATCTCGAGACATACTATCGTTCCGACATTCAGTCGGTAGACTTCGCTAAAGGCGACGAAGTCGCGAACACCGTTAATACCTGGTGCAAGGAGAAAACCAACAATCGCATCGACAGCATTATTAGTCCCGGTAAAGAACGATCCACGTATATTCATACATACGCGTTCACTATGCAATTCTATGCCGACCAAAAATGTGATATTTTATTTTGCACAAATAAATTGCACAAATACCGTAAAACAATTCAATTACGAAGAACAAAGTAATAAAACGCCTAGATACCTTTGCTTTCTGTGGATAATATATTCATATATATATATATATATATATATATTCATATAGTTATATAAAAATTTACTGATTTACTGAACCGAATTAAAAATAATGTTCATGCTAACTTTTATTATTTATTGTAGCCGACGTGCATCCTAATACTGATCCTGCACTGATACTCGCAAACGCGGTGTACTTCAAGGGCAAATGGGACCACGAGTTTGATCCTGAGGATACCACGGACCGTCCATTCCACATTGACGCCAACACCGTAAGAGAAGTTCCTACTATGTACAGAAAGGGCGACTACAAGTACGATGAATTGCCGGAATACGACGCTAAATGCATCGAGCTGCCGTACGCGGTATGTTGCTTTCTCAAATTTTCGAAAGAAATCTAATCAAACGTTTGAGATATTTTGCCGCTTTTCATCACAAGTGTGTATTTCGGGCCTTTACGAATCATCTCTCTTTATGGATTTAATCTTTATTGTCGCAGAATAAAGACGTCAGCTTGGTGATCATCCTACCTAATAAAATTGACGGTCTAGCTGCGCTGATCGACAAACTCGAGGAAGTTAGCGCGGAATGTAGCACCCGCCTCGCCCAAACGCACGAACGCACGGTCGAAGTGTTCCTGCCCAAGTTCAAGATCGAGTCCACATTGAATCTTGGAGATACGTTGTCTCAGAATGTACGCCGCAATGTTTCGTCGATAATCAAGCAAAATAAATGCGACATCGTATCTTACTCGTATCCTACTTGTTATAGATGGGTCTCGATAAACCGTTCAGCAACAGCGCTGAATTTGGTGGCATTTCGGATATGCCGTTGAAGATCAGCAAAGTCGTCCAAAAAGCTTTCATCGAAGTTAATGAGGAGGGTAGCGAGGCGTTCGTCATCATTGGTAAGTACACCTTGCTTCGTTCGTTGCATTTGTTTGTAACCAAAGACAGATGAAATATCATCTTGGAGTTCCGAATATGAATAATTTTCAAATACAATGTGCAAGTCAAATAATTTCCTTTGGATACTCTATATTTCTATTTCGCTTTTTATTATCTATTTTATCTTTTATTGCTTTGTATAGAATTTATTGTTTATGTCTTTGGAAGAAAATTATAACACGTAATGCTCAATGACGTAATTCATAATCGAGATAGTACAAGAGAGAAAAATAATAATAAGTGCGATAAGCGATAATTTAATTTTATATCAATTTCGTAATTAATTTCATATCAAGAGCAAGATGATATTTCACCTAATTTTATTTGGGATACATCGAGATTCTTTTTCGCTTCTGAGAAACTCTGAGAAATTATTTCGGAGACGATTTGATTACGCCTGTGCATGTGACGTTATTTTAACGTTATTATATTAATTGGGTTGCAAAGTTCCAAATTTCTCGCTCTCAGAGTTTCCGCGGCACGGATGTATGTGAATTTGTACGCTGCCGTAATTTGTCGTAAGCTAAGTGTGATAGTTAAATGTTGCTTTTATATCTTTTTATCTTCTCTGTTTTTTTTTGCCTTCCTTTATATCTTTAGCGAACATACTGTTGCATTGTTAATACACACTTCATCACACGCCGCACCGCAGTTTGTTTGGTTGTGCACCTGTTACTCACGTTGCACCTATTTTGTTATTACCTCCGTCAGACAATCATATGCAATAATACGTGTTGATATTTATATGTTTTTTGAACTTCGATATTACAATCGAAAAATCTTGTAATTAAAATTTTATGATAAATAGAGCGTTCAGTGTCGCGACTATTAACACTTGATGACAGCTCAATATTTGATTTAAATCTTTTATGCAATGAAAGCATTATGGTGATCGCATAGCTTGTGTTCATATCACCCAGCCTCATTTCGAAGAAACGATTGGAATTTTTCAGCATATTTTAGCACATGGAATTTTTTAACACGTCATTCAAAATTTAGAAATCTTTAAACATATTAAAGATTTCTTAAATTGAACTTAAATTGCATCTCTGCGGTTCATCTCTAAAAAAGAAATTTGCGCGAGTGATTGGATGTGATTGGTGAAATAACAGAAGCTCAAAATTTATGGATGTAAAGCTGAAGTGGATTGTCATATTCATTCTCCAACGTTAAATCATTTTTAACAAACTTAGAATACACGTCTATCGTGACATTACCGGGGATTTATGCAGTTCCTTGTTTAGCATTTGACAAAGTGCAGGCATGAAATAATTCTAAGAGCGTTGCGAGCGTCAAATGGAACATATCCTTTATAAAGATGTTTTAAATATTCTGTTCACAGGAATGTCGGGTGGGGGTCCCCCAACAATTTTGGATGTATTTGACGTAAATCGACCCTTTTATTATTATATTCGCCACAACAAAGGAACGTTTGTCAAGATAAAACGCGGTTATTATATTCGCCGCAGCGAAGGACCGTTTGTATCTTTGTTCGAAGGTCGTGTAAGCATGCCAGAAATGTAGATGTATTGTACAAAAAATGCTGTCAACCTAAAAAAATTTTTTTTAACTGTCGATGTTGTGTTAATCGAACATTGTTAATGCTTGTTCTTTTCGATTAGTTCTATTCGATCTAATTATAACAATGTGATTTAAAAATCTCATTTAAAATCTCGATTATTTCTCTTAATACTTTGTCCATTTACAAGACTTTTAATTTTTATGATTTAAAATCCCGAATTCTGCGATTCTTAGATTTTAAATAGCGCATAATCTTTCCACAGCAATTTTTGTTCTCCTGATACTTTGTCTAAAATTGTTAATGTCTTATATCAGTAATGCAATGTGTTTTATTATGTATTTAAAAATTACAAAAAATATACATTATTAGTAATATATACATAAACATACATATATATAGTACTTGTGCCTATTATCTTAAGCCTATTATCTTATGCCTAGAGATTCTCTAGTTCAGAGAGCCTATTACGTAAAATGCGAGGCAAAAAGTGAACAAATTTATTAATTTTTGACCAATGAAATCGTAGATACTCCAGTGAATTCTCTCACTTTTCACCTCGTTTACAAGTGTTCATTCCAGTATGGTTGTGGATACAGACCCTCGAATTAAAGTCTGGCCACAAGACAGCCAGTTTTGATTGCTCCGCCAGTTTTGTCAAAAACGAGAGAAACAAAAAGAGAAAGAGATAGAAAAGAGACAAAGAAGGAGATAGAAAGAAAGAGAAAGCGATAGTGAATGTACTGAATGTGTAGATTTTGACAAAATCGCCTTATAGCCAGACTCTTAATTATAAGGTCTTTAGTTATGGAGGATTTATCGGTCGAACGCCGGACGCGGTGTGAATCCTCCATTATCGCTAGATGATGGGATCGACTTCAGCGTTTCCGTAATCTCGCATCCTGATTGGATAGTTGATCGGCGACCACGGCTGAGGCTCGACCGATGGTACCCGGTGTCCGATGGCCGATCCGGTCGGCGACACGGCGGCGTTACCTCCTGCCCCGTCGTGTTACCCTAATATCGAGAATTCGCCCCTCCTGAATTTAAATACTTTAATTCGCTCGGTTTTCGCCACACTTGTTAATTACGTTCTTCTGAGGTTCTGAGTTTTTTTTTGTGACTGAGTCGTGTTACGTTTTCTGTAGTTAAACTGGAACAGGTAAGTATGTATAATAAAGAAGCCCGAGAAATTCCGGACTGCGGTGAACAACAGCCTCCGATAAAACGCCTAATTCTCAAGGAGCACGTGAGTAAGGAATTTCAATTGAAAGATAATCAATTTCTTGTAATGCACCTGTCGTTTCCGCAGCCTTTCGAGAATAGATGCATTCTAATTTTCGTTATTTCTATTTATAAATCGCAGTATATGCTGGTACAGTCTTTGAGCAAAATGACTGATTGCTATGAGAGAGCGTGATTATGTTAATTAAATAATTGAAAAAAGGATTTTTAAATAATAGCGAGCAAACTGGAGATAGAAAACGATTGCGGGGGGTAAACAAATGGCAAATAAAATTATTACTTTAATTGCAAATTAAAATGTATTAAACTGTAAATTAAATTAATAACGTAAATATGTGTTCTGAAAAGTGAACAATGGCAGTACCAAGCACTTAAAAATGTATATGTATAGATGTATAAATATATATAAATAGCTAATCAATATAAATGAATATAAAGTCTCTTTTGATAGCACATTGATTAACATATCCTGTTTTCTATCGGTATACACTGTATATTATGTAACGTTGACATAATTCTTTAATTATTCAGAATAATTTAGCAAAATTTGACTACTGATGTGAAAATTATACAAAAATTCGAGATAAAATGTTGCGGCACGTTCCGGTATTTCCAAAGAAATATTAGCCAACAATATTGATGTCGCACAATAATCCTTTACATATTCAAACAAGCAGAATCAAACTCGTTTCGCGCGCGCTCGCGTTCTTTTATATTTTCCAAGATGTAGAATATATAAAGACTTTACAGGGAAAAGAGAGAGAGAAGGAAAAGAAATCAAATGCAAAGTGTGCAACAGAGTTTCTTGGATACTCTCGTACTGATTGCCAGGAAAGGAAATAACGTTCACGCATGTCTTTAATAAGATTCTTATTAACTTGAGATCGACAGAGCTATTGTACAAGGACGGAATCGTAGTGATCGCGATGTCACTGGAATTTTTTTTCCAAACGTAGCTGCGCAGTCCAATTATTTATGATTAAATCCATGATTGCGAGGCGCTACTTACAATTTTCGCATTGTCGACAAAGTATTATTTAAAGACCGTGTGCATGGAATTTCGACGGTCAGCTCGTAATGCAGTATTAATTTTACGATTTATTATGACGTAGATATGTACCCGCGACGTGATAATAATCGATTTTTATTATCTGCACCTCTATTATGTATTATCATGAAAAAAACGCAGTTTCGCAGCTATACATACAATTAATTGTTGCGTCATAAGAAAGTATGTTTATCCACGAAATATCTGTATAATAATAAATCATGAGTTTAATATGACGCAACGATTAATTGTATGTATAGCTGCGAAACTACGTTTCTTTTTTGGATGATAATAATAGAGGTGCAGCTAATAAAAATCGATTATTATCACGTCGCGGGTACATATCTACGTCATAATAAATTGTAAAATTAATACTGCATTATAATTATGTAGACATTCATATCGGACGGTTGAAACTTGAAACGCTCGTGAATACCCGCGCTCTTCGATTGTTCTTCGGGTCCACCGAGAGCGACTTCGATGATCACGAAAATTGATCCAGAGCTGGCCGTTTTTCACGTCGACTTTAGTACCCCGTTGATGGCTTGTAAAATTTAAACGCTCGGCAGATGCGCACCCTCGGGATGGAATCCGTTCTCGTCGGCGACGTAGTTGACGGTGTACTTGACGTTGGTCTCAGGATCGACGTAGGAGAAGCTACCGCGGACGACGAGGCTCTCGTTCTCCTGGCCGTGGTTCGCCAGCTGGGCGGATTCCTGATGGGTCTGACCGTTGGAGAGCTCGTAGCCGTACTGGTATCCGTCGATGCCGATGTTGTCCAGCGGCGTCTCCTTCACGACGACCGCCTGGCTGTAGTCCTGATGAGGGGGTGCCGCGAGGGCGACGGCCACGAGGGCGCAGAGGGCGACGAGCTGCAGCAGAAAAGGGAACGCCAATTAATAACGCGATCTGCGCCAGTTAGCTTAATTTTCGTTAATTTTCGCGGCTGTCGATGAAAGGCGAAGTTATCAGGCGGAAAGGTCTCGACCGGATTTCTCGATGCTCTGTGACTCACGATAACAATTCCCGAATTAATCCGCGAAATTTTGCGCGCTTCACGAAGAACAAGTGTTAACTTGCTGTTAAGTCGTAATTCGAATTCGAGGAGAGACCGCGAATATACCCACTGTTCTCATGTTGAAGATGAAGGTACAGCTTACTCTCGTTGTCGGAAGAAGACTGTTGCGGGTAGCCGAAATCAGCCGGGATTTTATACCGCTTCTCCTACTGCCAAAATTTGACTGGGTCTACACCAATTCACCTCTCACCTTTCTTTCTTGTACCGCTAATTGACACGTGCGCCGATCATCGTCCAGATTTCGACCTTCGTAAAGAATTTTTCGCGAGCGACAATCGAGCGATTTGAAACTTCACGATTTAGAAATAATATCGTATACGCGATCTCTCGATAACTATTATATTAACAGATAGATTTCGCAATTTTTGTCTTGACAAAATGATTTTTATTAACAATGATATGTAATTATCATTTACTAAAAGCTTAAACGTTGACAAATCTAGCTACGTAATTAATATACGTATCCATTTTAAAAGGATTAGACAACCTTATTTGGAACTTACTTGTATAGATTAATATTAATATAAAATTAATATGTGTTGTAACTTAGTATCATAATTATGTATATTAAATATAAATACAAATTTATTTAAATATATTATTTAATAAAATATAACTGCATTTATATATGAATAATAATCAATAATTAAATACGGCATAAATATATATCTGCCGGGAATAGTTGTTGAGTTTGTTAAAAAATTATCTTGCAATTCAAAAGTAAGCAAGAGGGAATTCCACTTTTCTTCAAAAATCTATTTGAGGTATTCTCGATCATTAATTATTGATGTAACCTTTATGGAGACGTAATCTTGCGAATCCTCAGTCCCATAAATTTAGGTGACTCTGGTCTATAAAGTAGCGACAAAATTAAATTCGATTATCGGTACCCGTCTCTTTAACGTTGTGCCGTCTCTATCGGTACCTGTGATGAGATTTCTAGCCGCCCTCAAGGAACGCTACTCGCCGAAGCCTTGAAGATGATAGCAAGGTAAAAATAACATTTTAAACCTTCGATACGATCAAGGGAAACTACTTACTTAATCTATCCGAATTCTTTCGTAGTACATCTTATTGCGAAACGTATCGTCATTAACGCGATGGATGTTTTGACGGCATACGAAATTTAGGTTTACGAAATTTTTTAAAAATAAAATAGCCACTATAATAAATCTTAATATGTTTTAATTTCGCTTTGATATTAATACAACGACTGTTTTATTAAATATTTCATCAAGTGATTTTTATGATTTTTAAAAAAAATAGAATATTAAAATGTCTATAAATACGTTAAATTATGAGACAGACAAATAATTCAAGAAAATTATAAAATTTTGACAAGTCATTGTTTTATTTTCTGTTGTTTTTTAGCGTATTCTTTAATGAGATGTGATTGAAAGCAGAGCAGAAAATAGGACACATTATTGTGTTTCAAGGATGTTTAAATTATTTCATTATCAGAATTTACTACTCCACATAGCATCGTATATTGATAACATGTATATTACATCCAGATACTTTATTACATAATATAAATCGTATGCTAATTGAATTCTCGAGCATCATGCCATGTCTTTATTGTTCCATTGAAAAATACAGATCACTTGTATAACATGTCTTGTTAAGCTATTGTAATAAATTAAAATTAAATTAAATGACCAATTATTCATTCGAATCCTACGGTTGTTAATCCGTGGAGTTCGTTACACCCTCAAGATTCAATCTTGTTTCACCGAGGATACTACTTATCCATCAGCGAAGTTAGCAATAAAAAAAGTAGAATAATTTAGACACAGCAAGGATTAAATAAAGCTTAATTTATTTAAAGCTAGATTTGTCATGTGTATGGAGTGGTACGATCGAGAAGATTGAATTTCTTCGAGCGTAGCCGCGAGACCGAAAAATGTGAAAACACAGATATATGGTTTGCAAGTAGAACTCGGGTCAAAATCTAGACGGCCGGCAGATGCGCACCCTCGGGATGGAATCCGTTCTCGTCGGCGACGTAGTTGACGGTGTATCTGACGTTGGTCTCCGGGTCGACGTAGGTGAAGCTACCACGGACGACGAGGCTCTCGTTCTCCTGGCCGTGGTTCACCAGTTGGGCAGACTCCTGATGGGCCTGGCCGCTGGAGAGCTCGTAGCCGTACTGGTATCCATCGATGCCGATGTTGTCCAGCGGCGTCTCCTTCACGACCACGGTCCGGCTGTAATCGAGCGGGGGTGCCGCGAGGGCGATGGCGACGACGGCAGCGAAGGCAATGATCTAAATGTGCAAGGTAACGAAATCATTTGTCAAACGATTCGTAATTATTTGTGATAAAATATCTTAGCGTCTCTTTTACACTTTTATCGTAACTTATGATAGTCTGTCCCTGTTCCTTTCACTGTAAAGTTATATTTTTTTTCGCGAATCTTGCGTAAAAGTAGGAAATTTTAAATAACGATTTGTTTGAATGACGAATTAATACGATTGATACGAAGTGAGACACATTTCTCCTTCGGGACCAAAGATAAAACTCCGGTGATGATAATAATCGCCAGTTCTAATGCATGCTCAAGACATTTTGTGCGTTCCTCTGGGAAATTAGTGGTCCTAACTGGTCTTAACAACGTGCCGCTTGATAACGCGACGGCGCGATAACTCGTTTCCGTAGTCCTTGAAGTCCCGAACGAGCGAAAGTTTCCGAGGAGTCACCACACCGCGAGATTCACCGAGAGATCCTTATCCCGAAAACTCGTCGAGAGTTCGCGCGGACACTCTTTTCGTCTCCATCGAGAGACGGTCGTTACTGATTTTTTCGGAGAAAACACGCACCAGCTTCATGGCTACAGGCAGGTCCTTCTTTCTCAGAGAAACAGGTGGACGATCCGAGCTGAGGTGGCTCACTAAAACTGATTCGGCGTACGGCGCCGATGGGGATTATATATGGCCAGAATTGTGCGTGTGATGTGAATTTACGCCCTACCATCGCTCACGGCGTTGCCAAAATTTTCATGTTCATGTTTCGAAATCCTTAAATCGACCGGGGCCGACACCGGGCGGTGATGGCACAACGCAACCATCGACGCGCGCGGCGGCGGCGCGGCGGCGGCCGAGAATGTCAGGCCGGAATGCCTGGGATGGACGCGCGCTGGGGCGGTTTCACCTGAACAGGTCGCGACAGAGATCTCGTCGTAACTCTAATTTCTCGCCTGGCCATCGGACGCTCGCCGCCGATGATTTACGTCCCGCGTAAGAGAGAAAAGCTCCCGGAGAGATTTAATTGTCAATTCTCTCGCGGAATTTCGTTTCTCGCGAGCGCGCGAAGATCGTAATAACGCGGAACTTTGCAAGATTCGCCTGTCGAAACACGCTTGTACCATTGGTCCAGGCACTGTCGTAATTCCAGCGTTAATAGTCACGGATTAATCTCTGGGAGCAATTTCAAATGCACTTTGAGAGATAAGCTCCGCTAAAGGTTACACGTTAAATCCCTTCCCTCCTGCGGCCTCGTTAAATCTTAATCCATTGGTCTTATATTATGTTTTTTTACGTTACGCAATACGCAACAGGCTCATCTTGACGCGGATATTAACGCGCACGTGTGCATATAGCTCTAATGCGTTGTGTTTGACCAACTAACTAAATTTTCTGTGTGATCAAAGTCGATAATCCATCATGCATGACTCCTGTTGCATCACGTTACGATATTCATCGAGATCAGCTGACAGCGAAACATTTCATTTAGCGCGAGTAATAAAATTAAGAGAAGATTATAGGCGAATGGACTCATGAATTATTATATTGAGAGAAATTTTTTACGGATTGATAAATTGATATTGCATTCTCTGATCGGCCTCAGAAACGAAAATAAATATGTTTAATATATTATTGCAAATTTATATCAATTTGTGAACACTTTCTCTCAATATTAATCAATTGCTTAAAAAAATATTCATTTTCTCTTAAAAGTATAGAACAATATAAATGTACATATGTGCGCGCAATATTTTAAAATCTATTTACATAAATTGCTTTAAGAAACATATCGTATTAGCTGCTTGTAAAAATAAACATGTTACGTAATTGCGCGGCAACCCAATAATCTAGTAACATATGTTTCGATGTCCGAAAAATTCAGATGTTATAAAAGAGACGATTAATTCCTTTTTTGTTTTCCAATTCAAGAAAAACGAGTTTCTGATGTAAAGTACAGTCCCGGAACTGGCGAGGAGTGTCGCTTTCCAAGGAAGAGCCTCGGTCTATTCTAAAAATTCCATTCTTTCTTAGTCATCAATGTCTCGAGACCCCGAGAGAATTGCTGTTCACTCGACAAACATTACTCGACAAACATTACTCGCGAGACGAGAAGGAAATAATTTCACCATTTCACGATGTTTATATATAATAGCAATATTCTCTGACCGTCAATCCCGTCTCAAAGACTCGCTCGAAATCGAAGCCGATATTCAGACGGCATTCAAACTCAAATGCTCGAATTTGGTAGTCGAGATTCCGTCTCGTAAAAACATTTTAAAAGGTCCGAACCTCCTCGGGTATTTATCTTTGGTCGACGGCACACGAACAATCTTATCTGACACGAATTATATCATCGAGTAACGAAGGAGGATGATGCGCGCCGGCCGAGATTTGAAAAGAAAGTATACTGTTACATAAGTGAACGGCTTATGCTAATGATTGAGACGCAGAGAAACAGAGAAAGAGAGAAAGAAAGAGAGGGGGGGCGCATTACGGAGACTAAGGATCTTCTTCGTGGGAGGAAAGAAGTCAACGACGCGCCTTCGATCTTCTCTACAAGAATCTTCAATCTTCCACGTAACTCTCGTCCGCGTAAGAGCAATATCGTGTTCGTTATTTCATTGAGCGGCGTTCTCGGAAAAGGAATCTTTGAAAAAAAAAAAAAATTATAAATTTATTTCACGTATTTTCAAAAATCAAATTTCTCCTTGTCATTGCTCGAAGCTGTCGTTGGGATTATTCGCTTTCTCCACGCATCGTTTTCCACTTTTGTCCAACTTGTCTAAATATTGGACAATTATGCGCGCGCGTGCGTATCATTATATATTATATAATATGCCATCGCATTATTATTGCGCGTGCGGAGATCCTATCGGACTTTCTAATACGATACGTCTATGATCAAGAGCCCGCGTATCGCGCCGTTATATCATATACGCACATGTAATCGGAGCCATCGGAGGTTACACGTGGCTACGTTATATATCGATATGCACCCCGCCTCATATAATTGAATACGTTCGCGGCTGATAATACACAATGCAAGCGCCGTAGGCTAAGTTACTGATTAATACCCGGGAGTCGTTATCGTCAAATTAACTAGCCGGCACCGTTGATTTACATCATTGACGAAGGATAACATTAATATTTCCGATAGTCTCACTCACTCTATGCCCTCCCCCCCCCCGTTCCTCATTACAATTTTTCCCGCGAGTCCCTAAAGGTAGAGAATTAGTTTCTAATAAAGAAAAAGAGACTCTTATACACGGTCGATCCATATATTATTAATAAAAAATAAGAAAGAAATTAAGTCGCAAATAAATAAGTAAAAAATTGCGCGCGCCGATTTGACTCTTTCAATTAGACTATTGCAAAATTCTTGAGAAAAAAACAGAATGTTTTTATACTCTTTTAATTTTACGACTTTTAAATTTATGACAAATTTTAATGCGACATAATATGACAATATTTGAAAAGAATTAGAAATACACACACGTGTCAAATAAATCAAATGGCACATAAAATTATAAGTAAAATCTTATTTTAAAACAGGTAAATAGAGAAGACAATTTGAACGACACATTCACAGCGATATTGAGTATAGAAATTCGATTTCAGATACAAAGTATATTTGTAATTTCTTCTGTAACAGACGTTTCGCGTAATATCGGACGTAACGCCGGTAAAATTATTGTACTAAAGCCGCGAAATTCGCGAAAGGTCGTTAAGCCCGAGAGATCGAGGCTTCTGGGACACCATATATAGATGACTAGCCGAGTTAGTGCATCGTCCCGTGGCGGGCCACGTCAGATCGTGACTCTTCCTTTCTGCAGTGGAGCGTCTTCTCAAGGCGCGATGTTATTGTATAATCGATTGTGTGCGCGACGATGCTGCGGACGGTGCAGCTGGCTGCAGAGGAGACGCGGGCGATCATTCCGGGATAAACAGATGCGAGCTGTCCGTCACGCGTTGCGTTGTTACGCAAAAGATCCTCAGACTCCTCAGAGGTGTTGCGTGGTATCGCGGACCCCGGAGGTTGACACCTGATCTCTATCATCCTATGCTGACAATTAATAATCTGCCTGCTGGCAATTTCACTGACAATTTCGGCAGCAATTTCCACGAGATATCGGAAGACGGCTTCACGATTAAGCGAGCTAAAAAAGTCACAATTTCAAACGGAGAAGCAGAGCGAATGGAAATCTAAACGGGATTGAGATCTCAAATGTCGAGACGCGCGCCTCGCGCGCTTTTCCTCCTTTTTTACGAAAAATAGCTAAAGGAATATACGAGAGTTTACGTGTCCGGGAAAATTGCCTGTCTCGTGTCGCGACTCCAACAGGGTCGGGCTTCCCGTGGAGCGGGCCCGTCGATCCCGCTGGGAAAAAGACGAGGCTGTCGCTTTTCAACGAGGAACTCGCGCACTCGGGTCGGGGAATTTCGCAAGAGATCCTGCTGGACCGCGCGCGCGAGGTCGTCGCCGTTGCCGGCTAAAGGCGCACCTTGCGTAACATCACCGCCGCGAGCACGACGGCACGGATCCTAAATGCCACACTCTGTCGGCGGACGGACGGCGGGCTCTGTACACCGGTACCGGCTGCGCCGCGCATGCATTAGACGACGAGGTGAAGTCGCATGGTACGGCGTATTTCTGATCTATCGTATTCTCCCTCCTCGGTTAAAGGGGAAACTGATATACAGCTGGCCTAGCCAGCTGTTGAATTTACGACGAGGCGGTAAAACGGATCCGAGAGACCGTCCTTAATTGGTATTCTTTACGATTTCTCGGATTCCTCCGGTAATTGGCATTACGCGTCCCGCTAATTACGATGTAAAGCAGCGTTCCGAGCAGCAGAGGCCACTCTCAAGACGCGCGGCAGGCCTCGGTATTTACAAATCTCTCTTTCGAGATGTTATCTCGAGAAGAGTTATCGGTGTATCTTGATTCGTCGTGCGAATCGCGATAAAATGAATCTTACAATTAGTAAAATTAAGATTCGAAATACCGCGGCATTTAATTAATATCTTTGGGCCTCTGCGGGGACTTGGCGTTGCACACTTGCACCGCGGCGAAGCAGCCGCCGCTCGTCTGACCAGTCCTATCGCGAACTACTGAGCGCGGCTCGCGGTAATTCATATCCTTCGAGTATCCTTCTGCGCGCTACACGGCCGCGCGTCGATTGATTTACCTTACCTCGCGATAAATAAACCATCGCCGAAGGCGCGAGCCCACCGGGTCGAATCAGCCGCGTGCATTTGCCGCGTGCGATACGATTACTCGGCGATATATCCTCGTCGTAATTCACTCGCGGGATTCTCCTTGCGTACCACGCCGGTGACGTAGCCGGAGATAAGATAATTACATCAGCAGGATGTGACCTCTTGCCGGTGAGGTCCGTCGAGGGTGCTTAAAGGTGGCGATGAATAGTAGCCGGCACCGCGAAAGGTGAGCCTATCGATGAAAGAACATTTCGCTTTAAATTATATCGTTATGAGGTATGGATACATATGTGTATATCTTCAAGAGATTGCAAGGCATTCTTTAATGCCGCACTTCTTTTCTACATCGAACAGAAAAGAATCGTCGCGAGACATTCTTCTTCATTTTACGTGAAAAATTCAATGAGACCCATTTAGGCTGTGAGTTGTATCGGAGTTTACGAGTTTTAAAATTTTCTCTATTTTTCAATCTTATGCAATGCATATAAAATTATTACGAACAACCTTTTCAAAGAAATTAAAAATGCAAACATATATCAAAATATATGTTACATAAAATTGTAAGCAAAAATTTTATTTGGAGATATGACGCGAGCTGTAGTTCGTGGGCTTAACGAGACGTTGATGTATGGGAGAACAAAGACGTAACAACGAAATCGCAAAAGGAGATAATCGAATTGCGAGATAATTGCGCTCGCATACGAGCCTTCTCTCGTAAGGCGATCCGGAAAACTCACGCTGCGCCACTTATCGCGGAGATTTACATGCCGAATGAAGGCAAACAACGGCTTATCTTCGGTAGAGGATCAATGCCAGAGCGTTCCGTGATGAAAAATGCAGATGTTCTTCCCTTCTACCTCGCGCCTGATCCAATGTACATAAATCCAAATCCATTCACGCAGCCAAGTGAGCCAAGAAGAGGCAGATAAATGTAAAACTGGCTCCCGGAAGCGCGGGTTTATTTCCGTTAACGGCGGAAACGATTATTAAGATCAAGGCCAAAGTTACGAAGAATACTTTCTCGTATCCTGATTATCAAACACGTCGACGTTTTCGTGAAGTCGTCCCAAGCCGGTTTGGTCACCAGTCAGAATACACACAGATTTTTGCATATTCCGCGGAATCTATGGACTCCCATAATCGAAATTCATTCATGGGAAAACTGCTAACTAAGTATCTTGCTAAATTAATGGTCGACCTTTTTGCCAGTATTATTCTCGATTACTATTTTCAAAGCGAACGCGCGGAGGAAACGAACACGTTCAACAATTCGTGCGCGATATATCGATAAAACGCGCGTACATTCATCTTTGTACGTTGCAGAAGGCCATCACGAGAAGGAACGCTCGAACGGAGAGACGTCGGAAAATTATCAATTACTGCCTCCTCAATTTCTTAGAAGCGCGCTTGGCTGCGCGCAGGCAGCTCGCATTCATTATTCGCCGATAATCTGCCGGGACCCCGCCGTGAACTTTTCCTCAAAGAGACTGGCGGAGCGAATGAACCGTGCACTCACGTGAAAATGCACCGTGACACATTTTATCTCATTCAGGACAACGCGATTAAGTATACGATCGGCGCGTAATCCCGCGCGTCGAGATTCTGTTACGAAGGAGGATGCGTCCGATCTCTCGCCTCACATTCCGCGTCCCGGTGACATCGTGCAATCGCGCCCGCGGAAACGCAATCCCGTTCGACATTTGAGACTCCGGGGCAATATCGACCGGATAGAGCACGAGCGAGAGCACTTCTCGCAGTTTCTCACGTGAGGTTGCCGATCGCGACGGCCGACCTTTGCAGCCGGTTGCGCGATCGAGAAGAGGAACGTGTTTCTGTCGCTCCTGCAGCCGACAAAGAGTCAAGTACCAACAATCAGAGTTGGTAAAAATTATATATATTTTTTTTAAATAAGAAAATACTATGTCTTTTACATGTTATTGCACGTTTAAAACATGTTTTAAATGATGTTAAAGAGACACGTTTCAAACGATAAGTATAAACATTTCGAACATGTTTTAAATGTGCAATGATATAATATGAGTATATTATACGTATATATTCCAGATCACACATTTTATGCACTATTTTATAATATATATTTAATTCAATCTGTGTTAAATTTTTTCAAAGAAAGCACATTTTAAACCTCTATTTAAAATCAATATATTTATTTAAGTTAAGTAACATAAATTATAAGAGAATTGATGTATTTACGAAACTAAGTAAATTCTAGAAACGTTGTTGCAGATTTAGCAGAATGTATATTTAATTGAATCTGTCGAACTTTTTTTAAAGAGAGCACATTTTAAATCTCTATTTAAAATAAATATATTTACATTATTATCATTTATGTTAAATAACATAAATTATAAATTACAAGAGAATCGGTGTATTCACTAAACAGAGCAAATTCTAAAAAAACGCTATCGCAGATTTCGTAGAATAGCGAAAGCACAATACGATACAAGTAAATATCGTAAGTGCGTGCGAAAAGATCGCGTCGCGACGCGACGTCGCGCTGCATCTGCCGCGAGCATATTGCCAGCGCGCGACGCTCACGATGCACGAACGAAGCGAGCACGAAGTGGCGGGTTAAGAAGAGAAGGAGAGAAGAGAAGCTGGTCAACTCGTTGACATTTACTCGCTTTCGCGAGTCTTCCTTTTTTTTTCTTTGTCTCACCGCGAGACGCGGCGGGCTGTGTACTTATTGCAACGTCCTTGGAAGTCGGGTTCATCATCGCATAAGCTCACATCTCTCTCATTCTCTCTTTCTTTTTGAATTGTCTCACTAAATCGATCTCGAAGAATTTTATTTGCACGTAAATGGCACGCTGACGGTCCTTCAATATCGAAATTACGTGTCACGATCTTGCAATAGCGCGTTAAAAGCGCGACTGGAAGATCGAAAAAAAGTGTCAATGAGATCCATTAAAGGTAAACGGCTTCACATATTCGTTCGCATCTTCGACTTTTATTCGGAATCCGCTCCGGGCGATGGGCGTTCAACCAGTAATTAAATCTCTCGCGTTTCGCCGAACTTCTGAAATCGAAAACTGAGGGCTGCTGTGTCGTCCATCACGCATAAATCAAATTTATTTCTTTAATCTCTATCGTTGCGAAAGACGAACAATTTTTTTTAAATAATATAAATTTATTGTTCGGAAATGTATAAATCTCTTGGAAATAAATATAACTCGGAAAAGATTCAAAGATTTACATAATTATCCAATTTTTCTAGTCTTACAAAACTTAATACAAAAATTAATAAATAAAAGTTATGAGTTGTATATTCAGTCCTAGATATTTCCAAGGATTTTCTTTTATGTTTCTGTGTGCGAAACCTAAAGCTTGCGTTTTCCTTGCCTAGCCCGAAGTCTGCCTCGGTTGCATAATTTTAACGTACGATATAGACATTTCGATAGATTACCTGGAATTTAACACCGCGCCGTCCTTACTTGGAATTTAAGGTTGTAACCCCGCACGTGATGCCTAGCTAATGCAGAAAAGGTCCCTCATTGCGCGATTCTCAATGTACTATCTGTGCGCCGCCCCCTCGTAAATCATTCATCACCGATCCCCCGCGGAGGAGGGTGAAATTCGTTCTCTATTGGAAATAGCGACGTCTTCAATTGACATTTTAATACGTCGCTTGTAACTATTTCACTCACTTACGCTGTCTCGTGATACGTTATTAAAGTTAACGAGACTTCGTTGTAGCTTAATCTTTCGCGAGCGATGCGCGGTGACGCAAAATTTCCCAATCGCTTTTTTTAAATGCTGATTTATTCATCTTTGTGTGGGCCCTATCTTTGGCATATTTCGACTCGACGCGAAAGATTATTCGACTTTCCCTGTAGATTTTTGATTTTTATGCATTTTTCGGTTTCTCAGGAATTTAAGAATAAAAAATCTTTGTGTTAACTCGATTAATCACAAGTTTCATGACGAGAAGCTTCACTAATGAAGCAAAACCTTGACAGAAGATTAATTAAAATAGCGAAGTCTCTTGAGGTGTCTCGTCATCTCTAACAGGTGTAACGTTTCTGTGATGATGCAAGAAATCAAATAAGGCTCCTTACTAAAGTAAAATAAAGTGTTGTGCTTACGCGTGCAATAAAATACCTCGCGTACTTTGAAGACGCATAATGCTCATCGTACAAGCAATCGCATTGTAAGTTTGCTAATTTCTCTGAGAGTCATCTCTGGGTGCATACATATGTGTATGTGTGTATGTGTATGAATATTTACTTGATGCATAGTAATGTATAGAGAAATCGAAGTTTGCAAAACACTTCGCTTCACTAGAGTTGTGCCGAAAATTGAAAGCGCTTGCTTGAAGGGTAATTAATAACGATACGATTGTTACGAGGTGTGATATGATAATCGAAGTTTAATTAATTACCGCGGAATTTACCGTATGTAAATGGGTCGTGGAATTAAAGAGAAAGAGAGAGAGAAAGAGAGAGAATCATCTTCTTCGTGATCTTTGCATAATCGATGTATAATCATCGGAGTCTGCGTTTACGGTCGCGAATCGTGACGAACACTGACTTTCTCACGTACAAAAAGCGTAAAGACGAAAAGATGGGAGCCGTTTCGACATTAGAACGTCCGAGACCTGGTGCGCGGCACAAATCGTTTTTTACATCGGAGCGACAGGCAAAACCATCACGTTACGTCCAAGCGACATTGTCCGCCTCGGGCAAACCCAATCGTAATGCATTCAATTGTTACGATATCCTCGTTGTCTTCCTGAGATTTTCCCTGTACCCAACAAGAAGAACAACGCTACCACAATGCTATATCGAGAATCTATTTGTAGCAAAAATTCTTTCGGCATAAAATACGTCGAAGATATTTCTGGCATCGATGACGGCGACATTGGGCAATATTCAAAAATCTGGAGATGCCCAAGGATTAAACATTGAGAGATTATTTTTGTTACACGCACGAGAAAGAGAGAGAAAAGGAAAACAAGGGAGGGGAGGATGGAAGAAAGAGCGAGGAAGAAAAAAATATTATCAACGGGCGAAGAGACGCGGTGGCCGGAGGCGCGCTCCTCCTCGCGAGCGCTTCGCCGTCGCATCTTCTGAAATGGCAAGGTCACCGGTACGTTACGTCACCAACTTTCCTCCGGTGTGCGCGCGTATACGACTTCGAGAAAACCAAATGTCACAATGACCAAGGACGTTTCGGCCGCGCGTAATGTAACGTCGCCTACGGCCGGCGACGATGAAACCGCGGCGCGGCAGGAATCCGCGCCACGGGGAGTTTCGGCTTTCACATTTTCGGGTCGAGATCGGGCGAAGATCGCGCGCGCGCTCCAGGTGCATGCGACGACGCATCTCCCGCGCACGACCGTGGCCTTGTTCGAGTTGCGTTCGTCCGCGAAAACGAAAGCAGAAAAGAAGAGATGAACGGGGGCCCGCGAATCCGCGCGATCGAAAAGAATTGGGGCCGCGCGAAGCCGCGAGATCTCAAAGTCCGCGAGATGAAGAGATGAGATTAATGTCTACCATTGTCTACCATGTCGTTCTAAGAATTAGAAAAAGATAAAAAGTAACTTAAACCAAGATTAAAGTTAATCTGCATTGGTGAAAATGGACATAAGAGACCAAAACCCATCGAGTATATATGTAATGAAATTTATATAAGACGTACGATCTCGCCGTTACATCTTCACTTGTGCGCAAAAAAGGGTACTTTACGTTCGAAAGTTCGCTTACTTTGAAGTAAATTTCAGGTAAATTTCAGACGGACGACGGCGGTTAATTCATAAAATCGGGACCGAGCTTATCGCGCTGGCGCGAGACGAATAAAGATCGTACGCAGCGATTGAAGTCGTCGCATTGTAATTTGTAATATGATGAGAACGGGAACAATCGTCTTTGTGCAGCCGGGTCGCCCTTGGCAATGATTCCGCGGATTCCTGCCGCGGAAAACGTTTCGAAGGCGTCATTTCGCGATGCACCTGAATGAACAGCGGACGGAGTAGACGCACACAAATATAAATACGCGAGCGTGTTCCCGGGTGTTTCAGAATGAGAGGGTCGTTGCGCAACGCGTAAACGCACCAACACGACGACGACGACGAAGGCGCATCCAGGCGCAGCGCGATCTCTTCGTGCGGCATATCGATGCGCCGACGTCTAATTCGAAATATAATTGCGCACGGCGTCGTTGTAAATGCACGTAGATGCGCACATTAACGGCATGCACGGTCGTAAAACGCACGAACGTCGCGTGCATAACTCGTTGCATCGGTAAATATCATTAACGCCGTAAGACAAGGCGGTGGAACGTCGTTAGGTTCCGTCACGCCTTTATCGTCCTCGGCGAGCACGCTTAAGTAAATGGCATTTTTATTTGCGCGTGAAGAATTAATGACTTATGTAATAAGCTCATTATTTTAAATCGCATTTGTTCGGCTTATTTGTATCTGCAATCGGAACGCGGGATACCTGTATATCAGGATTCTCGGTAGCGATTACGATTACGCGCGAGTAATATTAACTGCGTGGGGAGGGGGAGGGCGTCGTTATTCCGTCACTCGTTAGTGTCAAAACTTAACACGTAAATTACAGCTGATTTCTGCCAATTATAATCAAATTTGCATTTCTGTGTTTACGCTTTGAAGCTCGTTTAACGTGAGGTACGCGGTGAAACAGGCGCGACGCAGCGATATCGCGAATTTGCGAAAGGCAGTAACTGCCCCGAAAGCTATCTTATTTTTTACAAAACCGCAAGTTTAATAAATGTAATTAAATAAAGTTGATTTTATACTATATATATATATATATAATCGACTTTAACGGTATGTACATATATATAATCAACGTTAATTATACGTACATATAAATATAGAATTAGCAAATTATAATTTGATGTTTCATATAATTACAAATTATATGAAAAATTTGTAATCACAATATAAGGGCTTTTTGATTGCATGGTTATTTCAATACCTATATATTCACTTTTAGTAGAGTTAGAATAAAAAATAATAGAGCTGTAAGAACCTACATGCCAATGGATATAAGACTTGATAAGAAAAGCAATTATTCATTTTAGGGAAGATATCCTAAGATCTCCTTTTTTCGAGAATATGAAATTTTCTCAAATTTTACGGTATTTTTACGGTAAAATCTGTCATAAAACAAGGCTCATATTACAGCAAATGTACCATAAGTTATCGCAGCAGCGTGCGTTTGCAATGCAAAGCAATACAAGCCCGCAAACGAGCAGCATCTAACGGCGATCGTACCGTCAGATCGCGGATGCATCCTTGCTGCGGGAGAGACTCATCCGCGAATCCGTCGGGGGCTGTTGCTGCTGCACGTGCTGCAGGTGGGGGGATGTGCAACGCGGCACCGCGATTTTCCTATATAAAGGCAGATGCACCGAGAAATCCTCGGTATCTACGTATCGGTCGTCGTTTAAGGACGAAGGGCCGCGAAGGATCGTTCGCAGATCGTTCGACCAAAAGATCCTGGCGCGATGAAGACGGTGGGTGCTATCTTCTAGAAATCTAGAGAGACAGAGGGAAAGAGATATACGTTGTACTCTAGATATATCGAGATCGTCAGCGACGCGATTGCTCTTCTTTAGACCTCTCGGGGCGGGACGGAACGGAAGAAGGGACCGAATCGTGAGAGGGTCCCCGCCGATTTTTTCGGGCCGGGTATCCTCCCGATACGGACGCAGCCACCCAATTTTTGCGCAACAGTGAAAGTGAAGAGGATTTGTGACATTTGTGCGCGCGTGAGATTACGCACACTCGTTCGCGGCGTGATAGACGTAGCCGCGGGAGAACGTCTACAGGGTCGCGGAACGGCTGTAATTTCGATGATTAATTTGGAGTACATTTCTATCTTTTGTTCCTCCTCGATTTCAAGGGAAATCTGACAGCGACCTTTTAATATTCGAATATATTATTTAAGCAGAAATCTCAAATCGATATCCTAGAAATTCGGGTCAAGTCGAGTTTAAGTGTGCTTGTGTTTACTTACTTACTTATTCCGGCCAATTCGCGAGAAAGTTTCGTTTTTTTACGATATTATGTAACTCGAAAAAAACTCAGGCTGAGTCGATAAATCAATTAACGAGTCATCATTTCTCTGAATAAACGAAATTATTGCAATTAAGATCTACGACACGTTGTTTGCCGTGCAAGCGATATTACTTGATTTTATTTCGTAACACACATCTGATAGTGACAGCTGAAAGATCAGATTCCGGGAAACGACCGAATTTTCATCCGCACAATGACTCATTATCAACAATACATTTGAAGAAAATGTTTAAATTATCTTGCGGTAAAAGATATACCTTTAAATTCAATTAAAGATTAATTTAACAGAAGTCAACGGCGACGAAGAAAGACGATACGTTTTGTTTCTCTTCCCTTAACGAAATGATTTTCTTACCTCTCTTCGTCACGCAGGTGTTCGTCATCCTGGCGCTCGCAGCCGGCGTTCTCGCGGCGCCGCAAAATCCGAACGACATCACGATCGTGAAGCAAGAGGAGTCGAATAACATAGGGGTAGGCGGGTACCGTTTCAGCTATGAGCAGAGCGACGGCCAGAAGAGGGAGGAGACGGCGGAACTGAAGAACGAGGGCACCGAGAACGAAATAATGAGCGTCGTCGGTAGCTTCAGCTTCATTGGGCCGGATGGACACACGTATAGGTACGTGAGAGCGCACTATGGGACGTTTGTACCTGTTTTTTGGACAAAAATAGCAAAAATTAAAGTGAAGTTCCATAATATTTCAAAACTCTAAAAGCTTCGACAAATAGTAATGACACATAGGGAAAAATTTGAGACAATTTATCTCCACTGACCTTCCACCAGCCTGCGTCGACTCCATCGATCCTCCTCCGATTCTCCGTCGATTCTCCACCGGCCTGCGTCGACTCCATCGATCTTCCACCGACTCCAAAAACCCCTATGCACACAAATTCATCTCATGAAAACCAATCTTTCTAATTTTGATTTAAAAAAACAGGTACAAACGTCCCATAGTGGATCGCCGTGAAGATCATTTTAGACGACCCGTAATTCGACAGAATTCTATTTCCAATCTTATATTCTGTGTTTTTATGTGTACGTGTGTGTATTTTATATACGTATTACGATTCTTCCGAAGCTGAAGATTCTTTCAAAGCGTCGAAGAAATTATTCTTTAGATGAAACATCTACTTTGGTCTATTTCGGTCATTCTAGAATTTATAAAAATTTAACTTTAATCATTAAAGACTTACAATTAGATCTGCAATTCATGTTAAATTCATATCTTAAAATTCTATATTTTTTACATACATTTCTTATATTTTTTTATATGTATTTTGATATGTATATGCATTTATATTTTATGTACGTATGTATTTAATTTTCAAGTGTCTTTGTATTGCACGGCGCGTTATCGAATTTTACCCTTGGACTTTAACACGAATTGTGAATCGTCTAAGGTGATCTTTAGGATTACAAAAATGATTACAGGCTCGAAAAATCTTATCGCTCGCATTGTTCGGGAATATATTGTTTGGACAGTTATCTTTAAACAACCTCTTCTCTAATTGCAGGGTCGATTACACCGCGGATGAGAACGGATTCCAACCGAAGATCAATCTCGTCGCAAAGTAAACAGGCTCGAGGACTGAAGATACATTATCTTAGGTCGTTGACGTACACTCTCGTGTATTTACACACGAATTAGAATACTTCTAATTGTATGACACTGCGAGGCACGCGATTCACTGATGCGAACGGCAATGGGCTGGCCTTGGTCGCTGATTCGATCGAGCTTCCCTGCGATCGTTCTTTCCTGGCCGATTCGTTTTCGCGAGTTCCGTGATATCTTGCGATATCACGGTATCTTGCGAAGGGAGAGGATACATGTACATCATTTCTTAAAATCGACAACAATCGCGCGATCGCGTAATTGGACTAAATTTCCTAATATTTCGCATCGTCTTCGCTCACTTAAAATCAAGAATGATTCTTCAGACAATATATCACGAGTATAATTAACAAAATTATTTCGTTCGATACTTTTTCTCCATTCGCATGGAGAGCGTCCGCGAATGTCGCGCAATATCGCGATGAATGGGTCATGTATTCGCGTCTCCTACGAGTGAAACGCGTGCTTACTCGCAATATGCCAATATGTATCATTCAGTTTCTCGAAACTGCCACTTTGAACGAACACTTTGAACGAGAGACGTCTTTCGTTTACAATCTCTATCTTCCACCAGCGAGGCGACGATGCAGCACTCATTGGAGCGCCGCGGTACCTGTTTCTCACCGGCGCAACCTCTTTCTCCTTTTTTTTTTATACATGTATCTCATTATCTATTTCTATATGTATCTATAACAGAGGACAATTCGTGCAAATAAACTTGTATACATAAATCTCCCTGTGATTGTTTACCAAGTGTGGTGTCGTGGTTTCTACAATGAATGAAGCCCACTTTAAACGATCTGCAGTTTGCATTCAAAATTTCAAGATAGAAGTTTACATTTATAATTTCTTATGCTGTATTTTTATGTATTTTATTATACATATGTATCTTGATTTTTTAGTTGCTTTTCGTATTACACTACACACGAAATTATGAACAGAATAGTAGCCTAAATTCTCACGTAAATTACAGATCGTGCGAAGTGGGTGTAACATTGAACTTCTCTCTTACTATAATTATATAAATAGATATACATATAATAGTTCATAAAGTATATAATAATCTTTTAATCTCCCTTAAATGACTTATAATCTGCATCGGAATTTAGGACAGAATTCTCTTTATAATTTCATATTGTTTATAATTTCCGAGTTTTTATGTATGTATTTTATAGACAAATATTTGAAGAATCCAAATACATGTACAAAATATTAAAATACACATACACACACATCAAAATACGCGATATATAAAATTATACGAATCCTAAAATCCGATACGAATTATAGATCGTTTACAATAGGTTTTGGGATGAGAACAAGAATTGGTTTTCACGATACAAAAAAGGATATTTAATTCATTATAAAAAGATGTAATATTAGTCATTTATACTTACGTTAATAAAATATCAGTTAGCGCAGCAACTTTAATATAATAATAATTATTATAAATCAGATTGTATATAATTATTAATATTAATATTATTGCTAATATTAATGTGTAAGCTCGTAATTTTATATATAAAAATCTCTTAATTACATTAGTAAATACTAATTTCCTACGATTAGCCTATGTACAATCTCTTCAATATGTACTATATCGAAATAATGTCTAGCTTTGAAATTTATGGCAACTATTTGGTAAACGTATTGGTAATCAAGTATTTAAAAAATTTATCATAATTAAACATGATGTGAAAACTGGAATATTGTGCAACTGTACGATTGAACAATACCGAAATAAGATTACAATAAAGCCAAAAGTCTCGATGAAACAATAGCTATTAATCTTTTTCTTGTCAACTGTAAATAGACTGCGCAGTTTCAGAAGATATGAGGATGTACCGAATATTTAATATATATACCCATATATATTAAATATTTCAGTAAAGGTATTGAGCGGGTAGAACTTCATGAAAACTTGCAAATTTTGATTTCCAACAAAATGGCTATTGAAGTTTAATGAAATATTTTATAGATTGCGTCCACGATTAAAAACCAAATTAATTCACTCGAATATCTATATTAAAACAATTAATTGATTATTTGTAACACAAATAATATGAAACGTATCGCTGATGAAAATTTTAACGCGGCCAAACGTAGTACACATTCGCTACTTCCTTATGTATAAATACTCGCATTGTTTATATGTATATGTATATATCAGTACATTTTATATTTTTTTTACATTTGCATCATTTATATATCGATTAGATGCAAGTAGCATATGTCTTAGTAAAGCGAAATAGATTTTTCTTCTTTTTTTTTGCAAAGTATTTTAAACGAAGTATTTTATCCTATATTTCGATGAGCAATGCATCATGTGTCGATGCATACGCATGTCTCCTATCACAAATCGATATAAACGTACATGAATACGTTGCTTGAGATTAATGAATTTAAACTTGATTTAAGCTTTGTAAATAGAACTTCTGGACGATCCCCAAGCTCTTATTAAGTTTAGAGTTTTATTTAATTTCGACATCCATTGTAATCCTTCTTCTTTTGAGTCAGCTAATAAAAAGTGGCTGCAAACAGAAAATTAAGAAAAATTGTATTCTAATTCTAACACATTCCATATTAACGACAGAAGTAAAAGACAATGATACGTACTCGGTTATGGTTTGTTTTCCATCTGTCTTCGTAATAATATTACTAGTGTCTCCAGGTTGCGCGGGTCTCGATATCTGGATTAAAAATGTGTACGGACGAGCGTATTTTTCTCCGTTTATAAATCGTACATGCTTTGTAACTGCATCTGCAATCGCGATACCACAGAAATTAAATTAATAATAATCGGTGTAGAAATAATATGTAGAAATTATGATAGTTGGAAGTTCAAAGTTAAAGTTACCCTCCAAGTCGAGACATCCTATTGGGTTTTTCTTGTGCTCGTCCTCAGGATGTACCCAACAGTAAAGTTTAGCGTCTTTAAGCCAGCACCATCTTCGACGCCAAGCACCCAAGTTTGTAATATCTTCGTAGAGAGTTAAAAATCCGCGATATTCCACCGACACCGAGAGCTTACGCAATATACGCATTCGCAGGTGTCCTTCCAGAGGAGAATGTGACGATACCTGAACAGAAGATGCACATTATGCATGTGAATAATAAGCACGTTAAAATTATAAATCTCTGCCATAATAGAGAATTAATACGCACTCCGAACAAAGTAAATTGCTCGTAATTTATTTCACCCAGGGTAAGAGTCGCAGTCCCAGATAATTCGAAAGCAGGTGATCTGATTACGTTTGGACCTGCTGGGCTCTGTATATCTGGCATTACAAACTGATTCTTCTTCTTTGGCGTCCTATTGACCGCCTGCAAATGGATAACAATATTAAATATGACTGTTATTGTGTATTTGTAGTATATTTTATTTTAGGTTTTAAAAAACCTAGAAAGAACCTTGCTTCTAAACTTACTTTCAAGTTATGATTGATATGATACTTCTTTTCATGTGGCAAATATTTTGGGTGCGTCTGGAAAGTGTATACTTCAACAAGAATTTTGAAATCACTGTGCAAATTATCAAGTTTCAACATTGAAGTAAAACGAATACACGAGTCGCCTGGTTCAGCAGTCGCTGCTTGGGTAGCGACCACTTCTCCTAAGTAATACATCAAGCAGACGCAATGAAGATATGTATCTGCAACAATTTGCAAGATTATTTTGATACAACTTCGTGTGAAAAAGTAACGTAAAACATTGACATTACACTTACTCATGTCCATGTTTCGGAAATACTCTTGTTTGAGCGGTAACGTAATAGCAGAAATAGTTAATGACCCACTCCCCTCTGCTTCCGGCGAACCTGCCTTAGCAGGTATCAGTGTGCCTTCGCGTTTCAGCCTTTGCACTTCATTCAATGCAGCTTGGCGTTTATGAGCTAGAAAAGGAGTAGAAAAAGGACCGTTTTGTAACAATACTTAAGTTTTGTGTATGCATATAACATTAATACAAAAATAAAAACTTACTAGCAACGAGCAGAGCCCATTCGCCTCCGACGTGCTCACTAGAACCATTGAATTCGACAGTAGAAAGACATAAATTCAATGCTTTGCTAGCTTCTTCTATCTTCTTCTGTTGTGTTCCAACTTCATCCAATAACTTCTTCACTTTATTTTCTACCAAAATAGCTTCGTCTACGCGTTTCTCTGCATTGGAAACTGAATTCGATTCTGTTTCATATCTTGCAACTGAATTAGTTTTAGCCAACTGAAATTATAATAATGTTATAGTATTTTTCCCCATCAATTAAGATATTAAACAACTTACTTGAGATTGTTGTCGTCTGTATGCACTAACAGTGCGTACTAATGGTATGACGCGCTTGCCACCATCCTCTAGTTTATTTGAATCTTTTAAAGGCGAACGATATCTGTGAAATTAAAAATAGTTTCTAGAAAACAAGTTAAGGAGCAAGAAAAATATTTTCAATTAAAAAAACGAAATGTATGATTGACTGTACTTGGAACTATTGCCTCCCATCACGGTTGTATATACCGTGCCTCCCATCGACAGACGTTCGCCACCTTTATTTACTTTAGGCGGTGTTGGACCTTCCTCTCTCACGTCACCCAATTCTTCATCAAGACACTCGTCTAAATACTGATCCATTTCATCGAGTACTGAAATGTCTGAGGTGGTGCTATCTGGATCCGGTTCTATGCATCTCTGTAAATGTAATATTTAAAAAAAATTAAATATATCTGACGTACATCTAATAATCTACAATATCGCATTGACATTAATCTTTGTACATCGTATACCTTTTTGTTGAACATCGAACGTTCATCGAGTGCTTGCAAGATACTGCGTCCAAAACTCGTACGCCCAAAAGATGAATTTTGTACGCTTTCTTGATCACTTTCAGTTTCCTGGTCAGTTTCAGTTTCAGTTTCATCATGCTGCAAAAAATTGAAGACAAAATTATTTCTTTGCATATATGTGTGTTTATATGTATATTTTTAGTTTTAATTATTTATTTTACTCGAATATAATAATCGGCTTCAGAGGCCGTCTCGGTTTCAGTTTTCTCGTCGAGAGTAGCTGTTACAGGTTCGGTACTGTCAACAGTGTATTCTGTATCGCTATCGCTTTCTGTAACGCTCTCGCTTTCTGTAGCTTCAATCTCGGATAAATTTGGATAAAGGGATCCTGGTTTCGGAGGACACACGCGGATACGTTTGATATCGGATGTCGCATTTAAATGTTGGACCTTGGGTGGGCTCCCAGCAACTAAAAGAAAAAATAGAAGACAAACTCACCGTTAGTAACAAGTATTATAACAGAAGAAATGTAGAAAAGAAATGCTCTTTTTTACGTACCCTGTCTTTTCACCGAAGATGATTTACTGTGATACGATATGATTTCCGGATGTGGTAATGGCGGCGGCGGCGGAGGTTGGGCGATATGATCCTACATTTAATAAATAAAATAAATAATTTATTATGTCACGATAAATATGTTACGCTATTCTCCTACGCATAAAGTAACTTGATCTTACAGGAGCAGGAGTCGGTTTCACTGGGCAAACAGGCGAATTCTTCGGCGACGAGGATTTGCCACCTCCTTCGCTGCTCTCGCTCGTTCGGACACAAGATTCAGCGGCGGCACGAGCAACCTCCTTATTGGCATTAAACCGCGAGCGTAACATGCCTAATTCACGCTGTCTTTCAGTGTGAGTAGCTTGTAAAATGCGATTCTCCATTTCTTCCACTTTGTTTCTATTGTTGCCTTGCTCGAACATCGCACGTTGTTCGAGAACTGTTCTGCCCGGGACATCGGCGTTTCGATTGTTCATCGGAGATGAATCTAAATATGATGAATATTATTATTATATTATTGTTAGATAAATCGTACAGAGAACAAATGTTCTCACAATTACAAAAAATTATATATACCTGTATTAGATTGCTTGTCCTTTTCCTGTAACTTTTTAGGCGGTATCGACATTGTAAGCGGCGCTTTGGGTATTAATGCTTCTCCTTTATTTCGCTCGAAAAGCGCCATTCTTTCGGCAAGCGACATTTGAGCAGGATCTTTCGCCTTTGACTCAGTGCTTTTAGCTTCAAACATCGACGCTTTACTCAACACCGAACCTGATGGTTGGACCACAGTCTTTGGCGAACCGCTAAATAAAGTTCTCGACGGTAATCGAGAACTGCTAGTAGTATTCGCGCTTTTAACATTTTCAGGAGTATTAGAAATTTTACTGTCGTTGCTTCTAGAAGAGTTAGCCGGACTTGCGGTCGCATCACCTTCCATTTTCTTGCTTCTTGGTGAACCCTCAAACTTATCAGGCGTAATTCGTTTCTTTTCCATCTGCTGATGAGCAGAGCTTGTGAACTTGTTAGGTGATACATGACTTGTAACTGCGTTTGATTCCTGGGAACAATGCTTATAGTCATACACAAGACGAGAATTGCTTTTCGTACGACTAAAGCCTTGAGCCTCCTGTAAATATTTTTTGCTATCCAAATATTCTATCCAAATATTATTCAATCACTACTTCCTTTCTTCTAGAGACATACAAAGTGCAGCAAAGTAAAAAGATAGCGATATAAAAATCTAACACGTGTCATATCTGAAGCATCTTTTTGATTTTATATAACACAACATGAAAAGTTTTACGAAGCTTTAGTCTTTTAGTCTTTCATTTTTTAAGGATAAAATTAGAACATCTTACCAAATTTTCTAATGTGGTTTTATCCCATTTTAATTGTTTAATTGGACTTGGATCTTTGCTCTTTCTCCCATTGTTGGCAGTAACCCATTTCTTACTTCCACTCGTACTTGGTTGCGGCTCCGATATATTTTTTACTTGCTCATTAAATTTTGCTTGTATTTTCTCTGCTTTACTGTTTTCTACCTTGCTCTATAAAATAATTATAATCGGATACGCAGATTTAACATATCATTTTGTTAAAATAAAACTTTAAAATTTTAAATTAAGTGTTATAAAATACCTTTGAATTAGTTAATGTTGGATGAGATAAATCATCCTCCCAATTGTTAATTGTCGAAGCTAAAGCCGCTAATCTGTCAAGTCTAGCGCCCCTCTTAACTGGTTTGTAATCTACATTACTTTCTTCCGCGGTGAATTTTTCTTCGGTCCTGTGTATAGGTGAACTCAACCCAAGATTACTATCATCTATAAAAGAAGTTACATATTATTTCTTCCTGACATCCATGGATACAAATATTAAAAATAATTGGATTTATTTTATGTAAACTTGAAAACATTCTTTAAAAAACGTATACAATATTAACTAAATATAATATTAAGACTTTTTAATATTATATTTAGTCTTATATAAAATTTTGAATATACAATAATAGAAGTCCTCTAATACAAGTTACATAATTCTTCAAAAGAAATTGTAACCATGAAATGGAGATGTATATTCAAGCATACTATGGCTGCGTTCGGGGAGCGCGCTATTAGCGCTATTTGCTTATTCTATCCTTGTTCTACACTTGATGAGCGATAAAGATAGAATGATGCAATAGCGCTAATAGCGCGCTCCCCGAACGCAGCCTATATGTATACGTTCTGTATGTGTTAGTACAAACATACTGATGTATCAGTGTTAGAAACAAGTTTTGAAGCAGCTTGTGTGGGAGTGCCCTGTATGAATCGTGTGGGAGTAACCGAATGGAGAGATTCAGAGTGATATTTAAAAAGCTCAGTCTATCACTCATCCAAGAGAGATAGGGTTCTTACTCAATATTCGATACAATGTTATTTTTGAATACCGCTTACCAGAATATAATTTTCCAAGTCTCTGCAACTTGGATCGCACATTATAAGTTTCCAATTTCCCATTCTCCTTATTGTCCTGTTCATTGTTCTCAGACATGGCGTTCTTAGATACAGGAGACTTACGAGGAGACTTAGCAGGGAGTGCGCTGACCACAACTGGTTTAACCGGCGATTTGGCTAAATTCTTACTTGCTGCTGCTGAATAAAGTGTTTCTTTTAACCCTAATCCCTCCAACGTTTTTTCCGCCATTTAATCAACGAGATTTTGACTGTTTGCCGTTACGTTACGAGAGCAAATGAGCTAGGGCTCTGAAATTTCTACCTAATGTTCCCTACTATAACAACTTTTTTAGGGGTAGGGGGGATTATCCCACGGCCGTTGGTTTTCCGGAACAAACGACCGGAGCAAAACGACGTTAGAAACGCGTGGGACACGAAAGTGCCTGGTTGGAGGGATTAGGGCAGATTAGGGTTAATAAACAAAGTAGCTAATAGCTACAGATTTTATCTTATAAATTTATTTTAAATATATTTTTAACCGTAACTGCTAGAATTTCATAAGACAAGTTTATCTGGCAGGATTACCTGTAGCTTGTTCAAGCAAGGCATTCGCATTTTTCAAAGGGCTTTTCTTAACATTGTGTCCTGCGTTCAACAACTTCTCGTCCAACTTCTCTCTCCTTGCTTTAGCACGTTCCAACATACGCTGTTTGCCAATAGGAATACATGTCAGAGCGTAACAAATCAAAAATTAACAATTTATAATATTTATAACAAAAATGCTTGTGTGCCAATCTATATTATTATGACATTCGATTCTTATCACACAATGGCGTTGCGTAAACAGCACATAACAAGGTACTACAGATCTAATATTAACAATAGACTCAGTGATCAATTTCATGTCGTCTCTCTTAAAAGTAATACGCAAAAATTATCACTTCGGAAGCAAATAGTGAGCGACAAAGGGGATTCAGATCGACGTAGATAAATCGTGAATGCAGTCCGTGAATTATAACTACGTCACGGTACGTGCCCAGGGTATTACGCCGTATCTTGAGCCGCGTCTATCTCCACGAGGGGGACAAAAACAAAAAGGCTGTGAGGTCCCTTACCTGGATGAAGGGATTCATTATTTCTGGCGGGTCTGCGAACGGCGTGCCCGACGATTTCCAACTCTCGCTCATATTCCCACACGTAGTCGCACTGCGGGGACGCTAAGGGAGACACCACCCTTCGGCAAGGACACCGAACGAATGCGCGAAACAATCCTCGCCGTTCTGCAACGCAACGGGAGTATCCTTATTTCCGACCGTTAAATTTGAACGCGGGCGCCATACTGACGGGAAGTGGGGAGAGAGCGGACGGGGGCAGGCGTCGAGAGGGGAAGAGGAAGCACAAGGGCGCGGAGGGGCTGGGGGGGAGGAGCGGACGGAATGACAGTTCTCGCCAATTCTCCCCCTCCCCGCGATCCCTCGCGGCCGATATCTCGCGACGCGTGCATGCATGAATGATGAAACGTCGCGTCGAAAAATGCGCGCGAAACGCACAGGGGGACCTTTCACTTCACGAGCATGGCATATCGCACCCATGCTCCGCGTTTTTTTTTTTTTCTTTCCTTTCCTTTCCTTTCCCCTCTGATTCCCACTGCCAACTCGAGATAATTCGCACTGCCTGTCTCACGTGCCGATTATTTACGCTTCTTCTGCGTGACTTTCGGACGAGGCGAAGGTCCGCGAACTCGGTGAGGAAGGACGAGGAAAGGAAAGGGGATCACGCGATCGAGATATGCGAGAAGGGAAATACAGGCTCGATGTCGCGAAGCCGGGGATGATAACAAACCTTGCGCGTTCCGTACGAAGTCGGGATCGGATTACGAATGTCGAGCTTCGTGCCGTGGGACGGTACGCCACAATAATGCGAGAAGGGACGCGAAAGACGGCAGAGGCTGCGTCGCAGTGATGTAGCCACAATTTTTCTCTCCCCCCTCCCCCACCGTTAGCAAAGCAATTAAAACGGGACAATTCACCTTTTTTTTCTACTTCTGAGTTCCGAAGGGAGAATTTAAAATAGAAATCCGTACATTTTATAGCTTCTAACAAAGAAATTTATATTTCAATGCTATTAAATGATATTAAAAACTTACTTTTTGTAGTAAACAATGTGCTCTTCGATATGAAATTGTAAAAAAAAGAGCGAATTTTTCGCAGACAAATGCAAAAATATAGAGCAAATGTTGAAAAAAGTCTTATTAGTAAAAAGTCGTTTTGCGTCTCAAATCCTTTTCAAAAGTGAGAAGAGGAACGAGAGATATGTTTCATGAAGAAAACGCTAATAAAATATTTTAAAACTCCAAACTTTTCTTTAGAAAAAGGAAACGTTAATTTTTCTTTTATTCTCCGACTCTTACAGACTTGGGCCCTCTTAAACAAGACACTTCAATCACATTTAATAGTACGTTACTGACGTGTAATCCCATTGTTTGACCTCACGTTTTGAAATCGCGCTACGTGATTGGTCCACGGCAGAATCTCTCGTACGGTACGAATTATGAATTTGAAAATTCAAATTTTATTACAATCGTACGAATTGTGAACCGTTTGAATCGTGGAGCAAAAAGCGCGTGTTGTCAAATGAGAGTAAATTAGCACGTCAACGTGAACCACGGATGAATCAGTCTAGGCATTTTGTAGCGGCAAAATTAATCAAGAAATATTAAAAACGATGTAGAATCTATTAATTCTAAAAAGTTATACAATGTAATGGCGATTGCCAGTTCTGGCACGTGATAAATTAATAAAAAAGTCTTATTACTACAAAATCATCACAACGTCTTGTCAAACACATCAAGTGTTGATATCCAGTCGCGCGCTATCTATCCCGGTGGGACGTTTATCTCGTATTCTGGGATGAGAAGTGCTTCGTCATACATGGGACGACTCGTCCCCGTTATCAGCCGCCATGGCTTCGCGATTTTCGTACGCCCAAAAGCCATGGAATTCGATCAAAATACTGATCATCGTGTCGCCTTGTCCGCTGTTGCAATCAGAACGTTTCAGTTTAGTCATAATATATTGCATTTTCGTACTGTAATGTATTATATTTAAGAAATCTTCTTACCAAGACAGTAAATCCTGCAGCGTAATTTTGCACGGATCTGCTGGCTTCACCATATCGAATATCTCGTCTTTGACATCTTCGAAACTAACAGGTTCTTGCCCGTGCATCGTCATCTGCTCTTGTATAGCCTGCAAAGAGATACCTCATGATTCAGAAACTGTAAAAAAAAATTACATTGTAACAAGGATATAATAAATACACACCCTAAAGAAATAGTTTAGGCAAAAGGTATCCAAGTAACCGCGATTGTTAATGTCGAGAATGCGAAAGAAATAATGAAGACTCTGCGGCTCGTGTCGATTCTCCAATGCCAAAACGAAATCCAGATACGTCTTGTAGTCCATCTCGCCCTCGTAGGTCAGGCATTCTTGAAACACTCTCTCGAGGAAAACGCCGGTTAAAGTACCGGTGCCGTATCCAGCGAGTTCCTCTTTGTTCAACATCCCGTTGTGATCCCTGTCTAAATTGAGATATTGCCCGTACACTTTAAGCGCCGAAGGCGCGGAGAACCAATTCGCCTCTTGCAAATCTTTGGGCAAATCCTCGTCTCTCAATTCTAAAAGATCATCCAGAAAGCTACACGCTAAAATATCCTGAATACGAACTCGTCCAGTTCGCAGTGGGTCTAAGAAGAATAGAAATTTCCTGACTGCTGTGCACACGTAAAACGAATGGAACGACTTTTCCAGGCCTTCGAGCTGCGGCAGCGTTGGAATTAGTTCTAAGATATAATTCTCCAAATCCTGCAAATAAATAATTAAACGGTTAAAAGAGTACGCTGTTAAATGCGATTAAGACCTGCAATCTAAGACATTCAAAGAATTAGAAAGTAAACGCTATTTTCTTTTTCGATAAAAAAGTTTAGAGCTTTAATCTCTGAAAATTTTTATTAGTATTCTCTTTGTGATCTTATGTGTGATTGATATTTTTCTGTTCAATTTATTTTGAACGCTGAAGAGGATTTAAAGTGACATAGAATGTCTTGTGATTTTATTATTTATTAATATTTGCCATATATGTTTGCTTCTAACTGTAAAAAGTTGGCCTTTCCTCTTTATGGCAATTTTATAAAGAAAAAAGAGCATACTCGATATCTCAAAAATATAGTACACCGTAAATACAATAATAAAACAGAAATTTAAGATGATTATAGAGACTCACCGACTCTCTCAGGTAGCCCTGTCCCGTAATATCATACAAGGAAAGCCCGATTCTTGTTTGGTGCAACCAAACTTTTCGCATGACATAATTAAACAGCGCCATGATGCTAATTCTACCATGTGGATCTCCTTGCTGGAGCTTGGCGAAAACGACCGCGGTAAAGTACGGGCTGCACTTTGCTCCTGCCAGTTTGCCCACTTTCTTAAAGTCTTCGTAATTAATTAATTGCTCGTCCCCCGACAAAGGTGGACTGTGATGCTTGTCCAATAAGACCCAGAGCGCCTTCAGTTCATTATTGTCGAGCAATTGTCGAGAACGCCTCTGGAGGAACAAAGCGCGCGTTTCCTCCCGTAATTTCTGCGGTAGAATCTCGTCTTCTTTCGGCAGCTGCAACACAACGTTACAATGTATAACAGAAAACATATTTCAACGCTCCCGCATGGTTCAAGCGTGCAAGACACAAGTAGTACCTTGAAGTAGAACTTTGGTATGACTTTGTAAGTGGAATCGTCCTTCGCCTTCACGCCCTTCCACTGCTGATACATCTTCTGAAAGTATTCATCCTCTTTCTTTTCATCCTCCTCAGAATTCTCTTGACAACTCTGTTGAGAACTCTCTTCAGAATCCGCTGTAACAACATGTTTCAGAGCCAAATGAGCATTTTTTACTTATTGTATTTTTAGAAGTAATGGTGCTTTTATTAGAAGACAAAATATACGTACGTTTCTTTGCCAAAATGCGGATCCGCAACAGCGTTTCTAGCTCCATGTTCTCGTGAACGTCCACGGTATGTGCCTGCACTTTCTTTTTGTAAAAAGTGCTTCCAATTCGTAGAGTTAGCTCGAACACCTTTACATCAGATTGTTTTCTTTCTTACTATCTTCGTGTTATGTTATTCTTCCAATCTTTGCAACAGTTGTATGTACTATTTGAAGTTCTTTTTTTTTTGGTTAGGTTATTCCTGGAGTAGAAAGCTATGGAGTAGAAAGGTCTTCAACTCTGCCCTTGGATTATTTGGCGCAAAATACTCTTAATTTATTAATTTTCTTGACAAAACTGAATACGACTCTCATCTTCAGTCCTCTCTTCTGAAGTTCCTCTTTCGGACTTTCGGTCGCTTTGGTTATGTCGCGTCGAGATCAGCCGGAGGCCGCGACGGAGTCGATTTCGGGCGTCACACAATACCCCTTTCGCACAAGGTCCCTTTCTTGTTTCTGAAAACGAAACGAAACACGAAAATCCAATTTGTATCGTCCGCGATCACAGTGATCACACCCGCGCGCGCGCGCGCGAACAGCTCCACTGAGCCACAGTATAGTGACTGAGCTCCACGCTCCACGGTCCACGCAGTGCCGCCAGAAAATGAGACGCGGCCCGGTCGTCATGGAGATGGAGGGGATACTCACACAAAACATGAACCACGTCCGTGTGCGCTCAGTGCTTCGATTGCCTTCGGCTGAATAAAAGAAGGCAGACATATGATCTTCTGTCCTTCTTCCTCCCGCTCGATCCGTACCATAACGCGGGTGTCCGCATTTCGTTTTACCACGCAGTCCACACACTGGCAATGTTATATGTATATGTACATACAATTTGTAATACTAAAATGAATAAAAATATTAAAATATTAAATATTAAATAAAAATAAATAATGTAACGATACACCATAATAATGTACCTACGATAATTCACTCCGCGTAAACGAGTGAATTATCGTAAGTTACTACCGAAGTAACGCTCGCGTAAAAACGCAGTATATTTCTATTTTTATATTTAATTTAATATTTTTGTTACACAAATAGAAAAGGAAAAGGAAAAGGAAAAGGAAAAGGAAAAGGAAAAGCCCGATTTCTAGTATCGTGTACACAAGGCTTAACAGAAAGGCTGCAAATTGATTGGCTATCGCACAGTTTTTAGCCAATAAGCTTGCAGCTTTTCTGTTAAGCCCGGTGTCCACGATGCTAGAACTGTGTCCAAGTTTCGGTTTAAGCCAATCAACTTGCAGCTCTTACAGAAAAGCAGCAGTTTCATTGGCTTAAACCGAAACTCGGACCGATTTTTAGTATCGTGTACACAAGGCTTAAAGCCTTTGGTGCCCCACCAAAGGCAAAGGCAAAGGCAAAGGCAAAGGTAAAGGTAAGAAGGTAAAGGCAAAGGCAAAGGTCAATAAGGTAAAAGGGAAAACGGAAAGGGAAAAGGTAAAGGTAAAGGTAAAGGATAAAAGGTAAAGGTAAAGGTAAAGGTAAAGGTAAAGGTAAAGGTAAAGGTAAGGTAAAGGTAAAGGTAAGGTAAAGGTAAAAGGTAAAGGTAAAGGTAACGGTAAAGGTAAAGGTAAAGGTAAAGGTAAAGATAAAGATAAAGGTAAAGGTAGAGGTAGAGGTAGAGGTAGAGGTAGAGGTAAAGGTAAAGGTAAAGGTAAAGGTAAAGGTAAAGGAAAAGGAAAGGAAAAGGAAAGGAAAAGGAAAAGGAAAAGGAAAAAAAAAAAAAGGAAAAGGAAAAGAAAAGGAAAGGAAAAGGGAAAAAAAAAAAAAAAAAAAAGAAAACGGAAAAAGGAAAGGAAAGGAAAAGGAAAAGGAAAAAAAAGGAAAAGGAAAAGCCCGATTTCTAGTATCGTGTACACAACGGCTTAACAGAAAGGCTGCAGATTGGCTATCGCACAGTTTTTAGCCTTTTGCCTTGCTTTGCCTTAGGTAGAGGTAGAGGTAGAGGTAGAGGTAGAGGTAGAGGTAGAGGTAGAGGTAGAGGTAGAGAGGTAGAGGTAGAGAGGTTGAGGTAGAGGTAGAGAGGTAGAGGTAAAAAGGTAGAGGTAGAGGTAGAGGTAGAGGTAGAGGTAGAGGTAGAGGTAGAGGGTAGAGGTAGAGGTAGAGGTAGAGGTAGAGGTAGAGGTAGAGAGGTCTACCTCTACCTAAGGCAAAGCAAGGCAAAAGGCTAAAAACTGTGCGATAGCCAATCGGCAGCCTTTCTGTTAAGCCGTTGTGTACACGATACTAGAAATCGGGCTTTTCCTTTTCCTTTTCCTTTTTTTTTTCCTTTTCCTTTTCCTTTTCCTTTTCCTTTTCTATTTGTGTAACAAAAATATTAAATTAAATATAAAAATAGAAATATACTGCGTTTTTACGCGAGCGTTACTTCGGTAGTAACTTACGATAATTCACTCGTTTACGCGGAGTGAATTATCGTAGGTACATTATTATGGTGTATCGTTACATTATTTATTTTTATTTAATATTTAATATTTTAATATTTTTATTCATTTTAGTATTACAAATTGTATGTACATATACATATAACATTGCCAGTGTGTGGACTTCGTGGTAAAACGAAATGCGGACACCCGAGTTATGGTACGGATCGAGCGGGAGGAAGAAGGACAGAAGATCATATGTCTGCCTTCTTTTATTCAGCCGAAGGCAATCGAAGCACTGAGCGCACACGGACGTGGTTCATGTTTTGTGTGAGTATCCCCTCCATCTCCATGACGACCGGGCCGCGTCTCATTTTCTGGCGGCACTGGGTCCACGTACATCGTACATACACAACGAGTGTCGGCGGCACGGATTATAGGTTAGGGTGACGTCGCGCGGAACAACGCGATGTTTACGGCGAGCGGCGGCGGGATTGTTTTGATTACGTGGCGAGCGCGGGGCGGTCGAGCCTCACCACGAGGGACCCGTCGCACCGCGTAACGTCGAGACTCGAGGGTGAGAGACGACGATGCACGGTGACGGTTAAAGTGACAGCGAGATGATTCTCTTCAGAGCGGGCTCGATCCTCGGCCTCCTCGTCCTGGTAAGCGGCTTCCGGGAGTACGGCAGGCGGGAGCTGATCGGCCTGCGGGAGGAGGTACGGGCCATGTTCGATTACGCCTACACCGGCTACCTGACCCACGCCTATCCGTACGACGAGCTGCGCTCGCTGAGCTGCGACGGCTTCGACACCTGGGGCAGCTTCTCCCTGACCCTCATCGACGCCCTGGACACGCTCGCGGTGATGGGTAATTACTCCGAGTTCCGTCGCGTCGCCGAGCTGATCGGCAAGCGGGCCAACTTCGAGGCGAACATCAACGTGTCGGTGTTCGAGACGAACATCCGGGTGGTCGGCGGCCTGCTGAGCGCCCATCTGCTGTCGCGTCGGGCCGGCGTCAAGCTCGAGCCCGGCTGGCCCTGCAACGGCCCGCTGCTGCGTCTCGCCGAGGACATGGCCAGGAGACTGATCGCCGCGTTCGACACCCCCACGGGGATGCCGTACGGCACGGTGAATCTCAAGTACGGCGTGCCGGAGGGTGAGACCAGCATCACGTGCACCGCCGGCATCGGCACCTTCCTCCTCGAGTTCGGCACCCTCTCCCGACTGACCGGCGATCCGCTCTACGAGGAGGTGGCCATGAACGCCATAAAGGCGCTGCACCGCTACAGATCCAGCATCGGCCTAGTCGGCAATCACATTGACGTCCTAACCGGCCACTGGACCGCTCAGGATTCCGGCATAGGCGCCGGGGTGGACTCCTACTTCGAGTACCTCGCGAAGGGTACGTTGCTGTTTCAGGATCCCCTGCTGGCCTCGATATTCCAGGAGCACAAGCGAGCGATAGAGAAGTACATTCGCCGAGAGGACTGGCATCTGTGGGTCTCCATGACCAAGGGTCAAGTGACCCTGCCGGTCTTTCAATCTCTGGACGCGTACTGGCCCGGCGTGCTCAGTCTCTTCGGCGAGATCGGGGACGCGATGAAGTCCCTCCACAATTACCATCGCGTCTGGAAGCAGTTCGGTTTCACCCCGGAATTCTACAACATCCCGCAGGCCGAGGCGGGGACCAACAGGGAGGGCTATCCGTTGCGGCCGGAGCTCATAGAGTCCGTCATGTATCTTTACAGGGCGACCAGGGATCCGTATCTGATCGAGGTGGGTGTGGACATCCTGAGGAGTCTGCAGCACAGCGCGAAAACCACGTGCGGCTACGCGACCATCAACGACGTGCGGGACCATCGCAAAGCGGACCGAATGGAGTCCTTCTTCCTCGCGGAGACCACCAAGTACCTGTACCTTCTCTTCGACACCGACAACTTCATCCACAATACCGGCTCCGAGGGCGAGATAATCGACACCCAATGGGGCCAGTGCGTGGTGGACGCTGGCGGATACATCTTCAACACCGAGGCCCACCCGATCGATCCTGGTGCTCTATATTGTTGCCGGCCGGCGCAGGAGATCTTTCCCGACAAGAGGCCGATCCTGAAGAGGTTCCTTCCGACGCAGGATAACGTGCCAGTGGACGATTCCTCGCCGAGCGAGCCTAATCACGAGAAGGATGCCACCAGCAGGAATCCAGACGTGCTGCCAATCACGATGACGAAGCTGTCCGAGATCAGGCACTACTCGGCGAGCGGGAAGAAGGATGCTCTCAACGAAAGTGTCCCGTCGCCGAACGTCTCGTCGACGGACGCGACGGACGACCCGTCGGATTCCGCCGAGCAGGAAGACGAGGTCGAGGAGGTCGAGGAGGTCGAGGAGGAGGAGAAATCGAATCGGAGCGTTCGGTTGCCAACGGCGCAGATATTCACGCCCTCGTCGACGATGTACAAGGCTGACGACAGCGACGGTCCCGACGGCTTCGAGCCCTCGGTACTGTCGAACGGACAATACTCGGCTTCCGGACTCGCGACGGAGGGCGGTGTTCGACGGAATGTTACGCCGAGCCCCGCTAAAGCCAGATTCGAGCCGCAGATAATGCTGGAGAACATCAGACGCGGGAATCTCTATCCGACCAACGTCACAGCGAGGCAGAACCATCAGATCCTGTCCTGTCAAGCTCAACCATTCCTACAACGAATGTCGATCATAGGAGAATTTTTTTAAAGAGGAATAACGCTCTGGCAAGGACCGAGGGAATCTACGCGAAAATTGCGAGTCCGCCGCGGCGATTCTCAGAGTATTTTTGATTCGCGCGTCTTTGTTATGAGAATAGGAGGAATTCCACGCGGGCCCGCGTGTCCCCCGCGTACGTTGTACTTTAGGATATATTCCTGTGATATAATTGTTGTTGTATAGTTTCTAATAAATATATAAGATATTGCAAGTACAGTAGTCTTTTCACACATTTTACTTTCTTATCTCAAACTCAAATTTAAGGAAACAGGATATAATTTTATTTTGCATAAGTTTAATAAATTCTACGTAACTTTAGCAAAATGTTGTCATTAATGTTTAAAATTTTATTATATGTAATTCTTCACTTTTTTGTGAAAATAATCTTCAAATTTTATATTTGTGAAATAAGAAATAAGTCGCGAAACGTTCGGTTCCGATTTAATTATGAAGTACAGAAATGTAAAAATCGTAGCGTATTTCGATTTTATAATTCACGCTTAGGTTTCTCTCAGGTATATTTCGAAATAAATTCTGAAAATTTTTAAAAACCTCATTTGCATTCTGCCTTAGCGACTGTGTCGTATTGCCGACAGTGCTGAGTGCTGATCAACAATGGCGACGAGATCGGTCGCTTGGCTTTTCGTGCGATCGTGAAACGTATGGCTCGCCGTACACAAGCGAGATGCATGTAAATAGTGTAATATAAATATTGTAAAACTGATAGGAACGTTACTTTCCTCGTGTTACTCCGAGTTTACTTCGCCATGGCTGATAAAAGGCAGCACAGTTTGTCGGTGAGGATAAAAAAACAATTATGCAGCTGTATATTAAATAAAATACAATTTTTCGCCAGCTTTGCAAACGAGAGTATCGTACATACAAATTACAATAATCTTATTTGTTTTGTACAAGCCCTTCGTAGAGTATAATGTCTAAAATGCCATCTAACCTCTTTTTTTGTAAAAAAAAAAAAAATACTTGGACTGATTTCAACGTGTATTATGTGTAGAAAGAGGAGATAGCGAAGCAGTTTATGCTGCCGGAGAGGAAGAGCAAGATCGCAACGTTACTGAAACAGGATGGTCAAGCGTATTGCATTTGCAGAAGCTCGGACAGCTCTCGCTTTATGATGTGAGTAAACGTACCGAGACGTCAAAGAATTATTTTTGTCGAAACTTGGCATATCTGAGACAAGAGATTGCAACCCTGCATTTTGAATTATTTCAGAGGATGCGACGCGTGCGAGGAGTGGTACCATGGTGATTGCATAAACATAACTGAGAAAGATGCGAAGCACATAAAACAATTTTTCTGTGTTGTAAGCAAGCTTTTCAAATCAAGCAAATCTTTCAAGAGTAATGATGAAAGGCAACTCGGTGTGATTGATTATTGTAGCGTTGCAGAGAGGAAGATCCGACGTTGATAACGCGATACAAGCCACGCAGGACTGACCAGGATGACAGGAAACATAAGAAGTACAAGGAGAAGGAGAGAGCGCACCGATATGAGTACGACGCGCCGTGGGGTCCTACTGTGGAGAAGAAATCCTCCAAACGTTGCGGAGAATGCACAGGATGTCTACGTATGGAAAATTGTGGGAAATGTGACGCTTGCAGGTAACGTACGAAGAAACGATTGACAAAGCTGTCATTTGTGCGAAGCAGTCTTGCTAGAATTAATCTTCTTGGATCTCATATGTGTAGGCATCTAAAGAAATTTGGACCTTCGGTGCGACTGAAGCTCAGATGCATCCAACGAACCTGCCGTGTAGTAGGCGATCCGCTGAAACCTTCGAAGAGTCTTAACAAGGGGACGAAATTGACCAAGAGGCGGAAGAGGGACTCGAGCAACGAGAGGAACGAGTACTTGGAGCCACCGCGCCACTGCTATGGACCCGCATGCACGAAGCAGTCGCGACCCGGTAGCAAATACTGCTCCGACGATTGCGGCCTGAAGCTGGCGACGAGCAGGATCTACCAGGTGCTACCGCAGCGGATACAGGAATGGTCGTTGACCGCGTGCATCGCGGAACAGAACAACAGACGCGCCCTGGAAGCCGTGAGGAAGCAGCAGCACGACGTCCGTAGGATACTGCAAGAGCTGGAAAAGAGACACGTCGAGTTGGATCGTATTGTCGAACGCGCGAAACACGCGTCCATCGATCCGCAAGCCGAGGTGGACGACAACGACGACACGGAGAGCAGCATGTACTGTATAACGTGCGGCCACGAGGTCAACTCGAGAACCGCCATTAAACATATGGAAAAGTGTTTCAATAAGGTATTACAAAACGCAGTGTATGTTACAGAAAATCACACAGGTTACTTGGGTATACGAGATTTCTAATGGGAGCATTTATGTAAACTTAAAATATTGTGTGTATACGCATTTGTCACTTTTCCTAGTCTCATTCAAGTTAATAAATCGTATGATTTATCTTATGAGTTTTCCCTCAAAATAAAAATGCTTACTTGGCTTGTATTTTGCAGTATGAATCACAAGCGTCCTTCGGTTCGATCTTCAAGACGCGCATCGAAGGCCAAGTGATGTTCTGCGACTTCTTCAATCCTGGGAACAGGACTTACTGCAAACGACTACGCGTTCTGTGCCCCGAGCACTGCAAGGATCCAAAGATCGGCGACACTGAGGTATGCGGTTGCCCCTTGGTTACGAACGTGTTCGACGCTACGGGGGAATTCTGTCGCGCGCCTAAGAAGAGCTGCGTAAAGCACTACATGTGGGAGAAGCTGCGACGAGCGGAGATCGACATGGAGAGGGTGAGGCAGTGGTTGAAAATCGACGAGCTCGTGGAGCAAGAGAGGCAGATCCGGTCGAACATGGCGACGCGAGCCGGTGTATTGGCTCTAATGTTGCACTCCACTTATAATCACGAGTTAATGGAGCAGATGACACAGGAACAGAGTAGGGAACAGCTGCAGGCGATGGAGGAGGAGCTGCAAAGGAGATATGGTGTACATCAGAAGGAGCAATGCATGGACCAGTGATTCTCTACTTTACACTTGACTGATATCATTGCTAGATCTGTAACTTTCAGCTGCACTTGCTTACCATTTTTATCCTCTTTTTTTTTCTGAAAGTAAATGGTTAAAAAATGAAAAGCGTAAGCAAGCGTAGCTAAACGAAACAAATCCAGTGTTACTATTTTAACATACTCTTTGTTTCGAACTGATTACGCGTTGCACGGTCAACAGTTTTCTTAACAATTGTCGATTTAACTAATCGCGGACTCAGGATAAAACGTTGAAAAGCTACAGAAACAATGGTTGTAAAACTTGTACTGAAATGTAATGTGCGTATATATATGTATATTATATTATGTACCTGTCAATAGCACGATTAAAATAATTCCGTATCGTAAATATGATACTTTTAAGCTCTGCCATTTTTTAAATAAACTTACCTCGAAATCGAAGTACATTCTGCTGACTACGTCTTCAAAGAAAATATATGAGAAAAGAATATCTTGTTAACGTAATACGTATACCCATCCTGTTATAATCGTACTTACGCTTGTAACAAACACATTCTTGATTAACTTAAAACAAAAAGTTTCTCCAAAAAAAGTGGTAGTATGCAACAGATGGAGAAGCAGGTATAGTTTCTTTTCGGCAATATCGTTATTATTTACATTATGGTATATCGAGATGCAGACGTCAGGATTTTCTTCACATACACTCCGACAATTTATCGTTTTCAACAAAAACCATTTATTCACAGGTCGTAGCCTCTGCGGATGCAAAATAACACGCCAAACTAGCGATCTATCGCTTAGCTTCGGAAAATAATCGCGCGAAGCGCATAGAATGGACATATTCTTATCCTCTCAGGAGAACCGCCTGTTTCGAATCGCCACCCCTTAAACGCGCTAATGACCGCGACGCCTTACCGAAACCACGTTTCGTTGACGCGCGATTGCCGCGAGATTGTTATCATTATAGTCATTTTGGAAGTTTACGTAAAATATCAAAGAGATAATAAGTATCATCCACTGTCTATGGTACTGAGATATGCTATCTCAGCACACTTTTAATAACTAACACCGCTTTACTCACAATATATCTATATATAACAAACAATAATATAAACTTATATTAACTTGCGATGCAACAATTAGGAACAAATGTGTCAATGCGATGGCAGTACGAAGCTAACGCGTCCGGATGTCCATACAAATTATGCGATTATCCAACACAGACTCGTCGAAAGTTAACTTGTCTAATCCACGTAATCCTACTAACTAATGGTTTCACGATGAGGACCGCGAGAGCGATCGCTGCGGAAAGAAGAACCGGATAGGCCACGGATAAATCGATCGTCGAGTTCGTACCAGACAAAAATTCAAAAGTTGCGCATGTGTATGTATATCGGAAATGAATTGTACGCGAATTAAACGGAAAATTTGCGACTCGCTTTAAGGGACCGGTTGAAAACAGGCGACCATATCCCGACATATATATAATATTTATATACGTGCGCCGATCTCTCACATTGTACGTGCATGCGCTTCAAAAAGGAGAAAAGGACGAAGAGAAATAGAGAACGACTCATTCTTTTTTCTTTTATCACAGTATTGCACGCAAAGCTTGTACGAAATCGCAAGTAAGACAGCATAAAGGCCAAATGGCGGACACTACACGCTCTCCTATCTCTCTCTCTCTCTCTCTCTCAGAAACACATCCGCGGGGAGGGTTGGAATTCTCTCGCACAAGTAGCGAAATGTTCAGTCCACTTCCTCGTTCTCCCTCTCCTCCTCTCGCTCTCTTTCTCTCTGCCACTCTCATTCATACACACTCCGGCATATTCTTTCACATTCCATGGCAACGATTCCGAACGACCCTTCACACCCGTGGTCCATGACAGCTTCGGCGTATATCCGACAAGTTATTAACAAAATAATAAGCCACACGTGCGTGTGAATACACCACCTGAGAATAAATCGTGATATATCTCTTCGCTTTCTTCGTAACGATCCCTCCGGATTTTTTCCCCCCCGGCTTTTTCACGCAAAACGTTACAATTTTCCTTCCCGTACGGTAGTGCCTTAACAATCTGTCGTCGTTCAACGGAAAGATATAGCGCGCAGGCGATATTTCGCTCTTGTCCGGGCTGACGCGGGCCGGATGGCTTCGACGTCTTAATATTAACATCCTAATGGAACGTTAATCTCCTTAAAGAAGCCTCGGAAGAAAGTCGCCCCTCTCCGGATAATTCTGCGAACGCTCGACAATGCGTACAGAGAGAATCGCTGTACTCCCGAGCGATCTGTCGAGACAGATTTAACACGGAGTCTCCGAAGACTCTCGATTCCGAGTAAAATTCGATAAAATAAAAACAAAAAGAGGAAGTTGAAAGCTGTAGATCTTCGCCGAAATTAAACGGACGAAGACGAGACTGCGAGCGATTTTCTTCTCTCTTCGTGTAGCTTCAGCCGCGAAGTCCCGAGAAGAGAGGAGGAAAGTCCAGCGTCGCTTCCACCCCGGAGGGGCGACGAGAACGCGGGTTTTTGATTTGCCACCCCGGGACGAAGCTCGCCGATGCGATTACGACCTCGACAATCAGATATCACCGTACCTCGCACACTCGCGAAAGGGGGAAACTTTGGCAACAGACACACTCGCATCGTTAGGGATTTTGCAGCTGGACAGCACAGCCTTTCACGCGCACGCAAGATCCACAGTTCGATATACACAGTATCTCTCACTCTCACTCGCTCTCTCACTTATTATCTCACTAATAATAGCGGCATTAATTGTAATCTTAACTGGATAATTTTGCCGTAGCGTTGGTAATAATCATACAATGTTATATGATACAGCGTCGTATGTACAATACGAGAGGAGGATCGTTTCGTTATCGAGTAACAAATTGTACAGCGGCGCGGGACCAGCGTTGAGGGGGGAGGAGGGGTAGTCGAATCGATTTCCCTCGAGAGATAGACCGTCGGACGGTTACTTTTGCTCCTCGGTCTGCGTTCCGTCCGGGAACAACGGCTAGCTGGCGCGTGGCGCGTGATTATCTCCCGGAGGTAGTCGCGACACTCGGCTGCCGGGTACATCGGATCCGGATGCATCTCGCGTTTTCGCGCGAGCGAGCGATTAACGGACAGCTGACGCCGGAACAGGGCGACGGGGAAGCGTCTCCGAAAAGATTAAAGGGGAACCTGCGCGAAACCTGAGCTAGACTCTCGAGGGCGAAACACCTCCGGCGTTTCCGGGGCGGAAAACACGGTGCGCTAAAACAGATTCTGTGAATGAATGGAGATGCAGATCGATGTGAAAGAAAATAAACATATATTTATTCCTTCTCATAAACGCTTATAAACAAAAACAGTAAGGGGCTGGCTGGGGGGTCGGGGGAGGGGGGCGTACAGGTATTCGTGTATAACTTAGCTTTTCTTTCCCTTTTTGTTGATTTTTTTTTCTTCTTTTTCTCTTTGTTCCGTGTTCGCTCGTCGTTTCTTTCCTTCCTCGTCGTCTCGTCGTTTTTCTCGAGTTGCGTTCTACTCGTCGTTAACCGCCTGATCCTGATCGCGTGATGCAGATCAAAGAGACAAAAGTCGGTCCCGGCCGGTCCGCAACGAACGTCCGCGCGTTCCCACGCGCGTGTGTGTCCATCGAATGAAGAAAAAAAAGAGAAAACGTTAATTATGTATACTCTACACGTGCGACACATGGTTGGCGTAGTCGCCACCCCACACTCGCTATGTACACTGTTTTTTTTTTTTTGTAATGGTCCTATCTTCTTTCTCTCCCTTCTTTTTTTCTTCCTCGCTTAAGTCCTTCTCCACAAGTACATTTGCACTAGTCTTCGCGAACTCTTATCACTTAGCCATTTGAACCGGTCAACATGGCACAGGCTGAGACTGCATTCAGTTGCATTTAAGGCGAGTGGAGCACCTGACTCTGTTTCTTTTATTTTTTTTTTCGTTTTTCTTTTTGAAATTGTTAGTTCCTTCGCGTGTCGAGTCGAAGTAGCTCGGAAAAAGAGGTATCCGTCCGTGAGCTGGTCAGGCGATTCAGTCAAAGTAATAACTGCGAGATCGTTCACGAGTGTGCAGTGTGTCGAGAGGTGTGATGTGGTGTGTGTGTGTGTGTGTACACGTAAAATAAAAATAAAAAGGAAATGAAGGGTAAAAAAAGAAAAGAAATCGACCAGTACATTCTCCGTTGGAGCAACATACGCGGGGAGGAGAAGAATCTAGGAGAAGCACACGAGAAGGAGTTTAAAAGAAAGTTCTCTCGGTGGAAACGAGTGGAAAGGCGGCTCTCGCGATTGCACTTTTGGAATGTAACGTCGACATCGGCCACTGAATGTAAAACGTGGTAATTGGGGGAAAAAAGAAGGAAGGGATAACTGAAGGCGTCTGGCACAGTCAACGTAACGTCGGAAACGTGTCTCCCGCGAAGTTGCCCTTTAAAAAGGGGGGGAAAAAAAGGGAAAGAGAGACCCTTCGGGACACTTCGTCAAGTCCGTAACGGATATTTTAACTGCCGCCTACGGTCGTACCTTTTTTTTCCGAGTTACTCTTTGATATGCGCGATAAACGCTTGCGTCGTACAATTAAATATCTCGATTTCTCGCTTATCTCGAAAGCTGTACCTCCAGCTGGAACTATCTCCTACATACTGGACAAAAACATGAAAATTATCAACGGAGCACGACAATCTTTTTTTTCGTTTTTACACAATTTTGATATTTTGATATTTTCGCAAAAAAAGAACGATATATAACAAACTTGACCAATATTAATTCATTAATCATAATTAACTCGCGTTATAATACTATAGTACACTTTCATGCTTCCATATGAAAACTTATCTATGATAATTTGTTTTTTATCATTACCTATGAAGGCGATAAGTTTCCACGATTCGCATCCCAATCATTCTGTTCTTCCATATAGACGTATGAGACTGCTGTACGAAGGTTTTATTCTCGTATAGAACGACGTTGTTTACGCAATGCGAAAAACAACGTCAATAATAAAATCATAACGATTATTAGAATGTGTTTTCGCGCCCCGACGAATTGAAAGATGCAACTAAAGTTAGCTTTTAAACGCAAAGGGGTTATTTTAATATTTAATCCGTTCAGTAATATTTGGAGCACGATACCGCGGACCTGCAGTGTCCCCTGAGGTTTACAGAAGTTCATATAGACTTATATTTAAAAACCGTATAATTACAGTAGTTAAAAGCAGCATTACATGCGTTATTATTTCTCTTAGGCTCAATTTTTTTTTGTTTAGGCATTTACAGGCATACGAATTTAAGATACGGCTTATATATCTTTTCTTTTTCTTTTTCACCTCCAGTTTAATTTAAAAGATTTAGAGATCCACCCCCCGTATATATACTTCCGTATATACATACATTATATTACAGCGCGTATATGCTTTCATCTACATATACCTCATCGAAATGGTAACGCGTGCACGTTTTCTTCTTACGCCTGTAAATTAAACGCCTCGGAAAAAAAAGGAAGAAAAATGCAAGAGAATCCCCGCACGTTTCAGAAATTCGACGAAACGAAAGCTTAGGAACTGGGAACGTATCTCGCGTGCGTGGAGCTTTAAGTGAAAGTCGAGTTACCTTTAATGAGCAAACGATACGTATTAATACAGTGCACACGGATTACCTTCGTGCATTCCCGGGGCAATGCCTCCTACCTCAAATCGAACAGCAATCTCACCCTCATTATCACCCGATCACGGTCTACATGAAATTAACGCACACACGCATTCACACCATTGTATATTTACTTATGATCACAAGCATCTTCTTATAATTATCATTACGAATAGTTATCAGTTATTTTTATTAAATAAGCAAGTCTGTGTAAAAATTTAACGTTTTTGCGATTCATTCAGCATTCTTCACAGACATTTGACCAGATTTTGAGCTTTCTTTGACGAAACTCAGTTAGTGACCATCTTTTTTTTTTTCCCCTATTATTTTAAGCTATCGAATGCTCCACAACTGGAAGAAGCAGCCACTCTGAGTTCTAAGTCGACCACGCTACTTCGATATATTACACACAACCGCGCATTTACATCTCTTTCATTTACAGTCGTCTTAATTTGTATTTATCGAGTAAAGTACAATATCTGTATATATTCTGACCTTCGTCATATTTCGACTCACCGATCATAACCCGTTGGTTCATAATCTTCCATGATGTCGATTTAAGATCGTCTCAGTTCGAGAATTCGAAACTACTTACAGACGTTTTACGATACTTCTCATAGATTTCTCGACTCGATGTGATTAGTGCAGGCTTCTTCAACACTTTTCCATTGACTTGCCTAAAGATTCGTGACTTCAAAGGCACCAGGAGATACCACTGTCGATGGACGAGATTCTTCCATCGAGGCTCGCCTCTCATGGTAGACCTGGTTATTACAAGTCCATATCTCTCTGCGTAGCGTTTTCTTCCAAGCACTTCTTACAATTGTACACCGGTTATACAAACCAAGACAATCTTCAAAAAATTTATAGAGATGTCTGACGTATGTACACGCGTGGCTCGTACGCTGGAAGTTCCCTGCACTCAAAGAAACAAAGATACATCTCTCTCCCAAGAAAGAGATGTTTTCCGATCAAACGTTCCTAATTGTCAATACTGAAGTTCTGCGACTGTCGCCATCGTTGGAAATTTAGCAAGTACATTGTACATTATTTGGAATATACACTTTATCCTTTTTTCCCTTTCGTTTTTGTTGACTGATTATATGTACATTGCTATTATTATCTCTTGAGGCACACTTTGCACCACTCAGCTTCACCGATCTCGCGCGTTGACACAGCGATCTTAGCGTTTGACTCGAAGAAGCAAGATTCTCCGAACGAACTTTAACCGTCCCGAAAGGAGCAATCGTGCACGCAGCACGTAGGAGTGCTTGGTCTCGCGTATCAACGTGATTGAGACTCATCAAACTAACTATTTGCAATGGAAGTGGTTTACCAGTACAAAAGTTACTGTCATTGCCTATTGCCTTCGTCGCGTCGAAAACTTTCTAACTTCACTGTCCGCTGTAAAACTGTATACGGCCGGTTGTCACTGGCATTTCTCTCATGACAGCGTCCCATGCTATTGACAAAAAGAAGAAACAAGAGCAGTGAGTACAAGGAATACGCAATATAGTAGGAATGACGCATTGAATAATTCGGTTAAGCTCGGAAATGCTACGGTGTATCTTACCTAAGCCAACGAACGACACGATCTTATCGTGGTTGTACGTTTGCACATTCAGTTCTTCCTCGGGCGCTACGTAGAGCATAGAGAAATCTTCCTTAGGCGGGTGAAACTTCTCCATGATTCCGGGTGGCGGTGGAGGCGGCGGTGGCAGATACGTGGGTGGCGCGAATCTGGTGGGATAGCTCATGTACGGCAACGGTTGCACCATTACCGGATGCACAGGCGTCATGGGATGAGCGTTCGGCTGCTGCATGTGATAATTGGACGAGAACTTGTCGTATCTCACGGGTCGTATTCTACTTGTCGTATTCTCGGCGAACAACGGCGGATTTCTCTCGAAATTGTTGGGCGGCGGTTTATTGACGAGCGGCGGTATGGCCGGGGAAAAAGCCGGATTCGCCGTGATCGTCGGAGTCACCTCCTCGTTGCCGTTATCCTCCGAGAGCAGCAACTCGTTTATCTCGAAGCCGAACGTGAGTTCCGTCGGCAGATTGTTGTTCTTCGCGATGTCCGAGGAAGTTTCGTCCAACAGGATCACCGCGGGTCTAGGAGTCGAACTCTTCGTCTGCTGCGTCTCCGCGGACGGTCTTTGCGACTGGTCCTTATCGGACTGCGCGTTCGGCGACTTCGTCTTCTTGCTTTCCACGTCGTCGCGCTGCTGATTATCTTGCTTCGAGTTTTGCGGTTGACAGACTCCCACTTTCGCATCGTGCTTCATCGCGGTGTTCTGATACTCCTTCGCGATCCTCGCTGTCCTTGGATCGCTGCTAGTCGTCTTGTTACTTCCAGATTCAGATTCAACGCTCTGCGAGTCCTGCGTAGGTTTTGCAGTCTTCAACTTCTGCGCGTCCGCGCCGTCGTGCGACGCGCACGTTGGATTAGTCTTGCTCTCGGACTGCGGGACGTCGGTATTATGCGATTTCTTGACTGTCTCCTCCTGATAAAAAGACGCAGGCTTTTTAACGTGTTGCTCTTCGTGCATTCCCTGAGTTTGTACATTTTGATTACTGTGTACGTAATTCCTACGAGAGCGAGGATTGTTGACTCGTGGAAACGTAACAGAATCTTTATTGTTGACGGTGCAATTAGGATTGTTATCGGTATCGACTGGATTATAATTCATCGTTGTACTATTATTATTGTATCTTGGCGTTACGGCGTTTATCGCGGTAGTCTCGTTTGAATTCGGGCTGTAATTGCTAGAACTCGCATGTTTCTGTTCCTTGTGTTCTGTTGCTTGCGTTAGGCTTTCGTGCATCTTCTCGATATCTTGCACATATTTAAACACTTGGATGTTCTTATTGATGGCCTCTTCCTGAGCTTCGGCTTTCTTTTGATCTGACGAATTTTTCATCTTCGTCAGAGTCGGCGAAAGTGGCTTCTCGAAAGCCAGACCCAGACTCGCTGCTGCATGGTTCGATTGGGCCTGTTGCTGCCTAGCTTTCCTCTCCGAATGCTGCAACTCGTCTAGACTCGGATAATAATCTTGAGGCACTTTATCCGGTTCTGAAGAAGTCTTGGGTGGAACACTGGGCCACGACGACGTGTTTAGCATGGCGGACATGGTCAGATTGTGTGTCATGTTGATGGTAGCCATGCGCGCTATGTCCGCGTAACTCGCCTGCGGAGTGCCGCCCGACGATGTTGCAACTTTAACCAAATTGTGCTTTGAGGTGTTCGACGTAACCGGCAACGAGTGAACTGAATCCAAATCGCTACTATCTGCCGATTTGTCGCTGCAAGGAATTACAACATATTTGAACATTATAATCTTTAAGTGTCGAATCATCTGTTACAAATATGCAAAACTGTCTAATTACCTCGGAGGCATGCTGCTAGCCGATTTTCTTCGGAGTTCGGGAGAAAGAGGTGTCCTATAGTCGTTAGAAAATCCTCTAGAATTCTGGAGATACGATCCTGATGTCGTCAGGTTTTGCGCCCTGCCGCCACTGGAGCTTCTTCTTTGTTTCTTGCTCTTTTTCTTTTTCGTAACTACCAGAAATTCCGTCTCGTGCTCCGGTTCCGGATTAATCTTTTTGTTGGAATTACGACGGCTCGTGTAATCTTCTCCCGTGTCATTGCAATATATCGACTGACCTTCCTCTGTCCCCCAGGATCGCCTGTCGCCTCGACTATCAACTGTCGCATCTCCGGTGCTTCTTTGTTTCGGACGTCGCAATGCTATATTTACGCCTATCATTATAAAAACAGTATAATATTAAGAAAGATACATATAAATCATGTCTAAAAGCTGTATATATACACACATACCGTGTTGACTGGACACGCTGCTGGCACCGCTGGAACTAACACTTTTCTCCGTCGTGAGATCCTCTAATTTTGTCTTCGAGATCTCTTCCAGGGAATTAGATTTTTTTAACTTGGAAGGCAACTGTTCTCTCTTTGTATCCTTCTCCCTGGTTCTCGGTTTTGTGCCGGAACTAATCTTCACTCTAACGGGATTACCGGTCTTTCCCTTTTTGCTCTTGGATTCCTTATTCTCAATGAAGTTAATTAGACTGTCGATATCTTCGACGATATCCTTACGATGGCCTTCGACATTTTCGGCATTGTAAACTTTGACATTGTGTTCCTGAGTGTGTTTTCTCCTAGGTTTCTTGCGTTCACCGTTATATGTCTGCACAGCGTTTCCGTTTTCGTCTAACGACTTCTTCTCCCCCGACACGGATGGATCCTTCATCGTGATGTGCTGCGTTGTATACCTGGGACCTTCTGTGTGCAAGTCACATATTTCAATTTGCAATAAATAACTCTATTAATTTTGAGACTCGGATAAAACGCACGTACATTCTAACGCATCCATAGAAAAATCTTTCAAAAGTTTAATACGTCAAGCATCATATAAAGGACATATATTAAAGTGTCATTCTTACCCATTGTTATATTTTGCGTTTGCCAAGATGCCGGCATCACGGAGCATAAACTAGGTACGATTTTGCTCTGGCTAGTGCTAGAACCATTTGAAGCCCCACCTATACTGCATTTTACGCTGTTGTGTGGTTGAAACAATGCCCCTGTCACCTCTGTACCATTGACAGACATTTTTGATTTCTCTTGCTTATGATCACGTATAGGAAACTCTATAGTGGTGTCCACAGGTGTCTGTGTTATATCGAAAGTTGCTCGTGTGACATAATGGATCGGTTTGCGCGGTTCGATAATTTTCAATTCGGTCCCTTCATCATTTTCAGTGTCTAACGAGCGAGGCCTCTGAATCCCACTTGCCGTAGATCCTACATTTCTTTCACTGATAGCACCTACCTGCAATACACAAAAAATTGTATCCTTCTAAATGTCGCCTTTCTGCCTTCATCAAACTAATTTCTTTGTATAAAAATAGAAAATAATCTTTCCTACATGGAAAAAAAATGATATTATATCAACAGCAGTATAATCGAGATAAAATCTATTGATGCAACATCAATATTAATGAACAAAAAACATCAGATAGTTGTTTTAATAATTTAAATATTTGACCCAATAATATCCAATTAAATTAACTATTTATGTTTGTGGCAGCCCGTGATGTCGACGTTTAATTAAAGCAACTTCTTTTTTTAATTGAACAATATTTTTTTTCCGTGCATTATTAAAATATAATATTGAAATGAAAAACATTGAAATATTTATATGTATACGGAATAAATGTTCTCTTAAAATTTAACAAAAAATAATAATAATTGTACAATTTGACTCTTTAAATTGTTTTGTAAGATTTTCCCTTATTTATTAACCTTTCAATACCACATGTACGTCATGTGTCATTTCCATGCCATTTAAAACCTATTAAATATTGAAAAAATCGTTTTTATTCCAGAGAATAGATTCCCTCTAAAAAAAAGGCTTTGCAATAAAAAGAATATCTCTCAGTGATGATATGAATCGTTGATCGGCTTTCGAGCAGCAAAAAGTTATTAACAAAAGTTACTGACAAACACGAATGACCCATGTGTGGCTTTTGAAAAAGATTTTTTTTACAAACAAGCGAACATTATTTTTCAATATATTTTCACTTATTAAATATTTGAATATATAAATATAATTTAAATATAAATAAAAAATAAATATAAATATAACAAAAATTTTCATTAGAAATACATAAATAACGCTATCAATTTTTTTTTAATTTTAAAACAATTATAAAACTGAAAAAAAATTTTTCAAGTTTTATATATACATATTTGAAAAATTCCTATATAATCGATAGTATCTGTATAGTGCCGAGATTACTACAAAAGGAATAGTAAAATTTGTAATAAAATTTACATTAAAATTTAACGAAAAATTCTCTTCGTATATCAATTAGCTTTGAAAGGCAAATTACCGAGAGAATCTTGCCGCGAAAACTCCTCTAATAGAATCGGAATCGGTTAAAACTATAGGTCCTACATATCACTATAAAACTATAAAAAGACGCACAATACAGATATATGCAGAAGGGATCGCAACTCTAAGAGGCTAAGGATCAATTAGCACAAATAATATTTTACCTCAACATCACCCAAATCGATGACCATGTAATCCGATTTATATTCCGGGGGTGGATTATCTGACTCCAGCATTTCATTTGTTCCGTATTTTCCTTTGCTGGCTCGTTTCTCTCGTGTTTCAGATTCTCCCTCGCCTGAACTACCAGCGGTGTCTCTTTTCAATTCCTTTTTCTCTTTCTCCTTCTCCTTCTCCTCTTTCTTTGTACTGGTGTATGATGGTTTGTCTAGAGACTTGGATTTTTCCTTATTGGTCCAATCATAAGCTGACCGTTCCTCGTAGAAGCTCTTCTTCACAAACAGATAAGAAAATTGCCAATATGTTGCTTACATTCTCATCAAAGTTACAATATTATGACGATTAAATGTCTTTCAAAGAAATTTTTTATATAATTCATTACATGCACTAATAAAACAAAGACATTTATATTTACGAATATTATTATTAATTCTAATGATAAATACCTTCTTATCGAATGTTAGATCTAAATTAGCCAAAGAAGCAAGGTTATGCGATGCATTTACATTCGACGGTAATGATCCACCTTCTCTCTGTCTAGCAGAGACACTGGGTCCTGTGTATTTTTTATTCTTTCTCCTACTACTTCCGTAAGTGTGACACGAACTAGACGTCAGATAAGCAAAACTACTATCGAATTCCGAAGCTATAGGCTGCGCTAAATTCTGCAATGATCCGCCATGTGTCAAACGCTCGGACACAGACTCCCGTTTATGCCTTCTGCGATTTGAGCCCGGAAGACAGCGTGAATTAGATATCACTCTACGGCCTTCCTCAGTCTCGTCCGCTTCTGCCTCTTGCAAAAGTTCCTACAAAGCACACATATCAATCTATACATCTTAACACAATAGCATTTTTATGTTCAATAACATAATTTCAAAGCCCGTACGTACTTTAAAAAGATTAGATTTTCCTTCCCGATCTTTCGGACGTTTGTATGTTATAGCTTCATCCAGTAAAGCCCGTAACTCATTATCATTTAGCATAGACAGAGTTGGTGGTTCCTCCTAAAAATGAGAACAACTGAAAAAATTACGTTATTTACGCAAGATTGCAGAAACTGCACTGTACTGATTACATTCTCGTAGAGCTTTCCTATTTATCTTAGCCAAAGTAAATACACTTTAAGAGTAAGTTATTAAGGTTCCTAAAGTTCTCTTCTATTTAAACATCACCGTCTGATGTCTACATTCTTAATTTTAATAGAAAATACATTGCGGAAAACATGTATTATCTATATTGACACGATGTTAAAATAGTTTTGCGATAGGAATTAATTCGTACGCGAGCTGGATAAGAACAGATGTATTGGCAGATCCCTAGAGAGTGAATTTAAGGTTTCTCTTATTGGATCTGTGTAAAGCCGGTTCTACAATACGTCGCAAACGATGGCAACTGCTAGTTGAAAAGTGTTATTTCTGATTGCCGATTGCCAGTTACTGTCGCCAAAAAAGTTAAAAGTTCGCCAACTCTCTTTTGACAACCGCAACGTGGAAATAACACTTTTCAACTAGCAGTTGCCATCGTTTGCGACGTATTGTAGAACCGGCTTCAGGCTTATAGCAACCACATTGTGAAGCATATATATACATATATAGCTTATGTATCTTTTAAAAAGATGTACATATGTGTATATATTATATTATATGTATATACATATATCTTTTTACATAAATAATGACATACGCACATATATTCATGCGCCATTCCCAAAACGCCAGGTAAACAATCAATCTGATGCAATTTGATCGCAATTTTGATTCTCAATAAGACCCTCTTAACCACGCCAACATAACCAATTAGCCTGTCCACAAATGGAAAGCAGTTGAAACAGACTCCACTATTCCACATGGAATCATACACAGCTCGTACACGCGGCAATAGTGTCAAAAATAAAATGCGTCGAGATACGCGTGCCGTTATCGTCGCTCCGACTGAAACTCCAGATTTTATCCAGCGCGATTATACCGGGTGCGGAAAAAGCGCGCACGCACTCAAGCACGCTCCGAGAGTTATACGTTACGTTCGTTCGCACACGGGAAACTCGATAGTGTCCGAAAAAGAGAGAGACGGACAAACCACCGACGGACAAAGCGTCGAAAAGGCGAAAACGAAGACGGTGGGGAACGCGGGGGGGGGGAGGGTGAGACGGAGAGCGGGCGAAACGAGGGGAGGCGAAGGGAGATCTCGGGACAACGATACAACGTTGGTTCGGCGAACTCGCCGAACGTTCAATGACATGACGAGAATCGTCACGGAGTCCCAATTTCTTATGCAGGGTGTTGTGCGTGCGCGCGAGAGAGAAAGAGACAGAGAGAGAGAGAGAGAGAGAGAGAGAGAGACGACGATTTACGTAGTAAATTGACGACCGCCGTCGTCGGGGACGGTGCGTAAGCCGCGGAGTCCGATCCGCGGGCCATTCGTGTGATCGATAGCGCTCCAGCGATTAGCTAATTAAGACGCGAACTCCGAGACAGAGAGAAAAGATAGAGCGGAGAGACACAGACAGAGAGAGAGGGAGAAAGAGAGAGAGAGGGAGGGAGGGAGGAAGAAAGAAAGAGAAAGAGAGAGAGAAGAGAGAGAGCGAGAGCGAGAGCGAGAGAGAGAGAGAGAGAGAGAGAGAGAGAGAGAGAGAGAGAGAGAGAGAGAGAGAGAGAGAGAGAGAGAGAGAAGAGAGAGAAAGAGAGAGAGCGATATCAGGGTGACTTACGATTTACGACGGAAGGCGGTGGAGAAAAAAATCCGCTGGGCAATGCCGGCACACGAAATTCGTATTTTTAGAGGACACACGGACGGCCGGGTTCGCTCGTTCGCTTCGCGATCGCACTTTCGCGGACTCGGCCGACTTCGCGGTCGCGCCGCCGCTGCTTTTTCAACACGCGAGCGGACGAACGTCGCGCATCCCGGAGCCCGTGGACGGAGCTCCCCGGGCTCTACGTGCACGGGCGGCGTCGTCGCCTTCACGAACGGAGGAGCAACGTCGTCGTTGTTGTCGTCGTCTTCGTCGGCCGATACGGCGGGGTCCCCCGGTTTTTGAAAGCTACTGCGACGAGCGGGCGCGGCGCGCTCTTCCCAGCATGGCCGCCGCCATTACACTGAGAGCACGGCTCGGCCCAGGGGCGTAAGAAGATTGGGGGGGCGCCACGCGGCCTCCCCGAAACCGAAATAGTTCTCGTTCCGCTCCTTTTCGCTCTCTCTCTCTCTCTCTCTCTCTCTTTCCCTCCTCCGTCGCGCTCCCGTATCGATAATTCGCGAATGAAAACGGAGTGGAAACAAAGGAACAAAAACAAAAAACAAAAGCGCGCGTTTTATCTCGATTTTCAACGCGAGGATTTGGGAGAGATTGGAGCGATCGAGAGTTTCGGGTTCGCGCTCCGGAAAAGAAAATAAATCTTCGTTCCCGCCGTCGCGAGCGAAACGTGTACGAATCGTTGTCGTGCGTCCGCGGCGACGAAATCTGATTTGTCACGGAACACGGAACGGGACGGCACGCTCTTGTTCGCGACGATCACGCGTGCGTACTCGGGCGAGTCCTCTGTTTGGAGGATCGTGCGTGTATGTATGTACTACGTACAGATGTGCACGCGATGGCTGTCCGGGATTGAGAATCGGACGGCCGCGCACTCGGCCCTAAATATACGTTCTTTGTCGAATTTCGCGACGAGAATCCGCGTGAGAATATCCCTTTCTTCCGGCGATCGTTTCGAGACTTTTTTTGTTTAAGCTCGTAACGCGAATCGCGGCTCGGCGTTGCTCTCCCCGAGATGCCCGCAGAGAGCGAAACTCGATAAACATCTGTCATCGAGATGTGAGAAATGTGCAAGAATTCCCCATATTCTGTGGCGAGCGCGTGTCAATTCGCGATCGGCGAGCTATTATTCGAAAAAATAATAGCGCAACCGGCGCGAACCGACCATTCCGGAGTTTATCGCGTCGATGAATCACGTCGGATTATCTTCGCCAATGTTGTGCGGCATGGAATCCAAAATAATGAAAAGCCGAGCTATTTTGCCGTGTCATGCCTTCCGGCATGATCCAGTCCACTCCATTGCGTCCATCTTTTTTTTAAAGCTTTATTATCACTCGCACGGACTTATATATCTGTTGTATCTTTGCTTTTGAAGCATCTAAGTGCCCGGTTTTTTAACACTTTTTAATCGAAAGATCGGCCCGGAGAAAAACATAAGCAGTAAAAAATTTGAGCAGTAAGCAAATTGACCAATGGCTAGCTTAAAGGCCATTGCACGTAACAAAGTTTTAGTCATAATCGTAAGGCCGTAAGAAAATAGACCAATCACAGTCGATTATTCTCCTTGAGCTCGAAGAATAATCGAGTGTGATTGGTCTATTTTCTTACGGCCTTACGATTATGACTAAAACTTTGTTACGTGCAATGGCCTTAAGTTTTCAAGAATACTTGAAATTTGCTCATTGCTTGAGTCTTACTGCTTAAGTTTTTCTAAAGGCCCGGGTACATAGAAAAACTTAAACAGTAAGACGTAAGCGGTAAGGAAATCAACGGTACTGATTCGCTACCGCTTACGTTAGGTCTTAAGTTCTTGACTGTGATTGGCTGATTTGCTTACTGCTTAAGTTTTTCTAAGTGCCATGGCCCTAACTTGTAGCTTTTTCTACCGTGAAAACTAGTGCAACACTGGTGCGTAATGAGTGCAATTTTATTGCTCCAACGTGAAAATTAGGTCACATATTTTCAGTGTTTAATTTGACAAATTTTTGTCAGTGCGGTAGCACCAGTGTTGCACTAGTAAGTTTTCCCAGTAGTAAAAAACGCTATAAGAAGATCGAGAATTGAAATCGATAGAATCTCGAGTCGACATGCGTTACTTTTTCCCCTGAGTGTTGTAGATACGAGAAAATATGCCTCACACCAAACGTCGCGGTTATAAAGATCTGTTTTTTTTTTTTAATACTTTGTAAGAAAAAGAAGATTTCGGAGTAGAAACTGCGGCATCTCCGATCGCAACGCCGATCTCGGGGACGTCGCCGCGCGATCAGCCGACGGTCGCGCCGTATACGGAGTCCCAGTTCTAATCGTCACGTCCCGAGAGCGTGTGCGTTCGCGGCCGATATTAGAGGCCGTGCCGTTTTTTTTTTTTCGCGAGTTGACGTCCGTCGATCGCGCCTTCTGCGCGACGCGACAAGGCGCGTTCGCACGTGGCAACTAAAGACTCCCGAAGACGGTATCGGCGAATCGGTGGGGGCTGGCCGAAGACTCGCGGAGTCGACGTCGCGACTCACCTTCCACGACATAATGGTAATGGTAATTAGTTTACGAGCCTCGCGCGATAGCGCCCATTATTGAATGGTAATTGACGAGCGTCGTGTTACGGGAGCATTTGCATGAGAGTGGTTAAAAAGGCCAGCCTGAATGGATCTTTCAATCGAAGGTGAAACGAACGAATAAACTTGACTTAAAAAATGTGTATCGTCTCCGGAATATGTGAATTGGAAAAGAAAGCAGAAATCAGTGCGCGAATAACCGCGGAATTCGTTGACTAATTGAAACGACTTGTAGCTTCGTCGAAGCTTCATCCCCGTTTTGGTTCAAAATCGGTAACGGGAAAATCATTGAGTTACAAAGATCGCGATTACGTAATCTCTAGAAAGATGAAAAATCGACCTTGATTCATATGGTGCATCGCGTAACGATCGAGCGGCTTGGCCCTTATCTTTTTCGATAAAGACGAAAATGATAAGCGTGAAAGGAGCAGCGAACAATGAGGGAGAAAAATAAGAGACGGAGGGGTAATAAAAACAAGGTACACAACGAGGCTATAATTAACGAACCAAGGAGATGAGTAATCTCCTAAGGGGGGGGGGAGGAAACATGACAATGCTCCTTTCCGACGGTGTTATTAATCATAAATAGAATGTAAACGTTTAACAGTTTAATAAATATGTGTACCCGATATACAAATTGCGCAAATTTGCGAAATAGGTCTGTACATTAATTTCTCGTTTTCTGTCGCGTCCCTCGGCATAATTCGGTCCTCAATCCACCGCCTCGGCCACTCTATCGATTTCGCGTAAATTCGGCACAACAGCCCCGATCTTTATTACGCAATACTCGTAAATCAAGAATCGAAGGCGGCGCTCCAATGGGACGTTCAAGCTCGCGATCGGATTGCCTAATTGCCCGAAAGAAATCGCGCCGAGCTAATCGAACGCCGAAAAGGGATATTGAGAACGTATTTGCGCGACGCGTCCTCGCTCTATCGAGGGCCAGCACGGCCATTTCAGGAGCGTAACCTCAGGAATGTGTCCTCAAATCGCGATGGAGATCCGCGCGACGTGAGATTCTCTAACAAAAAAAAAAGAGGATAGACGACGACCTCTCACCTTTCGACGCGATTTGTGGATTTCGAGTCCGATAACAAACGCACAAATTTTTCACTGCATTAAAATAAGGGGAGATGAATATAGCGTGTGAAATATTTGCGCACTATCTTAATTTAAATTTGTTCGTCTCACGTTACCATATCGATACCGTGTCCCGATATTCTATTTTAGAATATTATTTTATTTAGAACGAGAAAAACGCTAGCGACGGAAGACATACAATTCGATTTACTAAATAGATATAAATAATTCGTGACGCGAATGGAAATCGTTCGTTTTCGGAGAGAAGATCGTGATCCAAAACAACATCATCGGAAACGAATTAATCGAACACCTGACCAGTTTTAATCGGAGCTCATATAATTTATAGATCACACATTCGATTCTCTCGTATTTAAAAGCGAGAAGAGGAAGAAATTGGAACATTGAATGATGTGTCAATCGATGCATCATTTTCTCGTGAGCCGGATGTTATTCCTAGGCAACAAAAATAACTTTCTGACGAGATCCGACGCGAAAGGGCGAAAGCTAAAGGTCTCGAAGAAACCTTCGTCGATAAGTTTAAAGATCCCCAGGTCCATCCTGCGTGCTTCTCGTTGTACAAAGTACTCGCGACAACTTTGAAAAAGGGGAAGGTTCCTCGACGACGCGAGTCCCGAGACGTTTTCCTCGACGCAGTCGCGCTCACCTGTTTGCTGTCGGCGCCGCTGCTCGGCGGCGAGCTGATCGAATCGGCGGCGCCAGCGGCAAAATTAGCCGGAGCAATCTCGATGTTCGAAGTTTGCTCCGCGGCGGTGACGGCGACGGCAGCAACGGCGACAGAGTGGTCGTCGTCGTCGTCGTTGTTGTTGTCGTTACTGTTGTTGCTGTTGTCGCTAGCGGTCGTCGATGCGACGTTGACGTTCTCTACATCGATAACAACATCGGCGGCAGCGGCAGCGGCGGCGGCGGCAGCGACGGCGACGACGGAGGCGGCGGCGTCGACGTCGGCGGCACGATCGCTCTCGGCGATTTTGTCAGGAGCTACCGGTTCCTGACGGTGTTCCGGCCCTGGGGCCATCTTGATCGAGATTGACAGCGCGGTGTCCGCCGTGCTCATGGCTCCCTCGTCATCTCCTTCCCTTCTCTCTAACCCTCAAGGGCCATCAAGCCTCGGAAGGACCGTTCGAGGACCGCTCGTCAACGATCCGTGCCGCATTGAAGACGCTGCGCCGCACCCGATGACTCTCGGTCGTTCGAAGACGAGAAGCACGTTTACGACGACGACGATGTCTCGATGACGGAGCGTCGATCCGGTTGACACCGACGCTCACGCGGGACGCTGAGTTTCTTAACTGTTTCAATTCGAACTAATTTTGGTCCTCTTTCTCCTCGTATCCTTTTGGATTACAGACAGTACGTACGCGGCCTAGAAAAAGACCAGCTAATCTAGATGTTCACCGAGAGAACAACAATGAGCCGTCAATTTAGGACTCACGATCAGTCAATTTGGAGAACAACAGCCGCGAATCTAATTAATCTAGAAGTACCTTGGGCTAAGAAAAGGACGAGAGCGAGAGAGGTCCTTAATCCGGGATCCGATCGAGAATCCAGGGAGGTTTTCGATCAAAAACAATGTCCGGATATTTAAAACACTCACGATCTTATCTATGCAACGCGACGCGGAGTTCTTCGCGGAGATTTTCGCACTCGGTTCCGCACGCGCGCACGCGACGGGAAAGATGGCCCCGTGGTTCCTCGCGACGGATTGATCCTCCTCGAGAATCGGAATCGCGGGATTTCCCTCGGTGGAGTTCCTCGGGAGGCTCGTCGAGATCGGACGACACTCGTTTTCGCGGCGCAGCCACGTCGGCGAGAGAGGGCTGCCGCGCGGAGCCGACGGCCGAGTCCTCGCGCCGCGCGAGTTTGAGGTTAGTTCACGGGCTGTCAACCGTCGCGGCGACACAGCTGTCCCTCGCGCGACGTCATCGATCGCGGCGGGGCTCTGGCGGAAGAAGGTTCGACGTTACTCCGTCACTTGGTCGCCGTACGGAGACGTACGCGAGGATCTCACGGCACTCGATCAATTAAAGCGTTCCTTCGCGGAGGGCGAGCGCGCACGGTCCCGGGGAGCGGAGCGTCCGTACGGGAGGCAACTTACGTAAACGCGACACCGCTCTGGCGGTCACATGTCAAATTTGAACGATCGACGCGTCGCCAACGGGTGGATTCGACCGCGTGCCGTTTTTGCCTCCTCTTCCTCTTTCTCCTCTGGTAACGTCACACCCGCGCGTCGTGGGTCCGGGTCTTCTCAAAAGTGCGGAATCGCCGTGCACGGTCGAGATCGGGGCCCATCCGGTGTCGCTGCCGCGCTGCTGAACGTCGGCGTTCCCTGTCGCAGGTGGACTCCGGCTCGGCTGGACAGTACCATTTCCAAGTACGACGACGACGAGGATGACGATGACGGCGCGTCGTCGCGCGGACAACACGAGCGCCCGCCGAGGAGGCTGCTGCTGCTGCTGCTGCTCGCGCGGCGGGAGTCGGCGCGGGGAGGTGGCGGTGGCGCGCGTCGACGCGTAAAACCGTCCGGTCTCGGCGTAGCGACGCGGCGATGTTGATAATCGCCGCCGCGGCGAGCACTCATCGATTCAAAATGGCCGCTGCCGCCGTCGCCGCCGCCGCTGCGCAGAGGCGACGCGGCGAGTGCTGCACGCGCGACGCACGCACGTATGTACTGCGGAGAGTCCATCCGCGAGGACGTTCTCGCGGAGTAAACCGGTATAAACGCTACACACACGCGGGACTCACGAGTCTCACGCGAAAGAGCTTCTTGCCGTGCGCGCTACCACTTTCTCACAGCCACGCACACGCACGGCGGCACACATATACCCCGCGAAGCACGCGAAATCTCCGCGCGTCGATCGCCTTTTATCTATCCTCCACGGCGAGGAAGCGCGACGAGGCGTCGACGAGCGACGTCGTCATCGCCGCTCGGCGCGGCGCCGCGATCCGTGGAGCGCCGCGACGCACGACCGACGGCCGCTCACGGCGCGGATGCCGTCGGCATGGCAGATGCCGTTCGCTCTCTCGGCGCGCGAGGACCGCGAGGATCTACGCGGAGAATCGAGGGTTATCCGAGAAAACGATGGAGACAAGCGCGGGCAGAGTCGATTCCGCGCGGAGCGACGTGCGCCCGTCGATTGGTCGTCGTCCCCGAGATCGGGCGCGGGGTTATCGATCGCGCGACATCGCCTCTTCCTGGGGGGACCACGTCCTCGAAGGAGACGATTCTGGGCACCGGCGGTCGACGACGGTGACGGGCGACGGTCGCGACGGTCGCGACGAATTGTCCGTCGGCCGGGGCGCCCAGCAAAACCCGCCCGAGAAAAAGCTTCGATTTCGCGGGGCCGCCGGCCGCGGAGACGGGAGGCGCACGGGTAACGCGCGGAGCCGTTCCGCGGGGGCGAGAAGACAGGTCCACTTCTCTCCGAGGAGATGTCACGGGACAAGTCCTCCGTCCGAGCGACGCGCCGTCTGGACGCGCGCGAACGATTATCACCGGGAAAGCGGGGAAAGGCCGAGGGCGGACCGCCCGCTTTTGCAACGGACTTTACACTTTCCCGTCGCGACACTACAAAGAAGCGGAGAATCCTCGCTTTTGCGCAGAGGAACGGCGGCGGACCAGCCGCTCGGCCTCCGAAAATGTCGTCTGGCGCGGGCAGCCGCGTGCCTCCTCGACGAGGGGGCCTGGTGCTATTCTCCTCGCTTTTCCTCCTCGCTTAGAAACGAAACCGACGAATGACTATTCTTTTAGCGTAAAAACCATATAGAGGAGAAAAAGAGAAAACTTGAAGGATTGACGCGAGACACGTTTTTTCCTACAGCTAACACGTTCATTACGAAGCAGATGATCTTTTTAGCTAAACGTCACATTAGTGAATGCACAGGTAGAATACTCGCGAAGTAGTATTGATGTAATACATGGCCTACCAAAGTTTTATAGTCCAGTGATCATTTTAGATTAATTAAAATAGCTATTACGTACAGTATCGAACTCCGATCAACTTAATCAACGATTAACCTGAAATTTTGAATTGTTTATAACCGATCTTTCTTTCCACGTGCTAAAAAACTGGTATTAATCCTTATCGTCTACATTTTATTGATTCAATTAATTAAACAAAAATTAATGTTAAATAATTATATTAATTACAGCTTTGGGAGCGGAAGTGCGCGTGGCGCGCGCGGAACCGATTACGGTCGTGGGTTTTTGATCGCGACCGGTGCACGCGTCACCGCAGCTCAATACACATCTCGAAATCGCGCGGATACGAGGCACCGCCGCTCGATACCGACCAGCCGACCGCTTCGTTGCCTGCCAGCTGCATCTGGACGACGCGACGCGACGCTCGCCGACGGCCGACACAAACAGAGCGTGAGGAAGAGAGAGAGAGAGAGAGAGAACGAGAAAAGAATCACGCGTGTATTCTCAGTTCGAGCGAAGTGACACTCGCGGACGACAGTGCGGACACCCGCGAGTCGCATCCGAGATAATCCTTGACACCGCCGCGCCGGCAGCCCCAGATAAGCCATGATCTCGCGTGATCTCGGGAGTAGATATTCGCCGCGAGAGAATCCACGCCGGAGCGACGCCGAGATGTCGGAGTCGGAGAACATCTTTTTGTTCGTGCCGAATATCATCGGTAAATACCTAATCTCGAGCTACTTTCAGGATAATCGCTCGCTGTGACGAGCGTGGCGACGTGCGAAACCACTGTTTTACATATACAGTATGACTGGCACATATGCCCGCCGAAATTCGATTGACTGATCGGGAGAGGCAGCTGTAAAACCGGATTTTCCTTCGACGAGTCATTTTGCGTTAAAGTCATTCAGTCGATGAGACGAGCCATATATAAATCACGCTTTTAAGGTTGCCTTTATTGATTGAGTCCGCGCCGCTATTGTTTCATGTAACTTTTGTATCGGCCAGCCAATAGTAAACTTTCCCTGCGATCCTTTCAGTTCCTTTCTTTAGGCCGAGAAGCTTGAATCGTGAATTATTTTCTGATCATAATGACGAGACGATCGTTCGAATCATGTTCTCACGCTTGACGCGTGAGAAAAGTAGTAAATACAATTATGCATTCCAACAGGTTTCGGCAGGGTGATCCTGGCGCTGATCTCCTTTTACTTCATGCCCACCAACTATGTCATCGCGTCGTGGTGTTACGTGGTCAGCTCGCTGCTGGACGCGATAGACGGCCACGCGGCCAGGTATTACAACCAGAGCACAAAGTTCGGCGCGATCTTGGATCAGCTAACGGATAGAGTCGGCACGATGTGTCTCATGGTCACGTTATGCCTCTTCTATCCCGCCTACACCTTCTGGTTTCAGTTGAGCATGGCTATCGACATAGCCTGCCACTGGATATACTTGCACACGTAAGACAAAAAAATAAATGCGTATTATTATATGTATTACAGATTACATTGTATAATGCAATCTAAGGAGAGAATGTGATTATATTGCCTTGTCGAAATGCAGGACTCTTCTGCAAGGGAAGACCAGTCACAAGTTTATCGACATGTCTGAGAATCCGATCATGAGACTGTACTACACAAACCGGACGGTACTGTTTTTCATGTGTGCTGGCAACGAGGCGTTCTACGCCGGTCTGTACCTGTTGCATTTCACCGAAGGACCAATTTGTAAGTGCCCCATCGCAATTTCACGTTTCTCTCTCACTTGCAAACGTGGCACACGTAACAATATTTCGTCTTGCAGTTGTCGGTATAGGTCTGTACAGATTGATCGTGTACCTGAGCGCCCCGGTAGCGTTCGTCAAAGCCGCTATCTCCGTACTACACGGATACGTGGCGTGCATCAACCTCAGCATCATCGACGTGAAGGAACGCCAGGAGCGTCTTAAAACAAATTAAATCTCTCTAAGTCTCTGGACACATTATCTGCTAGTCAAACTGAATGTGATTTACGAATCTTCCTGTTCTACAAACTGGCGCACGCATGTTTACATACTTCCATAATTCCATATGTATATTTTTAAGAAGAAGTGGAAAGAGTGTGTTTAATGATGCGTGGTCGAAAGATGTCTATTTGATTGGCCGATATTCGACGGGTAGGAAGTACCGCGTTTGAAAATAGCAAACGGCCAAATTCCCTTATTCGTGTATTAGAATGTACGTGAAATCTATTCTTCTTGCGAAAGAGGAAAAAAAAACTTATTTTTAAAGCACTATTAATAGCGTCAATGACCAAAATATTTTGTTACCGTAATATAGCATTACATTATATATTTAGCATGTTATTTTATAGCATTTACTGAAACAGTGAATTGTTGATGTCTTATATTCAGAATTTTTGACATGTAGAGATTATAGGTGTCTAATATCTTCGATATCTCAGTATATTTTTACATTTTTCCAGTAGACAGTTTAAAGGACTAGCCATTCTTCGTGTAGCCAAAGCACGTAGCGAGAATGATTTCAATGTATCAAAATGAGCTGAATAAAACATCACTTTAATATCTCTTTGCTCCAATTTATTGTACCGAATTCTATGAATATCGAGGTTAACATATACATATAACTGAAGTATAATTAGTATAAATTATATGAATATTATGCATCAGCTTTGCTCAATTTGCGACATAGGTATGGCAAACAAAATAAAAAAGAACCTTGCACGCAGTGCAATATCTTTTTAACCAAATCAAATACAGACTTTTTGTAAAATACAAAATAAAGATGTAATACCAAAATAAATCAGACATGATAAAAAAAATAAATAATTCTCAATCTGATGTAAAAGAAAGAATGTGGGAGCCGTGTAAAACGGATATATAGTAAAGAATCAACAATGAACTTCGTATTATCGCGCTTGCATCCGCGCGAGGAGTGGCTGGGCGACGATGTCGCTGGCGGATAACAACGACGCGCATGTCGTTACCGTGATCGGGGGCACCTGCACGGTACACGGAGCGACGGGGAGGCGCAAAAACAAACGTGTTAATTATAAAACGTGACTGATAGTTTCGCACGCGCGCGAACCGGGGTTGCGCGGTTGCGCTCAACCGGGCGCGGGCACGCGGGGGCGGGAGGGGGAGGGGGAGGGCGACGGCGGGACGGAGAAATTCGGGGTACCGCGCGATACACGGCACCGGGCGGCACGAGCTCCGGCGTGCTCCGGCGAGCGGGTGGAATAACGTGTACTAACCTCAAAGGCCTCGCTCCCCCGACGTGACCAGTCATAATTTCGGCGCCATATTATCACTTCAAACACTCGCGCATATCGGGGGGGAAAGTTCGCGAACTTCGTCGTCGCACACGGGCACCTTCCTCTTATCGCCGGGGAACACCGCGAAGGACGAGTACCGCGGCGCACGGTCACCGCGGGGACGCGGCGGAGGGTGTCGGTCGACGAACGTCCGGGGTTCCGGACGCGAACGCGGCACGCGCGGCGAGGTACAATATTTATAAAAACAGATGAGGATTCAGCAGGACCGGTGCTCGTCGAGGCGGCGCGGCGCGATTCGGCAGAGCGACAGAAGCGCCACCGTCGTCGCCGCCGGCCACCACCGCGGCCGGTCGACGCCGACGTCGACGCGACACTGCCCCTTCGCGGAATTCGAATCTGCGGACAACCGCCCGCATCCTGTACACCGAATCTTTCTAATCGATGCGATAAAGCGAGCCGAACTTCCGCGATCACTACGTGTTATCGCGATCTCGACGCTTCCGAGTCGCAGAATAAATAAACGCGTTCAGAAGATCGCTCTCCCGTATTGGTAACTTTCGCGTTTTCGAACGACAAAAATAATCGAAAATAATATATATATATATATATCTCTTTTTTCTCTTTCCTTCCTTTTTACGAAAAAAAAAAACTTTATTAAATTTTTGAGCGGATTCGAATTCGGACAGAATTCGAGCTACTCGCTATTCTTTTTATTCTCGTGACACCGCGACGAGCTGTTCGCTAAAATTCAAATCCGCTCTTGAGGGATATACTAATTTTAGGTTTCCTTCGGTGTCGACTACTTTGACTTGTTGAACTATTAAATTGTTGTACTTGTTGTCCGTGTCCTTCGGTTCTGCGGATTCGGCGAGACCTGAGACGATTAAGTCTTTCAGGAATTGATCCAGCACATTCCTAAAAGAATATAAGATTTTATCACGGAACTGACCTTCCTCTCTCGCGGTTAAAACAGATTGGAATGCGACCAATATTACATAGGCTTGCAAATTGGGATCTCACCTGCAAATTGTGAACGACAACGCGCTCGTTACCTCCACGAGCATTGTCTGGGTGTCTAGAGACATTTTCGTCACGTCGCTGTTCGTGATGGGCGGAAACGAGATAACTCGCTGCGACTGATCCAACAGGCATGGGAACGAGGGTTTGCCCTCCAGCATATACAGATACTTGTGTATCCCGGAGTAAACGTTTCGTTTCTTCTCCTTACGCAGATTCTCCGCTTCCGTTTGCAACTTCTGGAACAGATCCGCGCCCGTGTACGTCTTGCTGTGCATTAAAGGTTTTATCTCCAATTCCGTGGGTAGCATCGCTGTATACGTGAGGTGCCCTGCGTAACAAAATATGTTTCAGTAAAAAATAGATACAAAAACAGTACTCTTATTAAACATTCGACATTTACCAGGCGCGACGAGTTTCAAATCGTGAGTGGCTATCGTAGCCGCATTCCTCTTCTCGCATATCCCATCGTGCAATCTCGTTTGCAGCTGAATAAACTTTTTGAAATTCTCCTCCGTGAAGCTCATATTTTTCACGATACACGCAGCTATGTAAGGCCTGATGCTCTTTACATTTTCCATAAGTTTTATCACCGGCACGTCGTCTACCACTTTCAGGACTCTCAATTTGTGCGTCAAGCTCTCCACTACGCTCTCACTCTCGGAAACTTTCTGACCCCTCTTTCCCTTTTTCGACGTATTAACTTCTGTCGTGGACGACTCGCTCCTTGGGCAGTGCAACTTTACGTAATCGAGTACTTGCTTCGTGGAACATTGGTTGATCAATTTGGTCAGCCTCCTGTCCGACAATTTATTTCCTTTCAGGTACACTTCCTTCAGTTTACTACAGTCTGCTAATTCACTTGGTACAACTGCGTGTTACAATATAATTATGCATTACTTATCTTTGGACGTTTGACGACTTACTTAAGGAAAGTTACATTCGGGGAAGATTACTCAACAGAGAGAGAGAGAGAGAGAGAGAGACATACAAAGGATGGTACAAAAATTGAGTTGCATTACCAGAAATTAAGTTATCAGCCAGGTTTAAGACTTTCAGTCCCTGCAGTCGGTTTATGGTAATTGGAATCTCCGTTATCCGATTCCCGTTGACGTGAACCTCGGAGAGATGTGCGAGTTCCGCATGACAAACGTCGGGGAAGGCCTCGAGCTGATTGTTTGACAGGTCTAGGATGCTCAGTTTTGTGCACAAGCTACACGACGGTACGTCTCGCAGGAGGTTCGAGGCGAGATTGATCGTGCTGAGCTGAGGATGGCTGCCGAGCTCCTGCGGGAGCGAGGCCAGCTTGTTCCTCGAGCAATCGAGCACCTTCAGCTTGGCGAGCTTGGCGATCGCGCTCGGCAACGCGGCGATCTCGTTCGAGTGCAGCACCAAGGTCGTGAGATTCGCCAGCCTCTCGATCTCGTCCGGCACCTCCCGAAGACACGTGTGCGTTATGCTGAGATAATTCAGGTTGTGGAGGTCGAACAGGTTCCCGTCCAGGCCGGACGTCTCGATCAGTTTGGACACCGACGCGCCTGACAGCACCAATTCATGCCTGTTTTTCTCAGCCGCCTGTTTCACAATCTCCCACGAGTCCTCGTGCGTCATTTTGATGGCCACTGATTTCCCTTATTCGGAATTTTATTCACTCCTATCTGATATAAACAGTATATCTCAACGAGGAGTGTTTTGAGGTTAGGGACCGTCGAAACCCCATGCATACTACCGCCAGTAAATCTATTTTCGAAATTGGTACTACGTAGCCACGTATTCATTTTCCGACGATAAAACATCATTTTGGTGCGTGCCCGTGCTACATTTGCAAATGTAATGGTGTTATATAAAAAAATGTAAATAAGCAAATCGCAGCTGTATCAAATATACTCGACGCTGTACCTGAAAAGTATGATATATTGATTATTTATTAAAAATGTAATTTTTCATAATATATTTTTGCGATATTAATAAACTCAATTATTATTAAATGGTATACCGTGCGTGCAATATTAAAATTTAATTGCGTATTTTCGGTTAATCAACGTTTTTATTTAACCATCTATTTGACTCGCGTAGTGTCATCAAATGATGACCGAAGATGCATCTTCGAATATTTCGTCGTTTATTAACGATACGTGATGATAGACACTGGATGGATTGATTTCGGGACGACTGATGGCGTCACAGCTCATTTAATTAGCAATAGAGTTGATGCAAAATTTGCATTAACCCTGTATATTTATTATTTGCAACAACATTTAATCGTCGCATAGATCCGGCTTTAGGTCAAACGAGGCGATGATCCAATGAGGAAAATTTGTTTTCTAAAAAGAAATTCTCTCATTGGACCAGCGGCTGCGTTCCGACAATAACCGACTCCGACATACGGACTGATTGTAGAACCGGCCTTAGCACTTTGACGATTTATAAATTCGGCCAAAAATGTATCGTGTGAATATTCGATAAAATGACTACATTTCTCAATATTGAAGTATTGCGGATATCAATCTACAATTTAAACATGCATATTTAATTTGCATCATAATGCGAAATAGCAACCGCTATAATATATGAGGTAACCGTAGCATTTATTGCTAGAATAAAAAGTGTATGAACGCGAATATAAGAACGGGACGCGCAGTGATGCCGCTCTTGGCGCGAGAAGTTTTCCGCGCGCGGCGCGGGGGATGACGCGCCTCCGCCATATTGATGACGTACTCTCCTTCATTTCCAGATCGCGGCGGACACGGAAAGGATCGGCTCCAGAACGAGTGGCGTCGCGAAAGCAGTTTAAATGATGAGAGAGTAAGCTTTATTAATCTTGCATGAGTTGTTTAACGCAGCACCTATCGCGATAGCATCTATTCAGCGCTCGGGGTGTAGATATTTCTCAAAAATAAGTATTTCGCGGTACTTGTTCGGCCGCAGGTACGTCGCGCGGACAATCGCGGACGATCGTATTTTCCATCTGTCGCGAATATCGCGGATATCTGCCAAAAATATTAGTACGCTTATTCGCTAGAATGCGGAATAACGATCGCGATCATAAGCGAGCGCGTACTATCTGATTTTCGTAATTCGGAAAATTCGTGATCGCGAAATCATGAGAGCGGGACGCATATAGCGACGCCACGGCACTCTTGGCTTGGCGCGAGAAGTTGTCCGCGCGGGAGACGAAGCGCCTTCGCCATGTTAATTACGCTCCCCTTTTATTTCCAGATCGCGACGGGCACGAGACGGATCGGCTGCGGAACGAGTGGCGTCGCGACTTATTTAATTGGTAAGTAGTTATACTTAGAATATTGCACATAAATATTGCACTGAGAAAAAAAATATTTAGATCAAAAAAAAATTTATCTAGATTGCTATTTATTTAGATTAAATATAATTATCATTGTTTATATTAATTTTCCTGTCAATAAAGGTATTTAATTTTAAATTGATATATATATATACATTTTTATAAATAAATATGTTATTGCAAATCATTTATAATATCATGAACAATGTAATAAGGAAATACATAATTGACACGTAAATAATTTATTAAATATTTAAAAAATCTTAAAATATAATCTAAAATTAAACCGAAAGTATATTCGTAATTCGCCAACGATATAATAAACATTAGACGTTCATTTCATTGACTACAATTGGCAAATAAATCAATGATTATTTGCCAATTGTAGTCGATGAAATGAACGTCTAATGATAATCTAAACTATTTTATTTTCTAGACAATGTATTAAACATGCAATAATCCCTATCTATTTCAAAGTAGAGTACCGACCTAAATGTACGCGTAATCTTATCTTTTACAGGCAATTCCGCTTTTACCGAACAACAGGGCAACTAAACACAATCGCCGCCGACTGTATAAACGGTTCGTTGCGTCGCATTTTCGGGAGTGCCGCTCGAAATCGTTGCATTTTCGAATATGACAATTAAAATCGTCGCATTTTCGGAAGTGTCGTTCGAAGTTGTCGGATTATCCGGAACTCCGTCACTCGATTTTAATAATTATTATCGCGGGCGATTTTTTGACGGACAAAATCGGGCGTTATTTCATGTTTTCGGGAGTGCCGTATTAATTATCGCGCAATCATTGTTATTCGCATTTTTGGTGCCGGTGGAGTTATCGGGCATCGAGGGAGCTGACAACCCGAGAGGTCAACCTGAGAGGAGGAGGAGGCCTGGGAGAGGCATCGGGAGCCAGCGGAACAACTTTGCGGTAAATATTATTTTTTATTTTGTGTAAGAGTAATTTTTTTGTTTGTTCTTGAGTCTTTTTATTTTACCATGATTTAGAAATAATAGCTAGAAGGAGGGAGTAATTTAACATTTTATAAGAATTGATTCTTGTAAAGAACATTTTTGGAAAATGTATAATTATTTAAATAAATATTTAATTAAACAATGAATAAAAAGTTGGATGCTATAGGAATTATGTTTTAAAACATTGAGTTTTTTAAACACCATTTTAATATAAATTTTATATTTATATGTTACAGAATCAACGTAGCTACGTGGCAGATATAATTCCGCTGTTGCGCATCGGTGTCGGTGAGTGATGAATTAACATATTTATTGAGATAACGGATGTGTGGTAACTTATTAAATATACATACTATATATCTAGATAAATGTATGAAAGTTAACAATATAAAGATCTTACACATAAGTATAAAGCATTCTATACATCCGTTGTCTTAAAATGGATCAGTTACGACAGATTAGGATAAGTTTAATTTTGTGTGTGTGGACACCTCTTTATTATTATATTTACTGTGCATTTATTAATTAATTTAATATGCATACGAGAATGTACTCGTATGAAAATTGTATAAAATAATTCTTTATAAATATAAAATATAAAGAAAATAAAAGGTAGAAAACAAATAAAGGTTTAGCAATTAAAATGTTACACTTTTTTAATATACTGCTCTTATTTAAGCTTACCAATGGTATTTACATTTCGTTACCAACAAATAGAAAGTATAAAATATTTATATAATTTTATATATATATATATATGTTTATATATATATATATGTATATAAAACACCGAAATTCAATAAAATTCGATGCATTCGATTTTAATATTAAACAAATAACATTAATAATTAATATAATTATTAATAAATAATATTTTATTAGATACTCTGTATTTTATTAAGGTATTCTCAATTTTCCAAAAAATTCCGTCTTTATGCACACACTGTGTATAAAGAATTTTTCGGAAAATAGTTTGGAAGGATAATAGTTTTGATACTGGTAGGTACATATAGTCGTCGAATACTCATTTTTAATTACTTTATTAGTTCATTTTCCTATTTTTGATCAACTTTTATAATTAAGAAAATTTTGCGTATATTATTTCGTTTCGCGACCACTTAATAAACAATAGACGTTGTAATGACCTTACCAGTCGTTGTTACACGCTATGCTATATGTACTTATTATAATACAATTATCCGTACCTTCAGTTCTCGATGATCTCCCGAGGCAGTAGAATCGTATTTCTAGCATTAAGAATTTGTTGTGACAAGATACATCGCGGGATACACCAAACTTAATAGCTACGAAGAATTACACCTAATTCTAGCATAATTTCAATAAATAGGGTGAGTTAGTAGAAATAGAATACACTTATGTGTTGCGTTTAGAAAATATAACACAGTTTTTAAAATATTATTTGTAAAAACTAGCTTGACAAACATAGTTCAATATTATTTTTCAAAAATCATCAAGAATAGGTCACGAATGTAACGTCTTTACAGGAACATGAAATAAAAATTGCCATAATGTCGACTTTTATTCTGCGCATTTTGACATTATTAGGCATCTTATCCACTTGTCAAAATTCCGATTTGAATGTTGCGACTCAATTGCCACGTCACGTAATACCTGAGCACTATTATAGTCGAGTTAGATCTTAGTACAATTGAGAATGATTACTACGTTGGTACATTCTTTATTCGTCTCAGAATTGATCGCCCAACGGAAAGTATACATTTTTACGCGAGAAGACAAAAAATATTAAAAGAATCTCTCGTTCTGAAGAAAATGAATTCTCGACAGTCCTATAAACCAACGCGTTTTGTACACAACCCGATAAATGATTTTGTGGACATCTATTTTGCTAACGAGTTATCAAAAGGGCAAAACACTACTGGATGAAATGATTGACAGTGTTTCAACTAATGTAATGTTTCTTCTCGCGTAAAAATGTATACTTTCCATTGGGTGACTTCTCTTCATATACATGTGTTGCGCACGTAGATTATACATATTGTATATGGGGTTTACAGTTTAACGCCGATTCCGAACGGCTATATTTTTTAGAGAAGTTCTCTTGGCAAGACATACTCTCGGTGGTTTGCCATTGCCTTCCGAGAGGAGAACGAGCGAATATAATTTTTTTTTTTAATATAATTTTTCTAGCTCTACCGGGAATCGAACCCGGGAACTTTGGCTCAATAGACCAATGCGCTGTCTAATAGGCCACGCTCGTCCTCAGAGTTTGTATAATACACAACACGACAAATGATTTTGTGGACATCTATTTTGCTAATAAGTTATCAGAAGGGCGTTACATTTGGCAAATGGATTTTAAAACAATACTGAGAAATGAAGAACATAATTTGTTTAAAACTTCGTATGTAGATGAAGAAGGAAGAATAGTGTAAGTAAATTTTAATATATCTACTAACAATAAGTTAAAGAAGTATCCAAGAACATGTTTTACAAAATATTAGGACAGTTATACTCTTTATAAATATATATATATATATTTATATTATCATTATATATATTATATTGTCATTATTTTTTATTATATTTGATGGCCATGAACACATATGGAAGAAGTTTAAAACTACTTATTTTGTAAAATTTAATGAGATAATACTTAAACGCACATATTTTAATGCAAGTAGTAATGAACATTGTTTTATCTAAATATAACAATATATTAATATACTAATCAGAAAAAAATGCTCTCTTTTATGTAGCTATTGTTTTGCATTGTATATTTTGCATTTATTAATATTATTACACAATTGTGATAAAAGTCTGATAATAGAATTCAGTAATAATACCGTAATGGTACATGTTAATGTATTTATTATTTAATTATCTCGTATAAATTTGTCTTATATGTGTTCTATGTGTCAATTTATTAAACCGACAATTATCAAGCGTTTATATTATCTAATACGCTTATCGTTTAAATGTGACAAATGGTTGCTGGGAACGAATAGAACTCGAGATATATTTTCATGTTGGGACGAACCAGTCTTTAACGTTTCTGTACTTCATCTTAGAAAACACACAGTTTTGTCGAACATGCCTGTACGAGTGACTTATAGGCACGATGAACGCCTGACGTGGACGCACTTCCATGAAACGCCTGTAATTACTCTTAATCTTCTGGCGATTTTGGTATCCGATTCCTCTCTTATTCCTAACAGAATCAATGAGAGAATTAGTCTTCGATGCAGACAACAAACAGCATTGCATTTAAAATACGCAAAAATGGTTATCAAGAATGTCACGCTGCATTTGGAATTTCAATCGAAGCGTTACAAGAAGCTTGCAAAAGTGGATCATGTCGCAATACCGAATTTTCGCTCTGAAAGCATGTATAAGTTGGGTCTTATTTTTTATAGGTAATGCACATATATACATATATAATTAAAAAGACAATGATATATAATTAGAAAGACAATAATATACAATTAGAAAGACAAATATTTTCCGTAAAATAAAAAAATTTTATCCAGAAAGGAAGATACTATATCTAGCATATCGAAATATAAGATACTTGAGTTACCACGTCGGCGTTACATCTTAGAAATGTCTTCTACTACCGGTCTGTATAATGACGAAGAAGATCTATTTAATGCTTCCTATATAATAACAAATAAATTTACTGGTAATAGTTCCAGATGTTCAAAATTGTTTTTACCACATCGACAAGAAAATTATAAGCGTGGTATATATATAAATTGTTCATATTTATACGTTTTAAATTATTGTTTGTTTTCGTTACTAAATATGAATCAAGAATCATTGATGCCACGAATTAATATGTAAGAACTGTCATTATCATCACAGCCATGATCGCGGCCAGTTTTGCGGTGAATGCTATTCTTGATTAATGCAATATTAATTATATTATTGTTTCTCGTTTAAGTATATTTTGACATTAATTAAAGTACTAAAATTATTTAAACAATTTCAGTTTTATTTCTATCGCACCCCTCTAAACGCTATGTAAACGCAAACCTCGGAAGTACCGACCTGTATGTAAACTGCGCGCCGGCCGATGGGATTGATTTATTTTTTTCGACCGAAAATTATCGTCGCGTAATAGAAAGGGGAACCCGAGTTCTAACATTTAACTCTAGTACGCTGATAGATACACTTTAAACTGGTTTTAGATAACGCGAAATGGAATTTTCGTAGCGCTGCTTTCAGTCCCTCGCTATCTTTGTATGCTAGTTAAACACTGCGATATTCATAGGTCACAATTAGTCGCTGCCATTTCTAATCACTCGAATAATTATAAATAGCGGTGTTTTGGACGCTATTTTTTTCGAACAAATCCCACTTTCTGGGATCTAATTAGGATCCTTTGTTTGATTCCTTAAAAAATTCATGAATTCTGGTTGGAAATATTTATAAAAATTTACATCAGAACGTTTTTAATCGCGATCATGAACAGAAAGTCTGAACAGATCCCGTTTGTTCTCCACAACATTTTTCTAAACATTCTTTCTAATTTTTATTTTATCTTAGAATTTAGTAAAACACTTTAAGCATTTACGTTTCACAAATAACATTTCATAAATATTTAAAGAAAACATTCAAAGTGTTTCAAATTTTGTTCGAGTTTCTTTTCTTAAATTAAATGAATGTTTTAAGCAAAGTAACGTATTGTAATTGTAAGTATAATATCGAAACGGGCGACAAGACTAACAAGAGTGACGACCTTGGCTATTTGCTGTCATACGCCGAGGTTTCTGCGATGACAAATGTTTGCTCGGCAAGATTTGCATGTGAATGACTCGTGTCGGGATATTAATACCACCGTTCTATGTGCTAATAACGCCGTTCTCCGATTATGCAGACGTACTTGACGCATCAAGTGGCAATGATCTGAACGGGTTCCGCACTTCCTCACTTCCGCGGGGATTATCTCGCGCTTCTAAAATTTCTTATCTTTTATTCCTCGACATATGCAAATAAAATATGCCGCAAAAAAATTGATATCTTTAGTAAAAAATTGATATCCTCAGACGTCGCATTTGAATTCTTCAATCAAGATTTATTCTCTAAAGCTATTATCCTCGACTTATCTCCCAAAATTTTTGTAAAATTCATCTCAAGCCAGAAGAGCAACACAATGCAACTTTCTTCATCATGCTCAAGTCGATTCCTAATTAAATGCTTCCAGATGCTTGATTAATTGCTAATCAAGTATTTCCAAATTGAGATAATTGCGTTTCTCGGTGAAAAAACAGCGAGCGATCCCGTACCTCCTGAATCCAAATATTAACAATGTCGGGGACGATTCACGTACATATATCATCAAAATTGCGAAAGAGGCTCGAAAGAGGTAACTAAGAATTTCGGCCTCCTCCAAAGTAATCGGCATGTCGGAAAGATTAATGACTCACAGAGTCCTCAGGGTCTTGATGTCGCGCCTTCGAGGTATCGGAGAGATACCAGGCGCAAATCTATGAGCACGCCATCACCCAAAGTCCACGGTTATCAACGGATGGCCCCGATCACTTCCGGAGCCGCTTCCTAAAGCGGCGAGCATATCCGCGCGGGTGGGGCACAGATTTTTTTCGACATGGCGTATAAAAACGGGAACGACCCGAGTGGCCGCGTATCATTGCATTCGCGCTCGTTGTCGCGAAACTGTGAACTCGTAGAGGTATCCAGAGATACTTAGACCGGTACCGAGATCCGATTGAACGTCGATCATGCCGTGTCGACTGTTGGCCACCCTCGCGTTCCTCGCCCTGACGACGTCGACGTCGGCCTGGCCGACCTTTCGTCGTCGGGACGTCTTCGACAATGCCGTGGACAGTCCTGGCGGACTGATCGCTCACCTACGGAATTTTGGCAGTTCGCTCTACGGATTCCCGAATAACGAAACCGGATTGAAGGTGGCCCAATGGCGCAAGGATATGGACGTGAACCCGGAGGAGCTGGGCGAATACGCGGAGGGAGACATCCTGTTTCCGCCGAGCATCGGAAGAAACGGTCTCGCGGCGGTCTCCGCTCGATGGCCCAACGGTGTCATTCCTTTTATGATTAGCCCTTACTTCAGTGAGTAAATTTGAAAATCTTGAACTCAATACGACAGTTCCCTTTTCCTATTTTTTCCAAAGTGATGGGACGGGCTTTGCGATCATATAAAAAAACGACTTATTTTTTAGTTGTTTTACTATTTTATTATTTTATTACTACTGTTTTTTATTATTTTACTGTTTTGCTTGACGATTTAAACACGAGTTAATTGTACATTCAGACAATTGAGTGCTTAAGTATTCATCTGAGCAATTGCGTATAAAGCTTCCTTCTTTATCGCTTAAAACTGCTATATTTTCGTTCTTCCATGAAATCGTAGACGCGCAACAACAGAGAGTTATATACGACGCAATGGACGACTATCACAAATACACGTGCATCAGATTTAAGCCGTACACGGGCGAGGAGAGCGATTACATCAGAATCACGGCCGGTAACACCGGATGCTGGAGCAGCGTGGGCAGAATTGGCGGCCGGCAGGATCTAAACCTTCAGGTTCCCGGTTGTCTGACGCAGAAGGGCACGGTGATACACGAGCTGATGCACGTCGTCGGCTTTTTGCACGAGCACAGCAGATACGAGCGGGACGATTACGTGGACATACTGTGGGACAATATCTCGAACGGTGTGTATTCGCGTCCTACTCATATCTCGAACGACAAGGCTGACTGAAGGAAAATATCACAATCCTAAGCTCTAACGCCCGTTTGACACACTTTCTCGCGTCACTCTGATGTTTTATCTTAACTGCTAATTTTTTAAAGCTGAAAATCTTGAGCTGATACCTGAGGATCGATTCTTTTTTAATGATAATTTAATCGAAAACCATGGCATCTTGTCTGTTATTTAGTATTATTCAATATTAACTGACTTAAATATTTTTGTAATCTTTTTTTGGCAATGTTTTTTATGGCAATAATTTTTGAAAATTTCTAGAGAATTTTTTTATCGCTTGTAGCACGAGAATTTAACATTGACGCCTCAATTCCGAAATGCCTTGATACCAACGTCTTCAATACGAAATACGAGCGACTCTCTCTACCGTAAAACTTATGGTCATCGGCGCAATAACCGGCTAAGGTTATCTCCTCTGCATTATGAAATTCTATTTTTATCATGTACTTTATGCATGTAGGTCACGCGCACAATTTTAATAAGGCCCCCCCGGAGATCACCCACGCATTCGGCGTCGGTTACGATTACGGCAGCGTGATGCACTACTCGTCGACGGCGTTCTCCAAGAATTATCAATTAAAAACCATCGTGCCCAAAGTAAGCGATTTCTAAGAACATTTTCACATGTGTTCTCTATATCAATTATCATTAATTATATTACTTGACTGGTTTGATCGCTGGACGGAGCTGACGCTGACACGAGCTACCGTGTTCGCTATAATTTAATAAAATACATTTTGCGAGTTTGCGAATCGCAAAATCGCATTATATGTTATACATACGTGTCCATGTGTTTGTATATATAGAGACAACTGGATGGTAGCATTTTGGATCTTATTGGCGGAATCTTCCAGGGTGACAGAGAGATAAAGCTCGGTCAGAGGGAGGCTTTCAGCAAGAAAGACATTCTGAAAGTCCGAAGGATGTACAGATGTGGCCAGCGTACTGGCATAATCAGTTACGTCGACGATCAGTACTAATGAATGAACATTAACGATTCAGCAGTTTTCGCATGTGTTGATACAAAAGAAAGACAAAATTCTTGATTAGAGTTAATTAATAAGAATCTTTGCGTAATAAGAAAGAAAGAAAGAAAGAAATATCTAGTCTTATATGCAAAACGTATGATTATGTCTCTTTAAAAATATGTGAACAGCAAATATCGACAGTATTATTATACAATAATATAATCATTATCGTGTATATTTCAATGTACCTTATACCTACATAAAGTTACATATTATTATATACAAATGCATTATCTATATATAACACCTTTCGTATTGAATTTTTTATCTTTGTTAATGGTCAAATATTGATTGAGTATCATATGACGTTATATGAAGTTTGAAAATAAGAGCAGAGAAAATGTATGTGATGGAAATTTTCGATCGATAAAGAGAACGTTACGTAATTTCAATTGCCAATACGTACTCAAATACAAGTAAGGTATTTTACGATAAAATTATTTATTATTTGTACAATTATATCACGAGTAATTTATAGGAGATTGCAATGCATAATGGTATTTCTTATAACACAATAACAAGGTTTCTTGCTAGATTTATTTTCGATAGAAATATAGAGGAAGATGATAATCGAACAATACGCTCATTAAAAGTTATCATACTTAATGGTTTTATTTTATTTTTTATTATTTTTTTCAATTTTTTTTATGAAAGTGCAATTTTTGAATTATCACGGAGTGAAGCATACCATGCATTAAATGTAAAATAAAATCCTGAATTATTATTTAACTGAGATAAGTTATAACTGATTTTCTTGTTAATAAAATTACTTCTTGCTAAAGAATTATCATTTTGTGACGTATTAGGTAAGAGGGATGCATTTTAAAGTGTATTTGTACACTTTACGTATATGTATAGAGTTGAAAAAACCTTTTAAATAACATATATTTTTAAAAACTTAAATAACATATAATTTTTAAAAATTTATTTAAGTGCTTTTCTTATATTTTTTAACGCTCAATTTTGCACTTTAACAAATTTTTAATTTAAGAAAGTACAATTTTTTTTATCTATTATCTTTAAACTTTAAAAATAGCAAAGAGGTTATAATTTCGGGAATATTTCGAGAAAGAAAAATATCAATATTATGTATGACTTCTCGCACTCCAGAGAACATAAACATAAGACGCAAACTTATCTTTGTCACCTGTTTAAACTTTTTAAATTGTTCAAAACATTGTAATAAAAATAAAATTATTTAAATTGTTTTGTATTTATTTTGTCTGAATTTTACAGCACATACAACATGTCTCATCGGTTTTCGTTTTAGAGATTATCCTTTACTTTCTATCTACTATACAAGTTTGATAACAACACAGGCAATCATCCGTTTGATAAAAGCGCAATTTTGCAGCAAATTATCGGAAATTGAGAAAATTAAACAATTTTAAAAATTGTGTTTAATTATTTAATATTTAATTTTTTTAAGTATAATACATGTAGTAACGTACTTGTATTATATAGGAATCAATCTTTTGCTTTCTCTTCCGATAAACATAATTTTTATGTATAATTACCAAATACATATAGAAAATAAAAAAGAAAGATACAGGTCACAAAAAATTAAAAGTTTATAAATAGATAACAAATGGGTATTACATATTATATTATGTTAATTATTTATACGATGTTATAATTGTATTGTTAAGTGAAAATACACTTATATTAATTAATTTAATGTTGAACAAAAGCTATTACCTGTTTTTAATTTTATATGCTTAATTTAACATAAATATCAAACATCTACAGATGCTAAATTGTTAGACAAAGCTCTTATAAATTATGTGCGAGTGTCTACGCGCAACCAAATAAATTTTGTAATTCTATCCAGAAAAACCAAGACGGTGATAAATTAAATATACAACGCTAAAATTATAAAATCAAATTATTTAAATAGATACTTCACTCGAGTCAATGACACCATTTTATCAAATCTTATCTCATTCATATACCTATAGCATATAAGCACATATATAAAAAGGAATACAGAAAAATAGGATTGCTATATTGATCGTCATTAATTAAATACTCGATTCGAATCAATGAAACCATCTTATAAAAAAAAAGTCTTATCTCACTTATACATATGGAGGGGTAAAAACCACAGTGGTGTAAGTCAAATTTTTAAAAATATTTTTTCGTGTGCATAGATGCAATTTATATATTGTATAGATTGCATCTATGCACGCGAAAAAAAACTGAAAAAAATTTGACTTACACCACTATGACTTTTACCCCTTCATATATACCTATAGCATGTAAGCACATATACAAAAAAGTATACAAAAAAAAGGATTGTATACTGATCGTCAGTACAAGTTTGTGTTACCAAATTGCATCTTTGATATGATACTCTTTGATATGACCACCTGAAAGTCGCGTAGGTGGGGCAGACGAATCTTTGAGATGGAACATATAAAGACGATCCGGGGAAGGCTGTATTCTGCACTCGTTTTCGCCGTCACGGGACTATAGTTAAATCGGTAACTTGCTGTAATTTAATTTAACGTTGATCATGTTGTGTCAACCGTTAACGTGGACGCTTGCAGTCGTTCTTACATTTGCGTCGGCGGGGCCGGTCCCTGATTTAAGGAATATATTAGTAATCGGCCTAACGATTCCGGACGACGATACAGGAGTTAAGGTAGCGCAATGGACCGAAGACATGAACGTGAATCCCGAAGAATTGGGCAACTACTTCGAGGGAGACGTCATGGTCACGGAAAGCACTACACGATCAAACGGTGCAAAAGACCCAAAGCTCCGTTGGCCCAATCACGTTATTCCTTACGTAATCGAGGGTAACTTCAGTAAGTATCTTCGAGAATAAAAGCTTAACTATTTTGTATTGTAGTTTGTTTAGCAATTATTCTACAATATATTATGTTTACGGAAAGAATCAAATTTAATGCGTATTAATAAATCTAAATTCCTGAAAAATGCATCGAAATATAATAATTTTAGAATGAGATGAAGAAATTTTCTACTTGTATTTTGTATGTTTATCAATTTAGTTTATTATATTGTGTTATTGTAAAATATCCACAAAGAATTAAAACATGTCGTAGATGTTATTTTGGAACATACTTTATTCTTAGAAAAATAAAAATAAAATAAGATAATAATGCTTACTTTATGATTATTTAATAGCAAAAAATGGAAAATCAGATATAAACGAAAAATTAAGTATTCGCCTGAGCATACAATAGATGGATAAACATTTTTATTCGAAATTGTTTCACTTTTATTATTTCTATTTATAAATTTTCCTGAGCATACAATAGATGGATAAACATTTTTATTCGAAATTGTTTCACTTTTATTATTTCTATTTATAAATTTTCTATTGCAGATAGGACGCAGTTGAAACTTATACGCGAGGCGATGAAAGACTATGAAAAGTATACGTGCCTCCGGCTTAAACCGAGGACGAACGAAAAGGATTATGTCAAAATCATTAGCGATAATAGCGGATGCTGGAGCTACATTGGCAAGATCGGCGGTGCACAAATAATAAACTTGCAGATTCCTGGTTGTGTAACTAAAAAGGGTACCGTAATACATGAGATTATGCATACTGCTGGCTTTTGGCACGAACATACCAGAGATGACCGAGATAATTACGTGATTATCAATTGGAAAAATATCGAAGAAAGTACGTATTCGCAATCTATTAAAACGATGAAAGATTTGAAGCAAAGAGTAACTTCTTTTAACAAATATTTGATCGAAGGATATTTTGTTTTGTCATACATTAATATTTAATATCAACTAATTTTATAATTAATGTATCGACAATGTAGTAAGTATAAATTATTTTTTAAATCGGCAATTTTTCTATCTATCTGTATTTTTTTGCAGTTTGTGAAAATTTCTATCGCAATTCATCTTTATCCTTTATGACTTAAGAACTATTAATCATTTAACATTAAAATAACAAGCGACTTTTATCGATACACGTGACAAACACTGTAATAATTAAGTGAGATTATTCTGTAGATCTGCATTATAAATTTCTTTCCTTTGTCTTGTGCATTTAGGAACCGCAGGTAATTTTGATAAACTTTCCTCGGAGGTACTCGAAGACTACCACATCCCTTACGATTATAACAGCGTGATGCACTATTCAGCGTACGCGTTCGCCATAGATCACAACGTAAAGACTATCATAACAAAAGTAAGCGACCATCATTTTCACAAATATTCCTTATGTTATTAGTTGCATTACTAGATTAATTATCTGAACAAAAGTAGATTCGCGAGACCGACTTGTCAGTTTGATATAGAAAAAAAGAAAATATTTTATAAGTTTGCAAGTTATGCGTGCTGCATCGAATTACGCGTCTGTATATTTATTTGTATGTATATCAAAACAATTTTTGTAGTGACATTATGATCTTAATATCGAATGTTTTAGGATCCGAAAGCAGAAATCGGGCAGAGAGTTGGCTTTAGTGCCCGAGATTATCAGAAGATCAACAAAATGTACAAATGTTCGACGTAATCGACATTTATGTCAGAGGTCACTAACGGATAATTGCGGCTTTGATAATTGTTTTGTGTATTAACAAGAAATTATAAATTAGGAACATTCTTTTAATAAAAATCTATGTATTATGAAAAAAAAGAATATTTATTACTAGCTATAATGATTATACAATAAATAATATTACAGTGTAGATATTATATTGATCACTTTATGTAGAGTATTACTAACTCTTCTATGAATGCATAATTTTTTACCTTTCCATCAATGTATGAGTACCACTGCGTGTTTTTGATATTACAATTTCTGGGACAATTTCTTTATGCTGAAAACCTCTAAATGGTTTTCAGGTAAGCAGCTACTGGGCATTGACCTTAAGGGTTTTCTGACCTATTGTTAGAAGCCTTTTGTGTGTGATTCGTTTTTGGCGGAGAAAACTATTTTCGACAGGTACGACCTGCGCGCGCTCTCATTATCAGTGTTGAATGGTGTCCCATGGTGCCCCGAATGCGCTTAATATAGAACGGTAAAACGTAACAAAAAAAAAATGATACATGATTATCTGTAGTAAAATGTCAAAAGATGCTGGAAAGTTACACCTAATTTTTAGTACGTGTATATTTTACTACAAAAACAATATTAAAACATTTCTAAACGGTTAAAAAGTTACTTACGCATCACAAAAACCATTTATGTCACGTGCGTCTCGAGACTACGGACTTTGATGACTGCCACCTAGATACGAAGTATGGACAACGAAATAACCGTCATATGCTACTATTTGTATCAACCTAAACATTCTGGATTACCCTAAACAGTCAATGATCCATGGTACCTCGTGGGGGGGGGGGGGGGGGGGGGGCTCATGGTGCTCCGGTCTCCCATAGACCAGGACTGGTCAACTTCGACCTTCGGACCTTCCGGAGCTACGTTACTTCTCCCTTTCCATTCGTGGAGAATGAAAAAAAAGATCTCTCCGCTAAATAAAGTTGAGCAGGCACAATTCATTTCATTCAGCGGGCATGATTTATTTCGTATAGGTAAAAAAGCCCTTTTTCCCACTCTTTGTAGACGAAAAGGGCGAAGTGTCGTAGCTTCGGAGCTCGAAGTTGACCATACCTGACATAGACAATATATAAATATATAATAGAATGATTGTACACTGATAATTATTGTCGATTAATTCGTGCTGGTGATTATCATTCTCATCAAATTGGCCACTTGATAGGAGCAATGAGTTTAGTTAGTTAACGATATAGCGATTGACTCTTGACATTTTCAAGTCTATAAACGAGGAAAATGTAGGGATTGTTATTCTTTAAAGAGGAAAGGATATTTCGAATTGATGATACATTTCAAAAGAGATATGAGGTATCCACGAAAATATGTTTTATTTGTACATCATTACGAGTGATTCGTAGAATACACTGCGGCAATGTACTATTTACAGTACAACGAAGTTTCTTACTCTATTTACTCTCGGTGGAAATGCAGAGGAAGATTGCAATCGGACGATTTGCTCATTAAAAATTTCGCGCTTAACAGACCCGTTTGGTTTGGGTGATACAATCTTCGGAAAATTATTACGAAACGAACTTGAACATACATACGATACATCATCAAATGAGTGTAAAGTAAATTCCGAATTGTCATGTAACTAGGAAAAAGTGTAACATGATTTCTTTTATTAGTAAAATTATAAAGATCTTGCTAAAGAATTATCGTCTTCGATGGATCAGATAAATTACATAACTTATTCAAACAAATATACGCTTTTAAATAGTAATAATAACAATACATCAAATAATATTTCTTAATTAAGCTAATTAATTTATAATAAAAAAATTTATAAAATTGTCAAGAGGATACAAACTTGTGTTATGTAAAATTTATATTTCTCATCTACGGTGGGAAATTCGAAGCAATACAATCCGCAAAAGAAGTGGAATACACGCGCGCGCGCGTATTCCACTTAATTTTTACATTACTTATCTAAGAATAATTTTATATATATTTTCGATTCCTTATATAAACATTCTACGTTTTCCAAACTCCTTTACTTTCTTTTCATTTCTCTCAGTTACTTATCTGTGTGGGAAACACAATGTCCTTAGCGAAATGTTAATAGGACGGTGTAATCGGATCGTTTGATTAAACAATTTTGAGTCAACCGATCCAGGTCTTCTTGATGAAATCTGCCGCTCTTTCACCTGTAACACGTGTACACATACAGATATAAAAAGACGAAACGGAAAGAAAAAAAAAAGATTTACATACCGATCATGATTGCCGGTGCATTCGTGTTGCCAGACGTCACCTTCGGCATGATGCTCGTGTCGGCCACTCTTACACCACGCACCCCTCTAACTCGCAATTGATTGTCAACCACGGCCAGTGGATCGTCTGGCGGTCCCATTTTGCAGGATCCCGCCTGATGATTCTCGGGCGCTGTGTCATGACGAACCGCGCACTCCCAGTAAGCGTCGCAACCAAACTTGAGGTGCTCGCAGTTCTTCACGGGAGTTCGGTCCAGCTCGAAACCGTACCTGAAAAGGATTTCCACGATATCAGCGTAAGAACAAATCAAGATTTTTAAGTCATCTTTGTTTATAATAAAAATAATCAACCATGTTAAAATAAGAAACATTTTATTTATTTGAGTAAAGCTCGCTTCACGACCTATTATTCGCGTCAGAATATGGAATATAATTCTATTTATATTTTTAGGTTGCCAAACAACATTTACGAAGAATTAAAATACACGGATATATAAAATGTATATTAAAATATACACATACGTAGTCAAGATACACCGCATGTAAAATTATAAAAAGAATTTTATCCTAAAATCTAATGCAAGTAAGTAATAGATTGTTCAAAATGGAATTAAATAAGACATTCAGAAAATATAGAAATAATAGCGAAAAAAAAGATATATTTGCTACTTTCTATCTTGTTTTTTTTTTTTTTAATGATATAACATCTGCGTTCATTACAGGAAAGCCGTCGAGGAAAGTTCGTACCTTTTGAGCGCCTGGGTCTCCGATAATCGGATGCTGAACTTAACAGCCTCTACGAGAGCGGCCACATCGTCGGGATGAGTCAGGTATTTAGGGTAGATCAGCGGCTTCGAGAGAGGATCGTTGTTTCGCAAGCGCAGATAACCGCGACTCTTCGGGTGCAGGATAGTCGGGATGACGTAGATGCTGCGGTTCGTACCCTTCTTTTCGCCCACCATACCAGTCTCCGCGCAATCGGCCAGGAAACCGCCAAAGATTAGCTGCACGTCTGGATGATCCTCCCTCGGATCCGCATACTTAGTGTTTATCATTGCCGTCACCTCGGATATTCCTGGATCAACTCAACGCTAAGTATATCCTGTCTCATCTCTTATCCAAAAATTTAGTGATATTGTTAATTTACTATATGTATGATTGTAAATAATTTTATGATGTGATATGTGTTACGATCACAATGTGATCGTCAAGAATTCCACATCATTAAAAAGAATATTTTTGCAGTCAAATATTCAATTTATAACAATAACTGATGCGTCAAGCAATCTGTTGTATTTTTGAGAAATTTATTAATTTAAATTTGATTAATGAATGAAAAATTCAATCATTGATCTGATCCAATCAACTTCGCTTTCAAGCGAAATTCGAAACACCAGTATTTTAAACCGACCAAAATGCAATGGACGTTTCTGCAACACCCTTAATTCATCCTGATCGCGTTTGTTACCCTTATGTAATTTAATCGAGCCGAATCGCATAACTGATCCGCGCGGCCGATGTCAAGAGAAGCGATTTTGCGAGCTGCATTTTAGCGAGAGAACTGTGGCCCATTACAACGTCTCGCCAGCGGCGTTTCATGCAGGGAGACGAGAGAGAGAGAGAGACGCGAGTCTCAGACGTGAAGGAGTTCAGCCCCGGAGGTGACGCTCGTTAAAAACCAGCACGGCTCGGGGCTACCGGTCGTGCTGGATACCTTAAAAAGCGCTCTGGGTTATGATGGAGTTAGTCTCGTGAAAGGGATACAGCACACGAAGACCGGAGTACGTATCTACATAAATTCCCGAGCAATTTACTCGGGCGAATTCCCGACGCGAAGCTACGTGCTCGCTTTATTTTTCCAACATTTGCCCTGCTGCTTTCGATTAATAAGGATCGAAAGGTACGCGAGCTGAGTGCGAGGTTGATGCCGCCTGATCGGCACCTGTAATTGAGCGCGAAAATTAATTAGACGATCGTACAAATCGTACGAAATAACGATCCCGAACAAACTTTCTCGCGCATAATATAATGTATAAATGCGAATGCAAATGTAATTTGTAGAAAGGTCAATGACGGGGTTGTTCAGCGTGAATGAGTTGTTAATATTAATCTATGAGAAGATGAATGTAAATATTTGACTGCTGATGCATCAATCATGATAGTCTCATAAATTATCGCACTTAAATTAATATTATTGCAATGAGATTATTAGCTGTTGACATGTCTAACAGTTGTGTCGGGTAATTATTTTCACGTCGCTAAAATAGTTTTTAATGTTACTAATATTTCTATACGCGTTTTATTCTTTCATCATAATGTTTCTCAGTCTTGTCCCTTCTTCGGATCATAGAACAACGCGTGGGAAATAATATTCGTGACGTCGATAATGTATAGAGAGTGTGCGAAACAACGAGGAATAGAACAGGGATCGCCGGATAATTCGCATTGACAAATCGTAAAAGGAGAGTATATCACGAGTGCCGCGCGCGAAGCGACGACTCGACCGGCTTTAAGTTGGCCCGCAATTCGGACGACGGTAAATAGATCTGTCGGCCCGGATAAGTCACGTAATCGCGGGGTCGACAGAACCACGAACGTGACCATTGTGCAATAATACACTTTCACTGCTCGCGCACGAAGTCCGCAAATTAACGCTCCGAGATGCAACATCCTTCGACATGGTAAACAGGAAGGAGAAGCGGGCCGGTACTTTAACACGACCGCGCTGCCCCGATCAATGAAATTGCAATTTCCCCCTAGCGGGAGTCTCGAGCTCAAGCCTCGATCCTTCCAATGTAATAACGAGCCAATGATAGTTTTATACTTGTTGACTAAAAATACTGACAGGATACGAAGCTAACAATCTTTTCGCGATTTGACGTTTTCTCCACTAAACCTTTTTACCTATTTTTTAAGAAGTTGAATACTTTTTCTTAAAAATATTGTAGGCAAATCAATTTTAGGATACATACTTTTTTACCTCTCTCTCTCTCTCTCTCGTTTCACTTTTACATTGAAAATTTTTCAAGTAAACGTTTAGAACAGTCTATCTCACCTGTGCCAGACATCAGCCCGTCCCTAAAGAGCAAGTATTCCATGGCGGTCGCCCAATTGAGTGGAGTGGTATCGGTATCGTTGATGGTGAAGATCAGCGAGTAGGCGACATGATTGTGAAGATTTTTGCCGACACCCGGGAGATCACGGACAACTGGCACCCCCACCGCATTAAGCTCCTCGCGAGGTCCTATGCCGCTGTTTAAGAGGATTTGCGGCGAGTTAACGGCACCTAAACACACAATTTCATTGCGGAGATCTGTGCGCACAATAGGTAACGCTAAGTATATGATAAATCGTACAGGTCTTGCCACTGGATAATATTGTGGACATTAAAAGATAACGTATTTATTTACTTAAATCTATGAAATCAATTTATAAAGATTTAAAGATGGAAAAATCATTTCTTCATCTACTGTAAGCTTTTGAATTTCTGAAGATAAGGAATTTATCGGCGTGTATTTATCTTCTATCGCTTTAACGTTACTGCGAAGCTTAGTACCCCAAGGACATCGCAAAACGCGCAATCCGTATTGTTCGGGAGAAATCGATTACTAGCCCTCAAGAGAATTTGTGGAAGGATGAGTAATTAAGACTGACTCTGTATGTGCGTGTATGTGTGTGGAGAGCGTGTGGTGTTTCTAAACACAGATTTCTATATGTACGACAGCCTCTCGGCATGAATAGAAATGTAATAGTTGCTCCTCTTCAGCTTCCCTACGCGGACGAAGACAAGACAGAACCCAGAATGTGCTCGAGCGCTCCACGAGAAGTCCACAGAGATTTGCCTGACTCGCGCCCGGTTTAAATTACACACGAAGCCGACGAAGCGTTCGTTATCTCAATTGGAATTACCTCCGCTCACGACCACCTCTTTCGCCACCGACACGTGTTTCATCATTCCGTCGTGAACGAACTCGACGCCGACCGCCCTGTTATCCTTGTCGAATAGGATTTTCGTCGCCGTCGAGTTCAGCATTATGTGGAGATTCGGCCGATTCCGGGCGGGACGTAGGAAGGCGCGCGCCGTGGAGAGCCGCGAGCCATTTCTGGACGTGGTCTGCGCTATGGCAAAGCCGGTGTGGGTCCGTCCGTTCAGATCAACCGTGTCGTATCCTGATACAGATAGAGGCAAGGTTGGGAAAGAGTGAGACAAAAGCAATCCAAGTCTCGGATCTCTTGGTTAATCCTGATAGACGTAGGAGTAAAGGTCATCTGGTCGCTCGAGCCTCGCGCGACTACACATACCCAGTTCCTTGCCGGCCTCCAGCAGAGCGAAGCTCAACGGCGGGTGATAAGGAAACTGCATGACCGTGAGCGGCCCACCGACCCCGTGATAACCGTAATCCATGCTGTTCACTTGCTGATTATCCTCGCTCCGTATAAAATATGGAAGGACGTCGCGATAGGACCATCCGACGTTGCCCAGCCTGGCCCAGTCTTCGTAATCCTTGCGCGATCCTCTCATATACGTCATCCCATTCATGACGCTCGTACCGCCGAGGACCTGCGGATTCAAGTTTTACATTATCTGGTTTCATACTGCAGCTTCATATGGATACCTCACGAACAAGTACCAAAACTCGCTAATTTTAAATTAAAACTAGTAAATTTATTTTAAGACCTTACTGATTAGATTATAAAATTCATTAATTTTTTATGTTTCCTATAATTACATGAAATACTTAAGGTTTTTTAAAATAAAAATGAATTGTCAACTTTAAATCGTGATATAATTTAAGTGGAGAATTTAATTGGTACTAATTAGAAGAATTAACACCAACAGTTTCTCCCTCTCTCTCTTTTTCTTTCATACTTAATTCTACATACTTTTCCTCTAGGCCAGTAACATTTTCTGTGCTCCTTGTTCAAGCAAGCTTCATCCTCGCTCTCGGTGGTGTATTGCCAATCGATCTCACTGCCGATGAAATTGAAGAAGAACGAAGGTATCTGGGTGCCCGTTGGCTCGTCTAATCCAGCTTCCAACAGCAATACGGAAAATCTCGGCTCCTCCGACAATCTAGCCGCGACAGTTGCACCAGCGCTACCGCCTCCGATCACTACGAAGTCGTACCTGAAGAAGAAGAAAAAGAAGGGTGACATCGCGTTTATTCGAAAATAATTACAGAAATGTCAAATGTCTCGTCCGGTTTTCCATTGTACACGTACATCGCGTAAGTCAGTTTTTGCGTTTAATCATTGCGCTGGATCATCGACCTTGCGATGAATGAAGAGCGACGAAATGGCTGAGAACGTTTAGCGTGTGCGAATTTTTTTCTCAACCAGAATTTCGGTACTTACCCCACATTAATCTGGAAGACACGACATTTCGAAAGCAAGAATGTCGTGTTGGCGCGGAAGATTGCTCGGTTTCCGACGATTTACGACGTACGCTCGTTTACGAAAGGCACGTTAATTAGCGGAGTCGTGTTATTAAGCGATCTTCTTACCTTCTTACGAATTAGAAACCGGGTTACAGGGACAGCGAAGAGAGATTATTACGAAGGGAGAAATGAAAATTTAAATTCAACTGTTAAATTAAATTATTTGCTCTCTCACATTAAGTCTCCTTCTCCCTTTTTAATTGATCAATTACATCAATGATTATCAGTGCATAATTAATAATTTAATAAGGCACGTTCTGACGTTTTTAATTAATCTATTAAATTCAATTCTTAATTCGCCTAGTAAGCTAATGATTGTTACATCATCGACGTTAGCAAATTCGATCGATTTTGCGTCCCACCAGGCCCCTCCGTATTGGGTGCACCCTTTCCCTTCTAGCCTACGTCTGACTATAATATCGGCATCGGGCGAAAGGCGGGTTTCTCAGGAGGTTGCCTGGGACGATCGTAAGTGTCCGTGGTATATGCTCTCAGCTGAATGCCACGGCGTGCCCGTATCCGTATATATACTCTACGGGGGACAATGACATACTTTTACGCGCGGGACTTGCTAGAATGGCGCACACGTGATTTTATAATAGGGTCTCTCCGATGATCTGCTCTTCCCCTCGGAGCTCTGCGTATTCTTGCTAATCGATTTCTCCTTAAGCCTTAAAGTCGTTGAGAGGCACGTGCTTTGTAAATGTTGAAGGATAAAGTTCTTAAAAATGCAATTTAAGGAACAGTTAACATTTTATTAACATTTTCTTTTTTTTTAGTAAGAGTAGCGATTAGTAAAAAGGCACTTTATTTTAAAGCTGACGCTTTTTAATCGTTAACGAATGAATATCATATACATTTCTTGCGAAAGATATGAATCTCTTATGTCTTATTTTAATTTATTTTGATTAATGTCCCCTTTAGCATGCGAATAATGAATGTATCATGAGACACGTGTGTGATGCAAAGTGCAATACGCCTTACATCAGTTTGTCTTATACGTAGCAGCTACGTTGCTATCAAAATCCAATATTAGAAAATCACCAATGAACAAGAATGCATATAGATAAACAATGTTTCTCATACGTATGTAAATTCACTGGAATATATATGCCAAATGACTCAGGTTTGTCTAATTGCCGGCGGCGTATATAAGACAGGTCGAAACACACTATCAAACCTGTTTCCATCTTCGACAAACGGGTTTCCGTATGACACGTAATAAACTTCACGGCACACCGGCACTCCGTCCTTTTTCTTTTTCTCCCTTTCTTGTTGACGGTCGCGGTTTCACAGATCATTTTGCGTCCTTCGCGCGTGATAGGACGGAACGTGATAGAATAAAACGACGAAGTATCGTTTAACAAAAAGTTTCTTCTAAGCTTGTCACATTCGAATATTAAACCATGCAATCAAGGCATAAAGGGTAGCATTTTGAAGATTTTAATACGGAGAGAAGACTCTGTGGAATGCCGTGTGTGCGCGTTCAAGGACCAAATAAATAAATTAAACAAACTTAAAAATTAAATAAATTGAAATAAATTTTATCAGGCGCGTTTTAAAATATAATTTTATTTTTACATTTATACTTTTCAGCGCGTTTTCTTCATAGCTTCTTCCCCTCTCTAAGAGCTTCCCCGCAATTCTTTCGCGCGTCGGTGCGTGCAGCGCAAGTGCGCGTCGATGAAGCGACCAGATGTGACGCAACGGAAGAGATGCATCGGAACAATAGCCCGCGGTATTACGTACGCGCGTACACAACGATCTCGCGGATAGAGGCGGTGCATGGATGCTCGTGTTTTCTTTCCGCGACAACGAAAGAGAGAAATGAGAGGCGCACCGGCAATAAGACGATATCCCTGCGGTATTACGTGAGTAACGTGTGCCTCGCGACACAATCGTACACCGTATTTAGGATTCGTCGCGGAACGCTTCCCGCGGATGCACGATGCTCTCTTCTCCTTCGCGGAAGAAATCTCTCCCGTCGATAAGTGGGCCCCGGGAGATCTCACACGCACGGGCGAGAGAAAAAGCGCGACGCGTGTTATTACATCCAGTGCGCGCGCACAATGCGACGTAACCGGTCGCGAAGATAAGGAAATCGGGATGTTAGGCTCGTCCTCGCGACCGTATCTCGCGACCTCGGTCAAACGATCAAGCGATGATTAGACGAAAACAAGGAAACCGCTTTGGCGAGTTCCCTAAGCTCGCGTGTTCCCGTTATCCAGGCTGATCACTGATAATTAAGATAGTCGGACAAGTTGACAATCCCGCGGACAGTCGTGACTCAGGTCATGAGATTTATGAACGTTTTCAACATTTACGAACTCCCGAGAGATACCGTTCCTAATCTCCGACGAGTCCTTTTTATTTTCCTTCATCGATGTCGTTTATATCGTTAATGCGCCTACTGATTGTCGCACAAATGATCGATAAACACGTCATGTATTTCTCGTATATCTACACGCGGATAACAACTCCCGGCGAATTGATTGCCGTTATCGCGCAATCGTCGAAAGAAATCGGCGTCGATCAGATCCTTCTCCGTTTACCCGTGACCCACATATTCGAATTTAACGATCACCTCGTTCACAACGGTCTTTGTATGAAATTTACCTCGTATTGACACTGCTCGGTGGTGCAGGTCGGTTGCACGGGTCCTCGAGGTCGCATTGGCTACGCAGGAAGACTTCGAGCAGCCCCATGAAGAGCATGAAGGACGAGCCGCCGCATGTCGAGGCCAAAGTGGGTCCTGCGGACGTGATTAACGGACAATTGCAGCTCATCTGGAACAGAAACGTTTCCGTTGTTTCACCGTGTGAGTAATGACTCGGCGCAAATCGCGCGACTCTGTTGCGCCGCAACACCGAGAGCCGAGAGGCTCACCTCAAGACACAACGATTTACTTTGACGGATCTAATCGAAATCGAGCGTTCTCGTATAAAACGTTCTTTTATACGAGCAATAAATAACGTATATATCGACAGGGGAAGGTCTTTATCAAATCGTCGCGTGTCAATTCCAAGGAGAACATATTTTATTTGAGAACGCCTCTGCAAGCTGCACAATTAACTGACCGCAGAGATGCGCGATCATTTAATTTACGCGTATTACTGTGATTACGTACGTAAATTACGCGATAATCATACGTCCTTCCTATACCGCAAAGATAACGGTAATTGTCATCGGTTTTTATTACAATATGATTATGCGGATTAAAAGGATCGTTTCTTGGCGACAAGTCATAACTTTAGCCGCTCTCCCTCTGTTATCTTCAGTGCTCTTTAATTGCTCGCTTGAGAGGCAAAGCGTGCGATCTGCGAAAGTTAATATTTTCATTCGGCAAAGGAGCCGAGGCATCTAAACAATATCCCTTAAACCGGTCATGCATCGGTGCAACGGCTCCGCCGAGAGCGCGTTTATCTTCGATCCGGTGCATCGCCGGCGGACCATGAAGCGGAGCTCCAAGCCTCCGTGGAGAACAAAAGCCCGAAACGAGAGTGAGAGTGCGCATACCGACGTCGCCGTTATCGTCGTCGTCGTAACGAACGTGTAACAGCCCCGTAATAGAGTGTCCAGCCGTAAATTCATTCAGCTCTGCCGACGATCGCGAGAGGCGGCGCCCTCGCGACCTCACGACGCAGCACGTGCTTTCTACAATGCAACACGACTGCGTCTCTCGTGCGGCGGAATGCACACCAGCTTGTATGCATGCGCGAGTGTAGCGGTGAAACTTTTTTTTTTACACCGCGTGTTTCCTCTTCCGACATTTCTCACAGTCGGATACATAATTGCGCGAGGCGTAACGCGCCGAATGTCTAATACCGCGAGCCCGCGAGTGAAGCGTATAACGATTGTACACGTAGGAATGCATTCATGCGACGCTCCAAATTTCGGTTTGACAGGGATAAGAGATACAGGGAGAAAAGGTCTATGAGAGTAATACGCCGCACATTGGCTCTTCATTGAAAAGAGAAAGGTCTAGATACCAAGGTCGATGGTATCCAGATCTGTAATTGGCTTTATTATATTTCAAAGATACGCGAATTATATATTTTCCGATTCCTAGATAGATAAGAATTCCCAGGAATTTTTTAACCGATATTTGCTAATTAAAAAGAAAGGTAAGGCTGGACTTTTCGCGTTGACAGATCAATGGATTCTTATATATATGCGTCGAAAGATCTGTTGTAGATGGATTTTTGACGAGCGACGGATCTTGAGACACGGTCCTTATCAACGAAACTAGATCCGACGTGTTGTATCGCACGGATGTACGTGACACAACACGGTGAGGAGGTAAGGAAACAGAAGGAGAAGCTGTAAAATAGCATGACTTTCGTAATCGACGGCGAGACAGTGCGCGGTTCTCGGTCAGTGAACGTAACGGTGTTGAGGCTTTGCGAAGGAGCGTACACGCTCGAGAGACGTACAGCGTACAGCTGTAGGCGAATTCGGGCTCCTGCGATTACGTGCTAAAGTATCATAATGCACCTCCGCACTGGCGGAATGTAATAAAGCTCGATTAAACTGGGGAACGAGGAAGCTCGTCTTATTTGTATATTCTATCAAAGATAATTGTAATAATAATAATAATTGTTCAGTGAAATCCGGATATTGAAAATGTCGGAAATGCTGATGACTTGTGCAGATCATGCTATATAACAATTAATAATATTCCTGAACCGCATTTGTATAAAATATTTACTTGAACGAAACGTAATTAATTTTATAACACTTTAAATTTCAATGGAATGTTAACATAAATGATAAAATAAAATAAGGTACGTCAACTTTAGCGATATATTATTATATTATTTACTTGGCTATATTTATACCACTTTCAAAACGGAGCGGTTGACATACCTGTTTAATTATAATTAGACACCTGTTATTTATTTTACACACTCGACGTTAATGCGCTTCCTGATTAATCCACCGTCCAAGCCCGTTGGATATCTTTTGCTCGAATTGGAAAATTTCGATAAAGAAGGTAATTTTCGATCGTTTAGAGTGATGGAAGTATGAGTAATGGAAATATTTTGCGCAACTCTTTTCGCCATGCGTGCGTGCGTGCATGCGGGCGTGCGTACGAGCATCAACGGACCATTGAGAAATTGCCCGCTCGTAATACCAGCAATCCCGAAGAACGCGCCTCGCTTCCCATTTTACGCAAATTATCGCAATACTTGGATGTGTACAATAACGAAACGAGACCTCTCTCTCTCTCTCTCTCTCTCTCTCTCTCTCTCTCTCTCTCTCTCTTCTCAGAGATTTCTCATCGCGCTTCGTTTATTACAGATGATATCTGTAATTGACCTCTGAATATTTTTTCTGACCTATCTTCAAGGTTTTTAAATATTCTCATCTCTGAGAATTTAAAAAATAGAAAAATAGAGGTGAGAAAATCATCGCGCATTTATAATATTATATTATATTTATGATTTATAAATGGTTCGATCCTTTGTAACCACGTGAGACTGTCTCGCGTGAACGTTAACTGACGTTTCGCATTTTTCTAATTGTCACTCGTGCATTTGTTATTCGACATGCGTTACACGCAACAATCAATCACGTAACAGTTTACAGTTTGACCGCCGATAATGATTGTTCGCACAGCACCTGAGAGGGTGTTAATTGGAATTTATGTAACTTAAAAATGCTTAACGTTAACAACGCAATCGCTGCAAAGTATCGTTTTCCGCAAATTATTGTACGCTTCTCGATCTTCGAGCGTGAAAATGTAGATATTACACGCCACGTTACATATTTCCTGGCGTGATTTTCCATGTCAATTTCATCTGTTTCCCTATGTTCACCATATCATACGTATATCTCGTTCCCATATCTGGTTCATCATATTATACGCATATCTGATGTAGTAATAATTTGATTACGCAATACGTTACGTGCAAGATGATCTCAACGTCCAATTCTTTCGGACAACCTTATTTCCCCATAATTACGGGATATTCGGTAATGACGAATTTCACCACGAATCAATACGATTAAGAATTATTCTCTTCTATGTACGGCCGGATATCTGCCTAATTGCTTTTTAATGAACGTAGGCGTGCATAGGCTGCCAGGTATTGAACAATTGTGATTGCGTTCTTTATAATTTTCGTGAACTCCAAGGCTCTTACGATTTCATTAGACCAAATTACCGTTTCCACAGCTCGTTATTAATGTTTTTTTATAATCATATACAATCATGCCTTGGGGAAACAAGACGTGACTCAAAACAAAGAATTATCGCGTTACGCGCTATATCTCTCACGTAATTTAATTGATCTTTACAGGCGCTGATATGTCTCTCAAGGACTTGCAAATAGATATCATGTCCTGCCGATAGGCTCGAGAGACGAATTATGCATGTTCCACGAGAAGAAGACACCGTGCATGTCGATACGGTGACGATTGTAGCGTTTCAAGGGAAAGGTAGGTCGACCTGACAACGCTTAATGCCAAGGTACACGATTATGCGGATAGCGAATTAATCCTGCATCTATCCTGGTGTTTATTCAATAAGTAATTAATTATATTACACATAGGGACACAATTCCTAGTGGCAGAAACGCGTCAATCGTGTGTAATACACATTAGAGACAAGAAGACGCAGCTCAGATATGCCTTTCACTCATATTCTCCCGTCAGATGCAAATATGCGAGCACTTATGTACCTATTTATAAATGCACGTATTTTTATAAGATTATGTACCACGTTTCTTTCTCCGGGTGATAGATGTTTATCGACTCGTTAATCCGCTAACAGAAATTTTCATATTTCTCCGCACACATATCGCGCGGAAATAATTATATAGTCGTCAGAACTTTTAATGAATATTACCTAGTAGAATTTATCTTAACTTGCATAGTATTTCATTTTATACAACTGTAACCATATAAAAACATCAAAATTAATTAATTAATTTAAATAATGATTAATTAAACTAAACTTAACTGACAAAAGCTAGAAACAAACTAAATAATGTAAAATAACTAATTCTATGTCTCTCTTTTTTCCTTCTTCTCCTTCTCTTTTTCTCTCTTAACAATAACAGTGTTAATAAAAAAATAAATAAAAAATCGATTAAGCTTTCATTAATAATCATTTATGCTTATACATTTTTATTTTTATTAAATGTAACAACATCTGCCCTGAAGAAGACCAAGTAGGTCGAAACGTTGGCTTTAACAATTAAATTGATTCTCACGGTTATTGTTAATTTCTTTAATAACACCTAAAAACCGCTCGTAATACAGGCCGTAATATATTATTAGCTCTTAATTTATGCTTATGTTTTATGAATATGAAAATTGCAGGTCGTATCAACCGTCTCGATTTCACTGTCACGAGTGAAAAGATACAGAGAGATGATCTCCCGTACACAAATCTCGACTCGCCGAAATGACACCGGTTTCAAGGCCTGGCAGTTCTTACCAAGTGCCAGAGTAAAGGTAAAAAGGCAAGGAACTTACCTTTCAAGGATGGTCACCCCGTATCCTTTGAAAGATAATTGCTCGACTAGGGCAGCCCGCAGCTCAGCGCGGAAAAGACGCACGAGAGAGTAGCGTAGCTCGCGGTACCGCGATCAACGGCCGACTAGACCGGTACCATTCCCCATCGCCGTGGTAATATTCGACAACTTCCACCACCTTCCTACCTTCTCTCTTCTGCTTCGCACTCGCAGGAGCAGTTTCGGGAATTCACGTGCGACCAGATCGCGTCATAAGGAAATTTCACGGTGATGTACCGGTGGGGAGAAGCTGGCAGGCACTAATTAAATTATTACGGACTCTCTTCTGAAGATCTCTTAATGACAAAGAAATTCTGCGTAATATACTGTCATTATAAACCGCTGACCGTCGTTCGTTGCAATTAAATTATCACGTCCTAAGAACAGTTGCTTATGACAGAATATACTGTTTCAAATTAAGCAATTATTGGGGAATAAGTATCATGGTAAATTGAATTAGGTAATTATTTCATTTAATATAATATAATTGTCAATACGGTACATATTACCCGAAGGAAATTTTAAGTTAAATATGCAGAAACATCGAAAAAAAATATAAAGTTAAGAAAAATATATTCAGTTAACTCGTTTAATACGATTCAAACGCGAAGAGAAACGATATTCGTGAGGGATAAATTCATTTCCCGCGGACACACAGACCAACACCGTTCTCGAAAGTGCGCGAAATGCCGCGATTTCTCACTGCCATTGTATATTTACTCTACCCCCGGGCTAACAACCGCGGAAGCGATTTACAAACGAACAATTTCGTGTCTAAAATCACGCCATGGGAAGGAAAAGGAAAGGCGACGACAAGGAGGTAATAAAAACCCATAAATTTTGCACTCGATTAGAAACGGTATCGTTTCCCATCACGATCCCGTCATTTTCGATGCCGCCGATGTTGTCATAGCTCTCGTGACTGTAGGAATGTTCGTCGTACACACCGCGCTCAGCCGCTTGCTTCTCATATTATTGTTACGGGTGTAATGAGGCGATGCCTCGTAGGAGAACGTTACTGAACGTTCGCTCGGCCGCCGGGTAATTGGCCGAAAGGAAACGTGATCGGAGCATCGCGCTGAAACCGAAATTCGGAACCGGTTTCACGAGTCATCCAGAACAAGATGAAGACGTTGAGATGTCGTTCGCGCGAGTTCGTTTGCGCATACCTGATTTCCTTTCCGACGTTCGGCGAAACGTTCGAAGATTTGCCTCGAAGAAGATCCACCGTGTTCGCGACTCGATTTGCCAACGTGGTAAACGGATATCGTGTCATAAGGGTAATTTGCGAGACCGTGGAGTTTCTCGTCCCGCGCGCTGTAATCACTTTGCCCCGTTGAAGCAGGTGGACTGAGTGTCGCAAGATTTTTATTGCGCCCGTCTACATATCGCGTTTCAGAAACTCGGCTCCTCTTCTCGCCCGTAATTTGGCTTCGCGTGGACGTTTCTACGTCGGCCAACGTATCATTTTTACCTGGAAATATCAATAACGCGTTGCACCGAGGCTAGAGATTGTAATCGTACGTATATGATTAAATCTGTGTCTTTTTTTGCTACATTGCAGAAAATTTTTTTTTGTATTATATCATGTCGTACAATCGCTCTATTAAATTATTCTCATTTTTGTTTCCTTGCGTTTGTTATTACTGTATTTTTTGCTACATCGCAGAGCTTCGAAATTTTTTTTGTATTATATCATATCGTACAATCGCTATTAAATTATTCTCATCGTCTTGCATTACTTTTATGCGAACTAACGTGACGTTATTAGAATCATTCTTACAAAAATCACCCGTTGCGAGATCAGCGATGCTTGATTTGGATCCTTGCTCGCTTGATTGCGGCTCGTTTCGTTCCAGATAATCGTGCATCATATACCACGGTTGCCACTCGTAGTTCTGCATGGTTCGAATATAATGGAATAAACAATTACCGTACCAATTCTATTCACTGAAGGTACAACAAACATTTGAAATCCTTCGAAGCGTACTCACGTCATAATAATTGTCCAGTTCTTTGTCGCGAATACTTGGCGGAGCAGTATTTGTCTTTTCTATCGCTGGAAAACTCGCACGATCGTCGGATGAGTCATTATTCTTCTTGATGTTTTCTATCTCGACAATCGTCGAACCATTTATATAATTAGCAATCTTATCGTCTGTAATTGTCGGGGTACTATCCGTCCTCGTATCTCCAATATCTAAAACAGTAACATTTATACACGGGATTAGAGAAGAAATATATAAGCCGTGTTATTTAAATAATTCAAATAAATTTGGATTGAAGAAAACTGAGTGACTTGATTATACCGCGAGTATATGAAATATTTAGAAAATTAACTTTAAATTGTGCATCACGAATTGAGTTTTATGGTACACCGAGTATTTCAGCCCGAGTTTTTTCGAGGTTTTTCTTAAGTTCCTGCCATACGTCATTCGTTGATCAGAGTATAATTCCAGCTAACATACCTGTAGGTGTTGTTTCTGTTAAAGATATCAAAGCTGCCTCGTTAAAAAGGTGGTCGAGCGCGTCATTGAAGAATGGTAAAAATTGTCTTCGTCTCCTCGCATCCTCGACGAGGATCACCGGCTCGTACGGCGGCAATAAAATCTTGTACGGTTCTTGTGGCGCTTGGTACCTCCATCCGTTTTCGTCCTTCACTTCTAATGAACGATACGGATCGTTCTTTATCCAGATTGGATAACCTTGCCCAAGAAAGTTAATGTCCTCCAACATCACGGGAAGGGGCAACGTGTCGTCGGTCGCTATGTAGATCTTCGTCGCTTCTAATCTCGCCATGTCACGCGACATAGTTGGCTTGGTATTCTCATCAGTGGGCAAAGTTGCCGGAAAAGTTGAGCTCTTAGACGAATCAGAGAATTCAGGAGTGATATAGGGCGGTATTGATAGTCGGATCTTATATCTAAGATCATCTTAAGTCTGGTCAAAAGCAGTCTTAAGACTCCGTCCAGCCAATCAAATGACCGTTTTAGCAACTTAAGACATTACTTAAGACGGTCTTGAAATAAGATCCGACTATGAATACCGGCCATAGAGAATGGATTTCGATGTCTGAGTAGCTGATTCCGAAAACAATGTCTATTAATACCTGGAAAACTTTGCCTTCCTCGATTGTCGAGGGTTTATCGTAATTCAGTCGAGATTGAGGATAAGGCAACGTTAAATATGGTTCGTTTGTTGATGATTCCAAAGATTCTATGACTAAATTTGATTTCGTTGTTGCGATTTGCTGAGGAGTCAGCGAGATGTCTGTCTTATACTTTCTATGTAAAAAGAATAATCTTAATAACCATATTCTTAAAATATTAATTTATTAGTATTAATGAAAAATCCTCAATTTACGTAGGAGTTGTGTGACGTATATTTTCTTTCAGCGTTGAAGTCCCTAAAGTCGGCTGAAATCATAAACGAGTCTTTAAATTTCGGAACTTGAAATTCTCTGTAATCTTCAATTCGCCCACATAAGAAAATTCTCCACCTTTTTCCCTGTGATTGGATAATTCGTCTGCGTGTTCGTTCTTCTCTCCAGTTCCTGCCGAATCAGCTCCCTCTCGGTTTGCACCAAGGTTCTTCTGGCTGGGGGTTGCTCGGCGATCTACATTTGTTTCTGTCAGAGTCTCCTTAAATAGTCTATATTTTTAGTGAACTGGCGAGTTTATTTTATCGGAAAAATTATCGTCGAAACACAAGAGAAAAATAACTTAACACATTCACCGCCGCGTCAGTGACCGACATTGAACTTTCCGTTTACGCTGCCGGTCAGTCACCGGTGACCGTCACGAGGCGACAGTCAAATAAATATCTCATATTATATTTTTGTGCAACTCAATACTAGAAATTAGGCGGCAGTGTGGTCTAGTGGTAGAGCGCCAGACTCGTAATCTGAGGAACCAGGTTCGAGTCCCACTAGAGCCATGTAAACATGGAAAGTTTTTTTCCGAAAGCTGCGCTTTCCGTGCAAGATAGGCTCTTGTGCGGAGAAAACTGGGCTCCGTCTTTCGGAAAGAGACGTTAAGCCGTTGGTCCAAAGGGTTAAGTGCAATAGGAGAAGGGTAGTATTGGATGAGAATTCAAGAAAGGGTTGGGAACGTCCCTACAAAACGCCTTGCAACCCTGAGGGGAGTCAATAAACGTATTTATTTTATTATCCAATCACTTAAATTCGAAGGAAGATAAATTGTATCTTGTGACGACATGAGAAGATAAGGACTCGTGTTAATAAAGTTGGTTTTATCTTGTGTAGTAAACGTTAAAGGTATTAATACCTTTAACGTTTACTACACAAGATAAAACCAACTTTATGTGAAAATTTCCACTATCTGATTCAATGGATACATATTGTAGATTTTCACGTATGTATTATTGTGTTGTTCCACTTTTAGCACGGGATAACTCTCTAGTTTTGTCCAAGAATTCATCATATTTTTTATATTAAACTTGTAGACACTATTTGACTTATTTAAAGCAATTTGCATATTTCATTATTTTTTTTTTATAAAATCATCTAATCGACGTGAATGGAAAATTGACTAAAATACATTTGGCGGTGAATGTGTTAATTTGATCATATAATGTCCTTCGCAAATTCTTTTCGCAAAATTAATTTGCTCCTTAGAATTAATAGCGAATCTTGCGCGTCTTACAACGATTCTTTGAGTTAAAAAAAAACAAGATACCTTGTTCGTGTTGGCAGACGAGACTGAAGATGCGCGGCACGATCGCTCGATGGTGCAGTTAAAACCCTTACACGAATCTACAATTCGCACTACGCATTTTTGCCCTGGCGGACAGATCCAACCGTAGCAATACTTGCTGATTAGCTCGTCTTCTACGGAATGAAGAAATTATATCGAGTCACTATTTTCGCAAATGCGTGAATAATTTTATTATTTTATTACGAACGGACCGAGAGTGAGCGTGCAATCAGGTGTGTGCGTACACCACGAATCGAGACAATTGTTTTCTGGTCTTCGCAAGAAACACTCATATTCCGAGGCGCAGTTCAAACTTTTGCATGTGTCGAACCAAGTTTGCACGTCTGCAAATAATTTGTCTTCGTTACGTGCAAATTTAACAATTTTGTGACATGTATAAACTTAGATCGGGTATTTTTAAATGTTTTTATTAATTTAAAATTATTACTAATAATTAATATTAATATTTAATATTTAATAATGAATATCTTAAATTTATATTTTATAATAATATTTAAATAGTTTTGAATGTGCGTAAAAACCTGTGTGAGAAAATACGTGAAAATATTGAGTGAGAATTAATTAAATTAATTATCTTCTTGCGTGATGTGACCTTCCGCACTTTTGCAACTTCTGATAAGTTTGCAGGGTGGATTAACGCAATACGTTTCTCGCAAAATGCAACTTTCTCCCGACGGACACTCAGAGCCGGCGCAGGAAGCTGCACCCTCGTGATACTCTTTCTCTGATACGCAACGCACTAATTGTTGCTTGCACTCTGAGAAAGTTTTAAAAATGCATTATCTGCATTTCTAAAAAAATATAGGTATAATTATTCTGTTAATAGGTGTTAATTACTCCCATCCCAATGACATCCTCGCACTTTAACGATACATATGTGTCCCTTGCTGCAACGAACGGTGTCGCATGTTTGTGGTCCCTTCAACGATTCTAAAAATAAGTAAACCTTCATCCAAGCATCTCTCTTTCTCCATACTTGTACAAATATATTATTGCATACAAATATAATTAATGCAAAATATTTTAAATCAATTTAAAAAGATATGGAAAAGTGCAAAAGAAGAGGATATTGAAGTGGAAAGTAGACAAATTTTCATCTAACAGAAAACGAAGCTGATCTATCGACACATTCTCCTCGAACTTTACCTTTTCTCGACTTAGAGCAATACAACATGCCGGGGCAGGGTGGATCCTTGCACCAAAACCGTCGTTTCACGCATTGGCTACCGTTCTCACAACGTAGATAGGCGCATCCTTTCGAATAATCACTTCCCGATTCTCCTGTCGCAAGTTATCGTAATTTTTCGAAGAAAGAACGCAAAGTGTATAAAGGTCCATGGAATTTTGCTTAAATTTGGATTAAACTTACCGTTCACGAAAAGTTGTTCGGAAAGCAAGAAGAAAGAAAGGCACGTTAAGTTGCGGATAAAAATGTATTCGCGTCGCATGGCGACAGCGCTGATAGCACTCGCTTATTTCAATTGCACCTGTGCCGATACAGCTATAGACGTAATAGCGTGTAATGTAAGCGCAATTGTAACGAGAGCCACCGCATTGAAAAGAGTATTGTCAATACAGCAGTTGTCGCTAACGTTACGCCTCGTTGAACGCTATTGGCACGTTGTACGGATCACAAAGGAGAAATATTATACTTAAAACATGTACGTTCAATGAGTCTTACTTTATTCTCGCATATTTCGTTTTTGAAAAATCCCGGCACTTACAGAGCGTAAATTCTTGGTGTGATCTTGCAAAATTATCGATGTTTTCACTTCGCGGAAACTTGTATCCTCGATGACACGTACGTCATTAATACGATCTATTAAAGAGACAACTGTACACAGTCTGGTCACGTAACAAAACACATCGTGCTTTATTGTAAGCAATATTTCGCATAATTATCAGACTTGATGACGAGAAATAATAACGAATTAATGATTCAATCTTATAAAATATTTCTAGAGAACGGAATATAAAAATAGTAGTAACGGTATTTTGTCAGCGATCAATTGTTAAAAGAATTATACGAAGAACATTGTGCTTAATGCGCAAATATCTATCATAGAGAAATAATATGTATTGTCCATTATCGTCACTTTTGTCTAAAAGCTATTTCACTATTTGTTTTTGTTTATGTACATGCGATCGATATTGTACTATGTGACTCAGCTCGCGCACGTATATACGTAGGTTTACGATCGATGACCATCTAGGCATCTTTTTGCCGTGATGTTACAATTTTGTCAAGCTCATCTAAATCGTTATAGTCATCGTCGGACTGCAAATAAATTGAATTCTTATCATTTTTTAACAAAACGCTTTATTTACAAGCGGACATTATCTTGATACGCTCGCATGTTAACTTTTAGTTTCTGCCTCGAGGCAATCAATTTACATTTAATTAAATACCATTAACATAGATAAAATATCTCCTATGTAATTTTTTATGTAAATTTAATTTTAAAAAAGTTACATTAAAACAATCTTAAGATTAATGACGTAAAATCTCAGGTATATATCCATTATTTCAAGATACTATATCACGCTTGGTTTTATCGCTTTACTGCAGCATATCAACAATTATAGACAGAGAGAGAGAGAGAGAATTTCCTATATATATAATATATATTTGTATATATAATTAGATTTCTAACGCAACATAAAATTAATGTTACAAGTCTTGTAAAATTAAATCAATACGTAATTCTTTATATTAAAAAGTTCTTTTGTATTCCACCACAAAGAACCAGCGAGAACCTCATTTTTACATAGAAATTCGTCTATGCTTCGATTAAAACTACGAATTAGTTTCCTTTCGACGATCTTCTACTCGTATCCGTACTCTTCAATTGTAGTTGCAGCAGCCCGGCGAGCACGCTGGTAAAACCAGCGTTGTAATCCAACGTGACCTCCGTATAGGCATACTCCTCGCGACAATCTTTAAACGAGTCCACCTCGTCCGGTCCGGAGACTAGAGCACCGTAGAGAATCTGCGGATTCGGTGCGTTCTTGCTGAATTCCTGCCATCCGCAGGATGCCGGTCTATTGGGGCAAGAAGACGCGGCATGGTGCGGCTGTTTCGGCGAATTTTTACCGTACCCGACCACGTAACTCCTCCCTGGAAAATGCACAGATTCAATAATGAGCAAAGATAAAAGAAAAGATGAATATTCATTTACAATTCATGAAACGGTAAAAATTTGTTATAATTATGTATTGATTAACTGCCAGATTTTTATTTAATGGTGTAAAAATGTTTAATTAATGACGAATTAATGATATAAAAATAAAAATAGAGAAATAGAAGTTCCACGAATAATGGGTTGCGGTAACTAAAGTGAATTAATTAGAGTTTCATCTCTCTCTGAATATTTTTAACTAAGGTCTTACCCGCTCCACCCAGCATATAGTCAATTTGTTCTCTGGCGAATTGGCGGTATTCCTGCGAGTCGTTGATTTCCGGAGAATCTGCCGCTACCAGGCAGACGAAGGCCACGTTAGCGGCGTGAGAAAGAGTACCGGACTTATCGATAAACAGAAGGCCCTTCGGGGTGCGTTTCTGTTGCCGCACCGAGAAGTCGCAGAACGCGCGGGTGGCATTCTGGTACTCGGATTGTCCCGACAATTCAGCCAGCAACACCTAAGAAAAGCAAAAAGAGATGATGTATGTAGCCGAAAATATCAGAAGATATCACTGCTTAGCAAACTATCCACGACCTTCCTTTTGTGATCGAGAAACTCCGCTATTTATTTTCAACGTCGAATTCGCCGAAAAACGGAAGCTCTTTCTCAACAAATAAATTACGTTAGTAAGATCAATGTGTCAGTAGAATAGAAAATATAATATATAAATGGGAAGTCTCACCTGGATACCGGCGACTTTTTTGTTGTAGAAGAATGCGTTCGGTCGTTCCTTGAGATGGAAGTGCTGATAGTGATGCACCGCGTCGTCGAAGTACTTCGTGTCTCCGGTCGCCTTGAAGAGCCAAATCGCAGCCCAGGCCAGCTCGTCGCCGTAATCCGTGCTCTCGTAATATCGCTCGGCGCCGCGTATCGCCTCGTGATAAAGACCGCGATAAACGTCCGCGAATTTGTACAGATCCTTCGCGTGCTCGAGACACTTGGCGCTGTACTCGGGATCGACAATGCTGAAGACGATGCTCGAGGCCGCGAGAGCGGCAGCCGTTTCGCCGGCGAGATCCGAACCTACGATCGATCAATGGCAAATAGAACATATTAGACGGATGCAAATATATAACGAATATAATAAACGTGAAATAAAGAAGATAAAGAAATAAATAAAAAAAGTGAAGAAATAAATGAAGAAATAAAGAATAAGTTCAAAGAAAATGAAACTGGTAGAAAAATGGCACTAATATTTTACTGGTATAAATAGATACTTATAATGTATAATATATAATAAAAATTAAACTAAACTCGTTTACATTTAATAATGTATTTTTCGTTTCTACTTATTTTTCGAAACGTTATTTGAAAAGAGAGATGTATTGACATTACCAGGGTGCTCCGCATCAATCTTGTAGGTCGGTCTAGTGGTGTTCAGCTCCTCGGGTCTCCCCCAAAACATATGATCGATGGGAAAATCGCCTACTTGCCCATACAGCACGTTCTCGCTTACGTGACACTTGATAAAGTAATCGGTAGACCATTTGATAGCTCTACGAACTTCGTCGAGTTGACCGGCGGCGTCATAAGCCTCCGGCCAGTTGACCGCTCCCCAGGCTAAAAGCGTCGTCGTGAAAGCCATCGTGAAACCGAATTTAACGAAGTCACCAGCTGGTAGAATAAGAATAAATAATTAATTTTGCAAATTATCCAATTAAATAGTGATCTAAAACGCAACTGATTTATTACCATCGTAATAGCCTCCGGTTAGATCCTCGCCATTCGAGCCGCGGTCGTGCAACGCGGAATCGCCTCGCCACGAAATTCTGTTGTTCTTCGGCAGCTTACCAGAACGCTGCGCTTCGTAAAACAATAACGAGAGCTCCAGGACTTGAGCGTAATCATTTCCGTTCTCGAGTGCGGTCGCGTTTTCCGTCGAGACAGCGTTTATCTCGCACGACGTCGCAATCAATATTGCCGGCAGAATCTGTCGATAAATCGCACATTAACAAGGCGTTTAATATCATTGTTGCACGGCCGAACGTTTACGAAGAGCGCGCGTAATGATTATCAGTGCACGTGTACTAGACGAACGAGCGCAATGTAGGACAATGTCGTGTAGAGTCTTAAATTTTGCATGTAGACTACAGTCTCATAACATAATCTGCGTGTACGGTAATCTGCGCAATCAAGGGGTTTACGTTCCGGGAAAAGTAAGGTCGACTTCTCGTTTTATCGAGAGTCGAAGGAAGCGAACGAAATTTTCAACATGACATTATATATTTCCAATTCGACAATTATGCCAATCGACAATCAGATTTTTATTTCGAGTAATTTCGAATTGCCTAACGCAACTAAAAATAATAATGATGGAATAGTTCGCGATGGCTACGCAGTTAAAAATTGAGAAATGCTGATATTTTCTGATACTTGTCTTCTCCCGAGTTTGAAGGCTTCGATTCTGCGATAACAATCGTTTTCCAATAGACAATCGAATCATAATAATTTCAAGTCACTTTATTTCTTAAGTGACTACAAATAATAACACGGAAAAAAGCGATTATAGCAAATCTAGTCGTAAAATATGGATAACTAACATTTGTTGAGGCGAGAGCTATATTTTTTGCAGCGAGAGCTATAGATTAGCAATAGTAGCAAAACCATTTATTAAAGTTATCCATTAAGTTAGTTAATAATTAAAGTTAGTTATCCATATTTTACGACTAGATTTGCTATAGTAGCTAATTCTTTTTTTCCGTGAATCAGACAAATTCACATCGACAACAAAGTAAATGCAGAAATTGAGAAATAATATGTACAAACGCTTATCTTTCTTCTCGTTCGCAAATTCGAAGGATTTGACTTTGGGGGAAGAAAGAGATGCTATTTTTGCGAAGTAGAATATATCTTGTATGCGTATTACAGTCATATGTGTGTCTTGTTAAAAAATCACGACGGCACAGAACGATATACGTATACACCTTTGTTCTTCGCATATGATGTACCGTCGATGCAACGATACCGCGCGAATCGCTACGATAAATCCGCAGGACCACGTACAAGGTACGTGACGAACTTAAACGCGATTCATTTGCGAGCTTCCTTCATTCACGAGGCTTCATTAGGGATTAAGTTCTCGCATTCTCGTACAACTGCGTCTACCGTGATTAAAGCAGAATGCATTTTGTTTGCGCAATAAAAACGATCTCTGTCGGCATGATGATCGCGATAATCTAATCAGGACGCGTCTTTATATAAATCATTTAATTTGGAAGAGGCTTTATTCCGGAAACATGAAGATTGATTTTCAAAATATAAAAAAGATTCCACTTTAATCACTAAGATAATTAATTTATATCTCTTCTGAAGGCTAAAGATTTTGGAGCAGCGTGATTAATTGATCCACATGCGCGTGTAATCGTTATAGTTTCAGCAAATTATTCGGCGCCGTTTAGATTTAGAATATATATTTCTACAATACGCCGCGAAAAACGTGAGTGAATTCGAGAAACCGGTATGTTTAAGAAGGAAGGAAGAAGCGTGCTTGGAGCCGCGTTTGATCCCGCTTCCTTGTCGCCAAAGCGTTCTCCAGGTTTCCGAGAAGTCCTCGGTTCGTCGTCCGTGTAATTCCTGTATGACAAACGCCAATAGCTTCGGCAAATATCGGCCTTATTGTAAACTCGCGAATTCCTACGCGCGTGAGAACTTCTCTCGCGAAACGTTTTTGAAACAGTCCGTCCAAAATGAGAGGAGACGTCTCGTTGTCTCGATCTCGTCAAGTTTGTCACGCGAATTATTAGGAATTTGGACGAAGATAGTGATTAAACCTTTAAAGTGCTCATATTCGACAGAAATTATAAGCTGACGGATTTTTAGTCTTGTTTTATTATTTATATCTAAACGATTACGCAAGTTTATGTAAGTCTAGAATACGAGGAGATTTTTTGATATGGAATTTCGACAGATAAAAGAAAAGCTGATTAGAGAATGTTCAAAGATCGTTAAAATTCAACAATAAATCGCAAAAGCAAACTAAAAATGTTCTGCTATAATTTTCATCCATGCAAAGACCAATGAATGTTGAAAAGATTGATGATGGCAATCCGTTGAAGATAATCGAATAAAATTGTCACATTTAAATGTGCAAAGCTGATTCCAATAAAATCTCCACGTTATTAAAAAAAGACAGAAATGGTAAATAGCGACATTTAGGATCACTCAAAGATCTTTTAATCGCTTGCGATTTTTTATTTCCTTGTTTACGAGATATTATTATTTTGTCGCGATTTTTTGCGGCATTCCGTCGCGTTCGCATGAGATAACGCGACTTAATGCAGATATGCAACAGGTAATCGCGAGTGACCATCAAGAACCACCGGCCGGGAAAACTCACCGTGACGCACGTGACGAAGAGGTCGAGCTTCATTCTGCCGTCGCGATGCTGTCGTCCCGGAAGCGCGAACGCGACGCGACAAGGCGAAGGCGCGCGCCGCGCCGGTCACGTCGATTCAGAAACCCTGTGCGTGTCCGTTACACCGCGACGTCGACGCGAATCGGCATAGCACACCTTGGCACACGAAAGCGTCGCGCCCTGCTTCGCGAAGCGCCAAGTTTCGTCCGTTTCTCTCCAAAGCTGAAAACGGATTCTAGCATAAATTCGAGAACAAATATAAGAGATTTCCGCCAAGAGATAAAATTCGCGGTTCAGAATAAGCAACTAATGAAAAAATATATGGTAAATGTGTTTTGTAATATGTCCCGCGATGCTAGATTGATCGCTCTTTTAAAATCTTGTGGAACGTGGAAGTGGATTCTTTTCTATCTCTATTTATGTTTGATAACATAAGTAATAAAAATCACGTACATGAATAAAATATTAGTCGAATAAATAAAATACATATTTTTGTGTAGAAAGTGCAAAAGAGATATGCGTAAAAGAAAACGAATTTACAAACTCAATCCTAATTACAATAAATCTAGATCATGATCAGAAACTGGAACCGGCATGATTCAATGCCGCACAAGCACGCGTTTTCTATAAATATATATATATATATATATATATAAATGCGAATTGATATCCACAAAAACTTTCTTCGAGAAACGTGTCAACTGTAAAATGCATATCCCGTGTCGTCAAAATTAATGTCGAAATTCGAACTCACCGCAGTTCCAGTCAGCGCCGCCGGCTTAAATCTCACCGATTGTCTCGCATCCTGATCTCGTGGAAGACTCGCGGAAGACCGAGAGTGAACGACGATCGCAGAGACCGTCCTGTTCCTCGCGTTACTTCTTATAACAGGCCAAAGGTCGCCTCTTCTACCATCGGCATTTGTATACCCAGGCACTGACAGAATGTGCACAGGTTGCGTGCTCAAGTCTTCTCTCGTTCTACCGTCACTTCGATCGCTCGCACCTCGTCCGGCTATCTCACTCTCCCACTCCCCTACGTTTTGTCCACCACGCCGATCTCCTTCTGTCGATTGTATTTAAATGCGAATCACGCCGCTATCTCTACGATACGTGTGAGAGGTTCGGTCGAAGCGATTCGTGAAGAAACGTGAAAAACGCCGAATCTCTTCGACATGATTTTGACAGAAGAAATGATGCCGAAGTGGAAAAATCTGCTATAGAGCTGATATGCAATTTTTACATTACATACGTGTATTGCTAATTTTTTAAATACATCTTCGACTTTGAACATCGCGTTTAGAATTGCAAATATTATTGGAAGTAGTTGTGCTACGTCCGATTCTTTAGAAATGTTTCTTTAAAAACAAGTGCGAACATCTTTATTTATACGAGGATTCATCATATTCACTATAAATTCAATATTCAGAGTAAACCAACAATCGTCATTGCCTTTATTATCTTCAAAATAATGAGATATATAAAAAAGTTTCTATAAGAATTGTACACTATAAAAAGAAGAAGATTACGGTAGTTTATTATCAGAGATAATGATCGGTGAATGCGTAGCAATATTGTTGATAAATTTATCATATTTTATCAAGGGAAATCTCAATTTTTACATTGCTTCAAAGGCTGGTAATAATTATTGATTTAACCTATATGTGGAAAGTTGGCGCCTTATATACATATACTGTATATTTATATACGTATGTTTATTATTGATATTCAAGAATATCGACTCAACTGCCAAGCTAGCGAAGATACACATTAGCGAAGAAATGATTGCAAACCGCATTTACATGAAATCGTTACGACATTGATAGCATACACATAAAATGATAATCTACGCGTAAACACATCACTTACATTGAATGTAAAATTACTTTATAATTTGAGGTCAGTATTAAATAAACTTCACCGAATATTAATGTCGATATTATCATACTCGAGAGCTGCATAAGTTATTAGGCCGCTATGCGCGTCGTTATAGAGTCATTTACGTCGAAACATGAAGATGGAAAATCTAAAGATCAACTAACACAATCAATGTGCTTTTTTCGTTAATAACGTAACAGCATTTAAGCAAATTGAAGTATAATACTCAAATAAAAAGGAGAAGTTAACCACTCGTTAAAAGCTATGTGAGAAGATTAAACGGCCACAAATTTGGTCTGTGTGTTTTTATAAACTCTATATTTAGTTAATTTATTCATCATGATACCTATTTAATTTTTTCGTCTTATTGTACTCTTTTCTTATTAATTTTATAATTTTGACTTTACTTTCTTACTTTATATTTTATTATGTGCTGAAGAAGACTAAGTATAGTCGAAATATTCTAACTGTTTTAATGCACTATTGTCAATAAAGAAGATTTCTTTTTAAACTAACATCCTTATTGTGCTCGTAATTTATAATACTCGCCGTTTATATTACTCAAGCTTTAAATATGTTGATCTTATAACTGGAAATTTTCCTCCACGAATAAATTACATTTTGTCAACACATTATTGCAATCGAAAACATTCCTCCGCCGTGTGCGGTTGAATGTCAAAAATTTGGAACTAGTTATAATCCTGCTCAAAATTTTTTTCAAGAAGAGGCTGACCTTGCATTATTAAAATTAAGTCGAGTGATTCTAAAGGATACTAAATCCTCATTCATTGCAATTTATTCTCTTTACTTGCGAAAGTATTATTAAACATTTTGTGCAATACGGTTCGCGCGCGAGAGAGAAAGCAAGGAAAAAGCAAATGTCTGAAATTATTTTCCTCTTCCTAATCGTAGGAAGAGGAAATATGCAAAATACACATGTATGAACGTGAAGTCTCCGTGATTATTTGAGTTTCATCCGCCAGGAAAGTAGCAATCTTCTCGACGGACACGCTCGGGAACTCTTTTCAATTGTGCATATCGCATATGTAATATTGTATTAGCGAAAGAAGTAAGTAATATTTTGTATAAAGATTTTACTGAAGAAATTGAAGTACTTTTTACATTTTGAAAATTTACCCGCAAAGTATAAAAGAAAGATTTTATTAAATCTAATTTGAATAATTATATACAAGTAGGAAAAAAAGAAAAAGACTTCTCGATATTTTTCCACAAGTTACTGAGCACATTTTTATAGAATATATTTAATAAATTTATTGTTACTTTATGGTACTTCCTCATTTTTTTATGTTTATCGCAAATCTTCATCATTAATAGATTAATCCATCGCTACTCCATCGTTTCATTTAATTTGTTTCATTTTTTTCTATGAAGTCCATCGAAAATGATAATGTATTATTTCGTTTATTATTTTGATTATTTATAATTGATTATCAAACGAAAGATAACTTAATGAAACCACTTTCACGTTTTACTTTCACAAATTCTTTTGCTAAATTAACTGTCGTAATTGAGATATCACATTTTGATTATCGTTATGCACACACTATGTTATCGGTTATTAAGTGTCATCTCTGACATAAGTTTAATGATTGATTATTGATCCCAGGATTGCAAAAGTTTGATCGATTAACTTGATCTAATAACTTACTAACCGACTGATTGGTGAACTGTCTGAGTGACTGACTGATTTAGCCGACTCAATGACGATTGCAAGTGACTAAAAGAATGAAAAAGTGGGGATGCGTCCACACGGGAAGAGAGGCGACTACTCGTCTCGCATACGTGATGGCACGACGAATATTATATCACCATCACCATTGTCGACGTCGCTGCCGTCGATGTATCGCAAAAGATTAATTTTTATTTTTCATATTCATATCATTTGTTAGACAGTTAGACCATCATCGGAATCATCAAACCGTACCGAAATAGCATGTGAAGAGACCTGAATAATTGATGTGCTGACAACCTGAGAAGACACCTAAATAATTGAGGTACTGACAACTGATTATTCTTATATAAGTAGATATTATTATGCAGAAATTATGAAGCAAAGAGATCTTCATCTTCGTGCAGAAAAGACGGGCAGAGAAATAAATAATTCAATTTTTTTCAATTTTTTTTTAATTCGCTAATTTTTATATGTCAAACAGTTGCACTTGAACAATGATTGTAGAAGTGCAATTTTTTGAAATACAATACTTATATAAACCGAGATATGTCAATCTTAGAGATTGGAATTACACATCGATCTTATTTTAATTAAAAGGTGAAAAGACACTTCTTCTGAAATTTTTGGAATAATTGTTTTAAGCCCAAAGACATTTCTCGGAAATTTTAACGTTGTTCTCTCTTCGACTTTCGAATAATTGAATGCCGGCACTGGCATTGATTATCTCAGGAAGTCGAGTGAACGTAAATGGAAACTCGGGCAATTTCAGCACAGCGGTTTAACCGCTGCATACAGCTTTCACTGGACACGATATTCTTATTCGAATCTTTCGTTTTCGTTCCACTTCGCAACGAATTAATGGCCGGCGACCGGCGCCGCACCTGGCGAAGGTAAAAGACATATTTTTTTTTTTTCTAAAAACAAGACTCACGCTTTACCGAGCTCAAGGTTTCCGAAATTTTACATTACACAACGCTTCTCGTCTGATTATTGTAACAGGTATTTGCGTATAAATTACATTTCTCGTGCTGTGACGAAAACATCGCTATATATGAGTCATTTGTGTGGCACGTAAAGAATCTGGCTACGTATTCGATATCGATTGAGGGAAATCTGTTTTCTTTACGAGTTTATTTATAAATTACCCACACACAGCGTTTGCATATACAGCTACATATATAATTCTAAAAGATTTTACCCACGATTTCTCAAAATAAAATAGGATATCAATAAAAAATATCTGAGATATTGGAAAGCATCATGTAAATGATAGGTATACGTCAGTGTGTTACATTTTTGCACGTTTGCCGAACGCAATCGACGGCAATTCCAACAAAAATGTAGAGAGCTATTACCGCAATTTTTTTTATATTGCTACATTTGCTCAATACGAAATTGAGCATTACTCGATCTCTGAACATTATTGCACATTTTATGACATGATTGTGTTAGTAACAATAATAAACTTATTACTAGATATATACTATATATATATATATATAAATGCGGTATATTCGAACATATTGCTTGACTAAACTCGTATCACAATTTCTAAATTGAAATATTGTCTTTTGTGAAATATCAAGTTGGGCAATAAACTTTCTAAACTTATCTAATAATTTAAAAAAATAGATTCTAATTTTCATAACATTGTGCCGTTAATATGATCATATATAGAGTAATTATCATTTTACTATATAAAATTCTCAAAGAAAGACGTTAAAACTCTCGATTATTTTACATATTTCTTATTAAAACGTGATGATATTTTACAAAGCAAAAATCAATGAAAAGAAGAAAAGATGAATAAAAAGAAAAATATTTATATAAAAAATAAACTTTGTTCCCCAAGATTCTTTGACATCAATCCTAGGGTCTAATCAATCGTAATCATTTACGTCCCCAATAATAAAAATAAATAAACTATTGGATTAAAAAATTGTAAAAAATGAAAAATACTAACGTTAAGCAATCTCTACCATTTTTTCGGCAAGCTTTTCAGCGAGACTACATTATATGCTTCACAACTATGTTCCACGACGAACCTGGTCGTGTTATTTTAAAGATACTCGATAATGGGCACCGTACAGAATTTTGCAATACAGTTGTAGTCGAAAGGAAAATGCCTTAGTTTTCATCGTGGACGAAGTTTGTGATCGATCGATGTCGAAGTTTATGCGGACGAACGATTTGGTTAACGACTGCCGTTGGCAACGATTATACGTCGAATTGGTTCCGGATACGCGTTAAACGATTTAATCGATTGACAGCTGCCGGAAGGATCCATCGAGACCGAACAAGTCGTCTTGCGTCTTTGGTTTACCTGGTCGCAATGCCTCGTTAGTCTTCATAGCTTCCTGCTCCTTGAACCACGGTCCGTAATCTTCCAACTTCTTCATCCACAGATCTGAAAGATAAAGTAAAAAATGCTATTAGTCAGAGAAATCAGGTTGAAGACGTTTAACTTGTAACGTTTTTCTATATATGCACTCCTATTTTGAATAGTTATATTTCGTTATGTCTCATACAGACGTCTCTTACATATTTAATGAAGGAGACTTAATGTCTTTTATAGGAACTTTTCTGAGAAAAAAATGTATTCAACATATTCAAGAGACTCAAGGAAACTGCGCTTGAAGTTAAAAATGACGTTCCGGGATGCGCTTTATAACTCCAAATGAATATTAAAAGTAATGAAATGCCGTACCGTGTATATCCTGAATGGGTCCGGCGTCGCCGCCGTACTCGGTTGGCAATATCTCTCTGGGTACGTATTCGTATAGCGTCTTGATGTCACTGTGCATGAAGATGCGATTGCGTATCTTCTCCTTCAAAAACGGCTTGACGAAATTGAGGATCGTGTCGACGAGCGGACTGATGTTTACCACGTGCACTTCCTTCAGCTTCACCGGATACGCCTCCATCGCGCACACCAGAAACTTCTTCACTAAGGCCGGCGTAAACTTGGCGAAATGTGTGGGCGTCGCGACGGAAGCGTCGAGGATGTAGACATCGCCGGCCACGCCGTGTTCCTCTTCGCTTAGACGAATGTCGCCGATCATGAACACCATCTTTAATGATAATAGTGTCTCTGTTATTTTGAAGCTCAACACGAGACATGAAGGTACCTATCAATGTTTTTAAAAACCTGCAAAACTATCGAAATCGATATAATGAGTTCAGCTATAGATACTACAAATATAAGAAAGAAAGAATGACGCGGTAAATTGTGTTTTTATATTTTCGACGACAGCGGAACAGTAGAAAATGCAAATCCATCCAAATAATACGATTCAACGCACTTTTTTCAAAGATATTAAATGCGAAAAGATGCACACAGTAAAATTTGACTGAACTTAGAGAGCGCGCGCGTTTTTGGACGTTTTGCTACCAATAGTCGGAGTGAACTTATACCTTCATAGTTTCCGGTATATTGGGAGTCGGCGCTTCCTTATCGACTCCTCGCATGACGATCACTCGACATCCTTTCTTCGTCAGGCCCGGCAAAGGAGGTATATGTCTGCAGGAAGAAGACAAAGAGTTAACGTTTGCCTGATCCGTTCACGCGAATTACCTGCAATGTCTCTTTCCGTGTAAAATTGAAATCTTAAACTACCGCCGTATGTATACCGCGATCGCGGTATCCTTACATGAGCTTCGTTATTTCTTGCAACACCGGCCTCGTGACGTCGCGGTTGGAGAAAAATTCAGGGACCACCGCACGCATTGTGAAATACATGTCCAGTTTCCGTTTGCATTTCTCCAAGGAGAATTTGCAGCCGCGTAGAAACGTCATTATTCTTTGATCATCTGAAAGACGATATATTGTGTTAACTGTAAACATACGTACGTATCTGTATAATGTATGTATAGCGCAGCGATTAATCGGGAAAAAATTTATTTAAAGCCTACTTTAGATGATCCGTATAATTCGTGTCGGAATTCAGAATGGAATTTTATTCTAAAAAGCATCTGAAGGGAATCAAAAGTACATTAATATAAAAAATATATATATTAAGACATACACATATAGAAAAATTTACGGCATGTAAAATTATAAGTAAAATTCTATCCTAAAATTTGATGCGAATTGCAGAGCTATAAGTGGGTTTCGCAACTGTTCTATATAATCCAATGTACCATCTATTCTGACAAATATATCCGACAAAAAAATCATCGTACCTTCGAATTTAGGCAAATGCGGTTGCTTAACGAGCCACTCCTTGATAATTTCGAGATCTTTGTCGCGCGTCGCTGGATTCTCGTTCAACTCCACTCGTATCTGCTTGGACATTTCGTCCGTAGGCTGTATCAGCAGCATCTGCAAACACAGAATACCGCAATAAGGAACATCATACTGCTCGTAGACAAGCGAATTCGCGAATTCTCTATAATCGGAAAGTCTTACAATGAAAAATTTGTCGTAACATAATAAACATATATATCTCTTTTTTCAGGATTAGAAAGCATAAAATTAAATTGCTTGCAAAATAAATCGGACACCGTCCCAATGTGCATAATGTCTATGTATTTAACTTCTTTTCGGTTGCACGTGTAACGCGCGTAATGTGCACTACAGAGATTGCACAACCGGTTAAGATACCCATCGTACCTTATGCCAGGAATTAATGCTGACCAAAGCGGCTTGCTCAACATGAACTTTCTCTAACTCGTCGCGGCTTCGTACGGAGAAGCAGAGAGAATGTTTCTTAATCTCTACCTCTCCTCGTTTCGGGGGAACGGCAGTATATATTGTTTCGAAATTTATTTTTTTAATCACTTATTTAGTAGCCGTTAATTGTGAAAAGGTTTGCAGGATCACATTCTTGTGATTTAGACGACCGTGAGATATAATCTCGTCGGCATTAAGAATAGTTATTTAGAGCTCGAGAATAAATTGTTAAAAGAAAGAAAAAAACATGCAGCTGGAAAAAGGACAAAGTGAAAGAGTAAAAAGTTTTGCAATCATCAATAACTGCTTCCTAGCATAAATCTTTTTTTTTTTTTTTTTTATTAGAACAGTTAGAACAGTTATGACGCAAGCACTCTTGGCCACCGGATTATTGCTGTCGCGATTATCTTCTCACAAAGCGCGGGAAAATTGGCTAGCGTGACAGTCTGCGAGTATTCGAAAAAGTGACAAGGTTTATAATATTATATCTATGCAGCATCAAAGGATGCAATTTGAATATAATAAAAATAATTTATTTTATAATAATCAATTAATATAGGAATTTAATAGGAAATAAGAAGATAAATAGAGAGAGAGAGAGAGAGAGAGAGAGAGAGAGAGAGAGAGAGAGAGACCTGACTTTGACTTTTAATTAAATATTGAAGAGTTAAATTATACGATAATAATAAGTACTACGTCTTTTTACATCCTACGCTTTACATATCCTGAATCTACTTTCCTCTCATAAAAAAAATTAGATGGCTGTCCTTGGTAAAAGTTGAAATTGGCTAACACGACGTAGGTAGATGGTAGTAAAATTGCCAATCGGTATATGTCGAGTTATACTCATTAGAAAAAATAGTTTTTATTACAGAAGAAGAATTTCCAGATTTAAATTTCAAATTTAACGTGTAATTTTGTATTTAAATATCCACGAGCCTCCAATTTAAAGAAAGAAATATATAAATTTATACATTTAAACCTGTTTCCATAAATATAAAAAAAGATCTTTGACTCTCAACCTCATAAATATTCAACATTTTTTAACGACTGTTTGATATATTTATAGCGTAAATTATATGTTGTATTAAATTTATGTGTCGTGTCTCTGTACATGTGGACGACGAAAGGAAAGATATCAGAGCAAATTAAAAAATCCGAAGTCTAAAAGAGATCGCTTACGAAAAATGGTTAAAGAAACGTTAAATCGACACATTGCGGAATCGTTAACAAGCGGTTTTGCATTAAATTTGAAACGCACGATCTCTTATTTTCTTTTTATTATATTTGAACATTTACAAAGATTAAGCGCGACATTTAAAGCATATTTTGTTCCCTGAACGTAAATTTAATGACAATATCGCACAACAATTTTTAATTCGATCTGCATGCAAAATGCGATGATCTCGATTTGAACGTTTCCCAAATTAAAAAAACAGCTGATATTTATATGTGGCACACGTTACAGAGGCTTGAACTTACCTTGATCGATGTTCAGTGCGATTCACAGGCACAGGCAAACACTCGACGTGCAAACGATCACGGCGACGATGACTTTCGGATTGTTGCGGAAAGAGAAATGAGCAGAGCGGCGAACTCGAGAGACGTTAAATGAACAACGGAGTGGGAACGATTACCTCGTGCGTGGACCGGTTCTCCTTTATACCGTAGAGATGCCCCACTCTTACTTTGCTTCCCGTTATAGTGTACGGTAAGAGAAAAATTCGATCGATTAGCGATTTTTGGGGGAAATTTTACTGACGTACTCGAAAAATATTGCTTTGTGAGAGACGGCTAGAAATTATATCGTCTATTCCATGACGTAAAAGAATATATCCTGAACGATACCGGAGCCATTAAGTAAAAAATTTGTATGAGTATTGCGGAACGTCCAGGCGGTGGCGAAAAAAATAGTGGATTAAAATTATTATATATTATATTATATTAATATTATTAAAATAACCAAATACAGTTGCTACCTGGTAAATTTCAATAAAATGTGAAGCTGGTTATTATAAAATTATATTAAAATTCAAATGATTTTATGCGAAGAATTTATATTGTAAAGAGATTAATTCTCTTTTCGAAGGAAAGATTATAAGCTAGCTTCCTGTTACACAAAGCATATCCTCTAATAATCAACCTCGCTATCTTTTTTGTCGTATGTTAATAGTGCTTAATCAATTGTATGAATACTTTGCTCAGAAACTGTCGACACTTTTTACATGAGCAACCTCACGCTTCTAAGATGTTAATTAAACTAACACAAGAGCAGCTTTTTAATATACATAAATGCGCTATCGTATCAATCTTTCTTGAGCAACCGCTAGCGATAAACAAAAGCATTAGCGGAATAGCTGTGCGTGTTATAATAATGTACTTCGACGAAGACCGGAGAATTGATACGGCGTAAGTACTTGCGGATTTACTTACGCATCGTACGCAATCACGATAATTTCGCAATACGCTTACCGAGAAACGGCGATAGCTAACTTTAATATAATTCCGCGATTTTAGAAACTCATGAAACTGTAACGCTTATGTAACGCGAAAATCCTCGCCTAGGTGAGCGCGCCTGACCGCTTTGGTGCGCACATGCATCATCTTTCTTGCTCTGATAAACAACAAAAAATACGAAACTTTCTTCCCAGGTTCGATCCATATGTCTTTATGCGGCTCGCGGTCAAAGTTATACGGTGTTATACGGTCAAGTGAGCAAAAAGCTATTTTTACTTTTTCGTAGATTTTTATACATTACAAATTATGCATTCAAATACCACATCCCTGGCGAAAATAATATATTTACGAGATGTTTGCTTAAATGTTGAGTAGATGTTTTGTTTCAGCTTTAAAACATTTATTAAATTGTTTATGAGATGTTCGCGGCTATGTTTTTCTTATATGAAGTGTTTTAAGCGGCGTTTAATGACATAGTCTCACACGTTTCCATTATTAGAGTTTTCTATTGTAAAATTTTTGTCAGCAGAGGGTTAACCAAGTGTTTGCAACGTGCTTCTAAACAGTGTAAACATCAATAAAACTCTTCATAAATAGTGTAACCATTGATAAAACTCTTCGTAAACGAATATAAACACAATCTCTCACTAACAATTTTCGCCAGGGATACAAATGATAATTAATTAAATCGAACGTAAAACAATATAATTGCGACAAGTTCAATCTTCTTTTCTTGCGCGCGCATGTGTTTTGCATAAGTTTAGTCACTATCGTGTCAGGTCAATCTAATTAAGTAATGTATTTAATTATGCTTGAGATTATTTTCGAACTTATATTTATCGTCACGTGCACATATTTACGAGATTTACGCGATTTTCCTTGGAAAACTCGAGTTATCCGGTATAACGCGCGATTATGGTAATTATTAACAAGAACGGAATCGCGAGTCTTTGTTCTCGCGAATAATTAGTAACGAGAGAATTCATTATTGACACGACATGAAGATCGGCTCGATGCGGCGGCTTTCGCACGCCGCCGCCGAAGTGAAGATAACGGTAATAATCGTGCGTTCTCCCGCTCGATTCTTTACCGTATTCACTTCCGAGTGTATAGAATCGCACGCTGACTAATCGCGGCCCGCGCTCATGCCCTCGTCTTACTTTCTTTCGCGGGATACGTTGCGCGCCGTTGTTGCACCAGGGTAGGATTACGCGAGCGGCGACCGTCATAACCGGAGGAATTCGCGTTTATATGAAATTGCCGGTTGCAATCGCGCGCGATTTTGTAATTGGCCGAATCGAGCAAGACATGTTTATACGCACGCGGTAAATACTTGCCCCCCGCAAATATACGAGCAAGTCAAACCTGATGTCTTCTCTGAATTGCGGACAGTGGATTATAGTGCGCTTAATTCTTTCGGGTCAAATTTTAACGACAGCTCCATTTGATGAATCAGAAAGTCATTTTTCTTTAGAAAGAAATTAAGTGACTTCACTGATGCAATCAGGATTACTCGTATATCACGTAAGTACAATTTGTTCGTCAAGGTTTATTTGCAAATTTAATCGATATTATAACAATATTGAAAATTACATAAAATTATAATTTTCTGTCACTTTTTTTTAAACGCGTTATTCGCCGAATATTCTCTCGTACAATGTTTTTTTTTAATATTATTAAAATCGTCGATAAGTTCTCGTTTTCTTGCATCTATAAATTGTGTAAAATATAGATAGCAGAAGTAAATGGAAAAAAGAGATATATAAATAAAAAAAAAATGTTATAGAGATTGAGTACAAAATGTTATGTCTGGTTTCAAGAAGACGTTATTGCGGCCTTGGCGAGGATCGAGGTCGTGACACCGAGTACTGTAGCAAGGCCACGCGGTATCGTCTTCGATGAAGTCGAACTTCTGGCTTGTATTTCTTTCCCAATTGTTGTTTCTTCAGCGTTTATGGTGCTCTAAACAGAAAATGTAAAAAGCACTTATCTTTATGTCCAAAATCAGCTTACCTCCAGATCAGATTATTAAAAAAAAAATGTTTGAGCTAATTTCTACTGAAAGTCCTTGATACAAATTATTTGTATCAATGTTTCGATTAACTGTATTAAGCATAAAATTTACACAAATACATTTTATGCAATTTGTAATTTGAGATGTAAACTAATTTATATAATAAGTTAATATTATTCTGAGAATGCTGTGGTAAATTTATCTAATATAAACAATAATATATATATTACAGTAAACTTGCGACATTACACCGGTTGTTTTTTAAACCGTCATTATTTATTAGAGACACGATTATTGGTTCACCTTACCGGGTTTTCAGCCTTCTTGCTTCTGATAACTCGTTTTCGCCCTGGCAGTTCTTGCGAAAAGATCTCGCCGGTCGGCACACGCGAGACAATCGGAATATCGCGCCTTTGTCGATTCGTGCATTCGGAATCACGGCAATCGCGTGTCATCATCGCTTTTTTTATTGCGATCGGAAGCTCATCAATAATTTTTGTCTCCTGAAGAATATGACAATTCGGTCCTTGTGCAAAAAATGGGACGGATCTTTGGTCTCCAACACAGATTTGCGTCACGATTAAGAGAGTGTCCCTCGGAGAGGTCTTCATCGATTAAAAAAAAATTAAGAGTTAACATCTTGTTAACATTTATATATTAATATATAATTATGTTTTTTAATAATATTTTTATTTATTATATTTGTATATCTGTCACTTCGATAGTCAATTAATATTTAACTATGATGTTCCAGTAAAAAACTACTAAATGTAAATTAACATTTTATATTTCTCTAAATTATTTTGAGCGAATCAGATCTGCCAATTTTATAGATAATGAAGCACTAATTACTTCGCGTTGGAGAAGATCGATGACGGCAGCTCCCTCGCTTCTCGGCGCTGCAGCGATTAACATGTAACCCTTATCGTTTGGAACAGATTTCAGCTCCCTGATGGTATTCCCGATTAAACTGGTAGCAGTTGGTTTGACAGAGAACGATTTGAATTCATTCTTGAACGTGCCATCGTTCCTGTGCAACGATTCGATCAGAGAACGGAAAAAAGCCATTCTCATTTTGGAGAACACGTCGAAAATATCCCATATAACATCATGATTCATCTCTCCTGTAAATAAAATGGATTTATCTTTTCTCCCCATTTTTTTTTCGAAATGTCCCCTGTATGTTTTTGTAAGCTGGCCGAGGATTATCGAAAGTTATCTTATATAACTTGAACTTTTATGCTGAAGATTGACAGTGAAATGATTGGAATAATTATAAAATATATTATCTTGTATTTTATATTTTATCTCTTGGAATTATTGTTGAAATTATCAAAATTTGTTTTATCCTTGAAATTTATTGCACCATCTCTCTCTCAATCCTCAACTAATTTTATCCCTACTAAATCTTTAAATTTTTTGTATATGTATATAGAATATTAGTGTAAAATATTTGTTCTTTAAATATAAACCTGCTTGTGGCTCGCCCCCTGTTTTAGGATCTGCCCTAGTTAAAGGGGAAACAGGTCTCGCCCGGTCGCTAAGATCGATTATTTGCCAACCGTCGTTCGAATCGCGTTTGCTTTTACGTGATTCCAACTTCACGTTACTTTTATTGAATCTGCTAGATTCGAATCTAGGAATTAACGGGATCGAGAAATTGCTGCCGGAAACTGCGCCTGTTCGATGGAATGCACCCAATTAACGATCGACATAAGAAATAGTTAAGTAAGTAATAAAAGAATAATATTCTGTATATTTTTTGTGTATACACAAAATTAACGATCGCCGTAAGAAATAGTTAAGTAAGTAATGAAAAGAATAATATTCTGTATATTTTTTGTGTACACAAAATTAACGATCGCTATAAGAAATAGTTTAGTAAATAATAAAAGAACAATACTTTGTATATTTTGTGTACACAAAATTAACCGACATAAGAAATAGTTAAGCAAGTAATAAAAGAATAATACTATATAATTGTGTATACTTGTATATTTTAATATCTATTATTTTTTAACATTCTCTCGTGTTTTATATTCCTATAGCTTTCGACACTTAAATTTAAAGTTTAATTAATAAAACCTTTCTTTTATCAAACCTGTTATCATTCCTCTCTCTTGCCTCGCCCAAGGTAACAATTCTCCGATATTGGAGCGAAGATAATTACACTCGCAATCACCGCTTTTTTCTTTGTTTTCGGAAACCGACGCGTTGTCCGTGGAAAAATTAGCGCTCTCGACCTTGTCGCGGCAACTCTACGATATGAATTTTGCACAACTCGAGTTCGAACTATACTACATAATGATTTCACACGGCACAAAAAATAATATTGCACAAAAACTGAATTCTATAAATCTTTCCTTAAATCTAACATATTATGAAAACCACTTCCCTATTTACGGACGTCATATATTTTATCAAAATATAAATTATTTTGTAATATTATGTTTAATGTGTGTGCAAATACTTAAATATACTTTCATATAAATGCGGATTTGTGCTGTAATTATTACTGAATGAAAAAGAGTTAAATAATGAAAGAAAAAATTGGTCCATCGACGATCAGTTTTCTAAAGTCTATCTGACATAAAAATGATTAATGCGATTATGGGAGAGTACTTGAAGAAATCCTTCAATCGCGAAGGGCAGTCTTTCTTTATAATCCTTCCACGAGTTCTCTTCCCCTTTCTCATTCTGGCCCCTTTCATCGATCAGGAGCAAAATGACATTTCGAGGAGTAATAATAGTATTAGCGTTTTCTTCGGAAGACTCGGAAGCGTTGTTCCTCATTGCTAATACTATTTCATTGATAGGTTTCATCTCGATGAGCTTCATCCCGGTCTCGATATTCTCGGTTGTTGATCTCTTCTCGCGCGTCTGATTTTCCGGCACATTTTCCAATATCTTTGCATCTTTTGCTTGCAAGATCTTATCCACGCTCGTCACCTGCATCTTGTCCTTCAACGCAGAGTCGACAAATACTCTTCGATAAGTATCCAAGGACGGTGCCGTGTCCCACGCAGAAGGCACAAGCGCTATTGAAGCGTGACATAAATCATCAATACGTGTAATAACTCAAGATGTATTTAAAAGATACTTTATGCATTTGTATGCTGTGTGGTTTTTTTGAAAAAGGAACAGAAGAAATATCGTGACATTCACATAGACGTATAATTTAAAATAACGATCCTTTTAAAACTATGCTGAAAGCTGGGAACTAAATAATTGACTTCGGTGATTAATACAGTTTGCATTTCCTTGTTATCAATTACAGTAACAAGTATGACTATTCAAACGAAGCGAAGATAAAAGCAAAGGTCGGTCGGTACCTGAACGATCCATCGTAAATCCAAAAGAGCATGTCATCAGCGACCACAGCATCAGAATGAAAATACCGGAACGTGACATGACTTCTGCTGACGAAATTAATTTAAACGTTTTAATTATGACGCAATTAGATTATTTCTCGCGCGCGTCTGTCTATAATATATCGCTCACCCGACTAATCGACTTGCAGCTTATTTTTTATAGAAACGTTGGAGAGCAAAAGTTTAATTCTGGATTGTCGTTCAATCTCGGTAATTGCTATACGTCCGCCTTGTTTTCCTCCCGAAAAACAATTAGACTACGCTGTCGCTAATCAACAAGATCGGTTGCCCGAACAACCGAAGGAGAATTTGAAATTTCGAACAAAGTTCTCTTTATTAGGATTTATATTTTGTTACATCAGCTACGCTCAAAATACCATAATTTGCAAATTAAAACACTGATTATTTCGTCAAATATTTTTATTTATTTTGACAAGTTTGAACAGGAAACAGTCTTCGCCTTTTAAATAACAGATTAAAATCTATTAAATTATAACAGATTAAATCTATTATATGACTGCCAAATAAAAGGTTTCCTCGATAGTGGGAGTTGACATAATTTCGATACAATTTCCGTGATGTCAGCACGTAGTGCTGTAGTAGTATCATTAGCCGACCGATCGTCGTATCGCAGTAAGGATTATCGCCCTAAATAATGAAGGATACGTTACTATGTATACGATCCATATGCCTGTAAGTTGCGGCGCGGCCCCCGTTTTAAGTCGATACGTGACATATTTAACCGTTGAGACTTACATAGGTCATTCTCGACGGTGAAACTACGCTCGCGATCCGATTTATACTATTTGTTTTACGTCATTCGTTTCGTATGCGCTCGTACTTTACGTACAAATCATTTATTTTCATCGACCCCGTTCTACGTACGTGATGATGGTATACGCCAGCTCAATCGCAGGAAATTGAGTACATTTTTCATCGTAGATTCCGTGTATTGAAAGAGAGTGACGATTTTTAGTAAAATTTTCTACCAGGGAGAATTGACCCCCATCCAAAATCTATCAAATCAAAAATTCATCTTTATCAAATTTTATCTTTAAGATATATGAAATTTGTTAAATATATATAATATATAACAATTAATTGGCGGAAATATTTGTGAAAAACGTGAACTTCTATAATACAAAGGACACATGCTGATAATTCGTAAATGTTAATGCATGAGCTAAACTTTTTATTTAAATATTGATGCAGTGGAACGGCGGCACGAGAGTCATTATTCTCCAGTTAATAATTACTAATACTGGCAAAAGAATTATAATAAGGGTCGCAAAGTATTCTGGAATAATATCCGGGAAATCGGCGTCGCGCGCCGATACGGCGATCCTAGCGGAAGCTTCGTTTCACCAGTTGCTAACCCCTGCTCTAGGCATCTTGGAACTTTAGACTGTTTTCTTCGTTGAAACTTTCTTTACGTTGAAAACTGCACGGAGCATGGCGGCGGCGGTCTGAATTATTAAGAGGATTATAGACCCCCGTGCAACTCCGGGGACGGCGTAAGAAGCGACATGGCGTCGGAGGAACAGCGCAGCGCGACGAAGCGGTCTGCGCCTGGTTACCGGGCCCCGATTGGTCCACGTTTGGTACCTACCCTGCTGGAAGGGGGTTTCCCGGTGGCGCGGGGTAGTGGTGGCGGTCAGGTCATAACCGGGGGTTGGAAGTGTTGGAACAAGAAGGCAGAAGCAGAGGGTACTTGGGCCTCGGCCGGAGAAACGAGACAGTTCACGAAGAGTCACGAAACGCGCCACAAAACGACGACTGATGGCAGGCCGGCTAGTTAGTTTGCTCTTCTTCGTTCTTCTGATATATCTGGCACGATTGCTGCAACGTAATCGCGAGGCGCTGAAGGCCGCGTCGTAAATTGGCCGCGGATCCGAAGCGGAAGTTCTTCGCTCTTCGACATCTGTAATCTTGGATAGTCAAAGCGACCAAGGTAGGACTTCGCCCTTATTTCGAAACAGGTGCTAAATCCCCACGAAACAATGCGAAACTTAAAAAAGTAATATTTTGTTTATAAACACGAAAATATATATGGTGCATGTTCTGAAGAAATAAAAAACTCGTTTGACAACTGGCAAGTGAAAAATAAAATACAAATTTTCGTAAGATTCATTAGACTTTTGCGTCTTTGATGATTTACGATATATTGCGTACAATGAGTAATCGATGGCAGACGCAGAGAAAGAGTTACGTGCTTCTGGAAGTTTCGTTTACACAACATGCATATACCTGATAAACGGCCTCGTGATAAATAATGCGGATCGTGTTATGGTGCGCGAATCGCAGCCAACCGCGAGTTGTCAATCTGCTAATGAATTTTAACGACAATTTCGCGCGTTTGATAGTTGCGATAAAGCGATGGTCAGTTCGTACCGTTTGCTCGTAGATGATGAAGATGAAGCAACAACAGGGCCTGGTGGCCGATCTCATGCCCAACATAAGGATCATGAAGATCTTCGGGCACTTCGTGTTCAACTATTACGACGACAGTTCGTCCAAATACCTGCATAAAATTTACTGCTGCGTAAGTAATCACGAATATCGACAAAATCTAGTTCCCGTCTGATCAAATCGAAGCCGAAGTTATCGACATTCTTTAGTATTATAGTAAAATATATACAAATTTTTGTAATAACATTTTGACAAGATATCCGAGAGTCTACGACTTGAACAATCGTCGTAAAACCACTATTATTCTTGGTTTACGTCCAAGTATCTGTGTATATGAGAATCCGACGATCCTCCGAATCGCACAGGCACACCGCGAGAGCTATCTTTTCTAGGTAAATCTATTTCTGCTGCTGTTGCAATTCGGCCTGTGCGCGGTGAATCTGATCATCGAGAGCGCCGACGTCGACGATCTCACGGCCAACACGATCACCCTCCTCTTCTTCACGCACAGCATCGTCAAGGTCGTTTATTTCGCCATCAGGAGCAAGTACTTCTACAGAACGTGGGCGATATGGAACAATCCGAATTCCCATCCGCTCTTCGCCGAGAGCAATGCGAGATACCACGCGATCGCCCTGAAGAAGATGAGGCTGCTGCTCTTCTTGGTCGGCGCCACCACCGTGCTCACCGTGGTAGCTTGGACCATTCTCACTTTCTTCGAGCACCCGATTAGAAAACTCGTCGACCCGGTTACGAACGAGACGACAATTATTGAGGTAATAAATCAGACTTGGTGGGGTAATATATAAAACAATGTTTCATTTTGCTCAGTAAGTAAACTAAAAAAATATTGAAATGGGAAATTAACGCTTTAAGATAAAATTACTATAGTTATCGTTATTAAAATTATTATAAATATCACTTTTTATCCTTGAATTATAATATAATTAAGACACGTGCTAGAATATTTTCACATATTTCTTTTTTTTAATTTGCTTTTTTTATTCACAATATATACATTGCACTTACCGCGCAATTAAGCACACGAGTCCTACTTCTGTGTATGTGAGAAATTTCTCTTTCTCGTGATTTAGTTGCCGCAATTGCTGGTCCGTTCGTTCTATCCGTTCAACGCCGGCAAGGGAATAACGCACATATTGATACTCGTATACCAAATGTATTGGGTGCTCTTCATGCTCATTAACGCCAATTCGATGGACGTCCTCTTCTGCTCGTGGCTATTGTTCGCCTGCGAACAATTACAGCACCTGAAACAAATCATGAAACCCCTGATGGAGTTGAGCGCAACTTTGGACACGGTGGTTCCGAACAGCAGTGAGCTCTTCAAGGTCTGTCAAATTTCAACGTTCACAGATATTGGTCATATAAATTTTATTCCCACTCTATATTTCTTTGTTTTTCGTGTCTAAAATTAGATTTTTTTAGATTTACACTAATTTCGACTAATATAAAAGAGAAACATTTTTATTTTACGTTATGACAAGCATTTTTTGTCATTTCAAGTATTTATTAAAGAATAAGCCAAAAGTTCATATCTGCATGATTAAGACTTTCTTCAGACTTTATGTATCAACACCTTGAGATTTCTCTTTTATGCATGTAGGCTGGTAGCGGGGATCATCTTCGAGAATCGGAGAACAATCAGCCGCCACCACCAGCACAGGCCGCCCAAGGCGACAATATGCTGGATCTCGATCTTCGTAACATATACAGCAATCGGCAGGACTTCACGGCGACCTTCCGGCCAACCGCTGGGATGACCTTCAACGGTGGCGTGGGACCGAACGGATTAACGAAAAAGCAAGAGATGCTCGTCAGGAGCGCCATCAAGTACTGGGTGGAGAGACACAAGCATATTGTCAGGTGAGTCAATTTTATTAGATTCGCGCGAGTCTGACAAGGCTTTATCGCGATGCCAGTTGGACTAGCCTGTCTGATGTAAAGAGTGGTCGCAAGATAAAGCGTCAAGACCGTGAGATAAAAGATTCAGTATCGAATAACGCGACGAGAGATGCAAAACCGCCCCCTCCCCCCCCCCCCCGGCCGTGCTCTACTTACCCCACTGAAGACGTATAGTTAATTCATGCAACTCCTACACCACGAGTGAGCGACGGATCATTTCTTTGAAAGTCATCTGCATCTTGTGTGTGAACTAGTGACCCAGAAGAATTCTATATAACACACCTATGGCGTGTAAAGTATTTAGTATATAGTCGGCATTATATTGACCCCATAGAAAGACGCGCTAACTACACCCTTAATTATTAAGAGGCGCGCACGACAAAGTTGCGGCCAAACATCGCGGTCGTGAATATTTTAGAATATGCATAAACACGTTTCAAATACCGTTCCTTCGAGCATATTCTTGATATTAATTATTTAATATATGATACTGGGGAAAAAATAATTTTATACATCGGGTTAACATTAATCCAAGTACCACGGGTGAAACGAGAGCTTTACGATTTTGATCACAGAAGAAATAGAGGGAAAATAAATGGAGCTCTACAAAAATATTCAGATATTATACTCCGACATATAAAACGGAGTAATTATTGCAATTTATACCGCCGTTTAAATTTTTAATACTTCTGTCACATTGATATTTGTGTGAAATATACTCTACAATATTTAAAAATTGTAGAAATTATTAATAGGAAGCCAATTATAAATATAAGATAATAAATATATTTTTAAAACAAGTTTATTTTTATATAATGACGAACTCTTTGTTAAGCTTTAGTCAATTGAATGACAATACATTGAAGCTAATCATCGGAGGAATCACACAAGTTTAAAACACAATCTTCTTAATTAATAAAAAGCCGATATTATTTCATTTCGAATCTTGATGCTACGGTCTTTCGGAAAATAAATAGACAAATAGAACAGTTCTATTTCCAATCTTATTATTTCCTGCTTATCTACAGTTTCATAACTAACGTGAATAACGTGATTCTGCTTAAAAACGTTAATCTTTTTCAAAGAGTGACGTACATCGGTACTTCGTAAAGTTCCGAGTATGCGGAATACGATCAGCGGCGGCGAGATCGATCGCTCTTCGAGAAAAAGAAAATTTTTTTTTCGCGAGAACGGCGCGAACGGATGCCGTGTTCCTGCAGGTTCGTGGGAGGGGTGCCGAAGCCACTCGTCGACTGGCACGGGATGCGCGTGTTCCCACGGTGGTGAAATATTTATTCTAAGAAAGCGCGATATTGACCGCAACGGGGGTCGTGTGTTGTACGGACTGCGCGATTCATGGGGGGACGGGTATTCGCCGCCGACGCGACGGTTCACGTGCACGTAACGTGCGCACACGTGGTTCACCTGCTAACGCACGCGTGACGACAGATTTTTAGGCCCACGGGTCGCGCCCTGCTGACACACGTTTTATATCCATGTAGCGTCATTGAACAGATCATTCACGCGCCAATGACAGTCAATTTTACCAGTAGAAGGATTTCATTGTTGTTTTTTAGCGCACATTTTTTTCATAAGGAATTAAAATATATAATCTTGGCCAACGATGATTTCGATACTATACATATCAAATCTTACATTAGTCTTTTGTCCAGAAATGAGTAAACTTTCTTCTGGAACTTTTCTCTCTTTTATTTTAATTTCAAATCTCCTCATTAATTCTCGACCTTAGTAAAAGCCTAAGAGGATTCTGCGAATAGATCCGAAAATCGTTATGACAGTTTGTTACTTTCAAGCAGTAGAGGCTTGTATTATCACCTACGCGATATTGGAAGATATTGACCGCAACGGAGGTCATGTCCTACGAGTAAGTAGTCTAAGGGGATGAAATGCTTCCGTACAGCGGACTGTATATCGCGCTGGATTGCTGGATATTCGATCCGGAGTTACAAAAATTTCAAATCTACACAGTCCTACTTCGAACTTCGAACTTGCAAATTTGACTTTTCTGCAACGGCGACAACTTAGCGTGATATTACACGGACTATCGCATTTCTTCAAGGTGTTTTGACGTATCGATCATTCACTTACTGACAACCAGTATTAACTCGACGAACGATCGACGAAATAAAGTATACGTGGTGAAACGGAAGCGAACTTTCGCCCGTCATCGTTCAACTTAGTTCTAATCATTTAGTTTAGTATGAAAATCAAGGGTGGAATGTGGGCGTACCTATGGACGAAAGAACGGGCATTACGAATATATCTTTCATGAAAACGCTTTTAACGTGCGGCATAAGTCACCCGTAGACAGTTCGGGTCGATCCTCGCCGATCAGCGGTATTATGGGTATTAATAATAATCTCTTGTTCCATGCAGACTGGTCACCGCGGTCGGAGATGCGTACGGTTTCGCTCTTTTGCTCCACATGTTGACAACCACCATCACTTTAACGCTGCTCGCGTACCAAGCGACGAAGGTGAGTGCGTTTGACAGATGGCCGGGCTTCTTTTCAAGGTTCCGAGCAAATGACTTATCGATCGTATAAATTAGTGAAGCAAGTAATGCGAAGTCGATGGGTTAATGCAAACTCGAACATTACTTGAGAATTAAGTATTCATACTGATATGCTCGAGTTTTAAATGCTACAGGTGAACGGTATAAATGTGTACGCGGCCTCCACGATCGGCTACGTGCTCTACACGTTCGGCCAAGTCTTTTTGTTCTGCATATTTGGAAATCGTCTGATCGAAGAGGTGCGTATGCGCGAAGTTCGCAGGAGACTCAACGAGTCTCGGAAACTTCGGCTCAAAATGACGATAAGAGATAAGGAAGAACGCGATAAAAATTTAAAAGGCAGAAAACCGTATTTTTTAAATACAATCTTTCTTTCAGAGCACCTCGGTGATGGAGGCGGCGTATTCTTGCCACTGGTACGATGGATCGGAGGAAGCTAAGACGTTTGTGCAGATCGTGTGTCAACAGTGTCAGAAAGCTATGTCAATATCGGGGGCGAAATTCTTCACCGTGTCCTTGGATCTCTTCGCTTCGGTAAGACTAAATCTATCTCGAGGACCGAGGTGTCTGCCCCGAGTTTGAACTTCTCCTCGCGCTTGATTATTATACGTAACGAAATTAACAGAACTCCGTTCAACAACTATTACGATATTAGTTACGAGAGAATAATGTGATTCTAATTAACGATTTTCTAAAAATTCCCATAGGTACTGGGAGCCGTGGTGACTTACTTCATGGTGTTGGTGCAACTGAAGTGAACGCTCGGCTCCATGCATTCCAGATGCGAATGCAGTCTCTCGCGTTGCACACGGCTGTGCAAGATTATATTTTTTAACGTGTTTACAAGGGACCAAATGGAGCGTTGGTATCGTGAAGATTCTCGCGGGGAGAATCCGGCGTCCTTACGGGCGCATAGCAAAATATTGAGAGTGGATATGAGATTGGAAAATCATGAGAAGCTACATCACTCGGAATTGAGTTTAAGCGATAAAAATGATAATAGGAATGATGATAGAAATTATTTTTACCGTTACTTTAGAGATCGATCAGCGATAAGACACAAATATATCCTCTTTTTTTCATTATTATTCAGATTAACGAACGATGAGAGAGCACTTTCTTTCGTTAAAATGTAAATTTTAATGCGTAGCTCGCTGCATAATTTTTCTCTCCACGTTTATTGTGCATATAGTGACAAGCAAGGGATAACGGCAACGTGAGCACTCGTCGCGATTCATTTGCATGCACATTAATTATATAAGTCGTAATGCTTAACGGGGAAGATATACGCTAATGTTATTTGAGCTGTACTGCGGGGCGGCTTGTACCAATTGTCGTACGATCAATAATGGAACGTATATTAACGAGCAGATGCGGGAGAGCTTATTGCCTTTAGAGTCGTCCAGTAAAATCGTATTATTACGTTCTCGAACATCTTATATTTTAAAAATTGCGTATGGCGGAGGGTTTAACGACGCGTGTACATTGACGTGTCCTAACGAAGTGTGTAAATATAAGATATAATTGTATAAGGTGATATTACATTTTTAAAATAGAACAGTAACGCCAAGTCGTAATGTTAAATTTGGTGTAATTTTAGTGGCACGCTTTGTCTTTGCACGCGAGGAGCAACAATTTACAGCGTTACCCACAAATGTACGCTAACTTTTTTTATTAATTATGTTTCTTACGTTCTATCGAGAATTAGATTGCGCGAGAATATTGCTATTTAGATCCCATTTTAATTTTATTTCACGAATCTTGCAATCTTTAAGTGAATTTTCTTCTCTTCCCCCTCTCTTCTTTCTTTCTCTCCCCTTCTTTCTCTCTCTTCTGTCACTTATTAATGATAAAATTTACGATCTTATTCCCTTCAGCGTGGGAAAATGCATTTTGACACATAATACAATTTAATTTCCCTATTTATTGTCACTTAAACTCTGCAGCAAGGACAAACAGCCTTTGTCTTTTCTTAGAGCGCATTTATCGGAGGTTACAATTTGTCAGTCAATAAGTAGCGATAACAGAATGAATCTGCCGTGAGAATAAATAAAAAAAATTCGTCGCCGCGTTGAAAAGTATTAGCCCTTTGCTTCTTGATGAAAAAAGCGGCGACACAATTGATGTGGTACGTCAATTAATATACGGTACAATTATCAAACGGTACTTGAATCTAATAAATATAGAGAGTAAGATATATATATGTATACATATATATATTTTTTCATTATACGTAACCACGTGAGCGTGGACAGAAGTGTACCTAATGTACCTCGTTTTTTATATTTCGTAACATCTCTTGGTGTCTTTAAGTAAGATAATATTTCGTCACCTAAAAGATGTACAAGAGAAGATATTTGCACCGTGCATGGCCGCTCATTCTGACCGTTACAATATAAATATGTATCTTTCATCGACGCGGATATCGTTTTACGAGACGACGCGAGATATTTTTAGTTTCTTTCGTTGGAAAGTGAAAAGTGTTGTCGAGGGAAGAAGGCGTAAAATATATTATAGGGCGGAAAAGCGAACGTTTAAGCGGCGATATCCGGGCTCGATCTACTTTTACATTAGTGTATAATTAACGTATGTGTACATTACTATGATCAAGTATTAATCGATGAGATCACAGTATTATCAAATAGTTTTTCTCTATGTAAAGCTGTACTATATTTATTTAATAAAATCTTGATATAAACGTTCATATAAATTCCAGCAGGAGAACCCGAATTTTTTCGCGTTCGACTCTGTCGAAAGTTTAGCAAACGGCTTTCTCGCGACATAATCTCTCAAAAAAAAAATTGTCTTTCGCGTTGAAACTACAATAGAAATTCGCGAGTGTGCTGTTACAAGACAGCAATGTAGAAAATAAAAATTATAGAAGACGCGTTGAAGCACATACTCACGTTATAGTAGCCGCTAATAAAGATTGTCTTGCTTCACGGAAACTTAAATTAAATTAGCACGGACCGCGCCGAGTTTCTCCTTATTCGATTCAATCGTTGCTTTCGGAGAACGCGACTCTTCCGACATGTAGAAAGTAACAATTTTTGTATTAAATGTGATTTACGAGTGAACTGCGCGAGTGATGCACGTGCTAGCTGGCACAAACAGGATTGTAGAGATGAAGAAGGATTATGCCTTGCCGCTCTTACTTATCCGAGGAAACGCTTCGAAAATTCTGGACAAAGGACGGACTTTCTCTTCGCGCTGCATTCTTCATCGCATTCTCTTTCTTTACTATTTAAAAATTTAATATAAAATATCAAGATAAATATCTTTGACGTACGAAATAAATCGAGATGTGCGCAGCTGTGCAAGCTGCTCTCTTCGTGTTTTTCCAGTGTTAATAATAAAATATTGACGTAAAGTGTGGTGATATATGTATATACACGGGGCGTTTCAAAACTTTACAAGCTTGTGGTACTTACTGAACTGGATGAAAAGCGTTTAATTACTATAAATACACAAATAAATTTATTTAAAATAAACAATTTTTTGTTTCAATAACGTAAGCCATTTTTCATCGTTTATCGTTTGTGAAAACAAAAAATTTTTAACAATTGCATTATTATTTTATTATTTTATTATTCCAATTTTAAATAATATATAATTTGTGTCGAAACCCAAAGTGGAATTGTATTTAAAATTTTTTTATGTGCTATGTAACATAAAGAACATTTAAAGAATAAAAAAACACATTTATAAAATGCAAGCCATATAAAATTATAAATAGAATTCTGTCCTAAAGTAAATGTGCAAACGCAAAATGTGCATTATTTAAATTAAAGGGAGCTTTAAAAAAGTATTTTTTGTATTTTCCATTTAAATGCATGTTTAATATCTTCGTGCCACCAAAATTTTTTTTTTTTTTAATTTCTAGTGTATTTTGAACCGCTTGAAACTCTCTCGACAAGCAATATTTAAATATTAATATTTATACAACAATATTTGTAATATTTACGTAAGCTATTAAACCACTTTAAACAATTTATAATTTGTATCTCTCTCAGAATTTAGGATAAAATTTTATTTATAATTTTATGTGTCATGTAATGCAATAAATGTTTGAGAAAACAAAATAGAAAAATAAAATTCTCTCTTGAAATCTGGTGCAAATTAAAGATCGTCTAAAGTGGGCTTTACAATATATTATGAATAATCTGTTGCTTGCATATACTGCAAACATACAAATAATCAATAACATACAATATAATCATGGATGGATAATTTACATTATCGAAGCACAAAATCACTAATTATTAAAAAAAAATTGATTTGTGGACCTACCTCAAGGCATTTTTTTATTCAGCTTAGCGAGTACTACAAACCTGCGAAGTTACGACCCACTATCTCGAAACATACTGTACACCTCGACGAGGTGAAGCAACGTCTATTAAGAGCTCGTAAAAATAAGCGTTTATAACAAGTAGAGTGAGAAATTGCCGCGGCGGGTTCGCACGCAGGCGCAAACCGCGAGCATCTCCGTGCGTTTCTAGGGGTAGTTTCGATCGTCCGGAGGATGAACTATGCCGTGCTGCCGCCCGAGACGCCTCTACCTCGTGCGTTGCTCCCGTGCGATGCTGCCTGAAACGAGAACTCTCGCGTCGCCGTCGTTTCGTGACAGTGACACGCCTGCGGAGCGCGTGGTGCCGGTCCGTCACGATTGCATAACCGTCGATCGTGTGTCAGCCCTCGGCGACCGGGAGAGGGTTCCTCGCGGTCCAAGCGGGATTCTGTGATCGCGCGTCGTCGCCGGAGAGGATGCACCGATTGTGGTCGAGGCGAGGGCAGCCGCTGGCTCCGTCGACGGCGAAATCGAACGGTCACGAGATCGAGCCTGCGAAACTTCACTGACGAATCTCGGTTGACGATCATCCCCCCCCCCCTCCGCACCGCCAAGTCCGTTTCTCCTCGGGAAGCAATACACGTAAAGCAATACTGGCGCGTGGACCACGTCTGACACACGCCACGACCGTCATCTCCACTTCGCGCCGTGTCGTCTCGTTTTCGTCGACCGTAAAATAAATCAAAAGAAAATGATAATAATGCGACGACGTCCTACAACGATGCTGTCTAATTGTGAGACGCATGCGTTCGCCAAGTCCGAGTGCAGCTAATGAATCGGATCCAGACGAGCTAGGCGTGCGCAATCCGGAAGAGATCCGAAGGAAGAAAGATCGAGGATCAAAAACGATCGGTCGATCACGAAATGCTAATCCGTTGTCAATCAACGAAGTACAATCTAGAATAATTGTTAACAATCAAAATCGGGACGTGTAATCTCGGGGCAAGTTGATACGCCAAAACGATCTCTATGCTTATCCGTGACGAGGCGAATTAAATTAAAATTGCAGTAGTGGATTTTCTTTCACGCGAAACATCGGAAATGCAACTCGTCAAGATTACGCCTGTTACAATCACTAACTTTATGGTACTTAAAGAATAGCGTGTCGATCAGTATGATCGGTTGTTCGATATTGCGGGATACACGTGTACGTGAGGTACCACGAGTTACGTAATACGCCTATCTATAAAGCAATAGGCTACAATAGACGTCCCCGGAGAGAATAAAGAGGGAGATGAAATCGAATCCGAAATTGTTGTTTGATTAGTGGAGCGAAGAACCTGATGGACAATGAAACTCTTTTATTTATAATCTAGTCAACGAGACTGAACGACACTGGTTTTTTAGATTATAAAATCTAGAATAAAGCGAGAGATAATTTTTATCGAAGGAAATAATTCATTGCCACTTAATAATATACCCAAATATACCGAAGCAAATAAAAAAGGAGAAAAAAAAGAGAGAAATCAAAGTACAATCGCATGAGCGAACGTGGTTGGTAACCGACAGAATTGAATTCGTCTTAATTAAACTTAGAAGGCTCAAGCAATGAAATCGCGTCGGAGTTAACAAGAGCCGGTGCGGTGCAAGTTGTGAGGATTTTTTTGCGAATCACCGATAACCATAGGTACAAAAACTGCGAGCGGCTGGAGGAGGCGAAGCCTCCCGCCGCACAAGCATTATCGTAAGTATTGTAAGTTTTGCAAAATATTTTGTCACCCGCCTGTCATCCGCCACTATATTACATCTTACATTTATTTATAATTTACATAGTATGATTTATTATTGTTATAATGATCTGTTATTATAATTTTATATTTTATAACTTATATTATATAACGGACTTATATTAGAAGTGTTCCCTTCTCAAATGAAAGAGATATATTAATATTTTAGATAGAAAGAGATAGAGAAGAGAGAGAAAGAGAAAGAGAAAGAGAAAGAGATAGAAAGAGATAAATATATTTTATGTATATTTTCTTCTTGTACTCATTTCTGTTGTCTTCTTTATAATATTATTTTCATTTATCAATAAATTACATTTACAATTTTTTTAGAAATCTGAATATTACGTGAACGTCATTAATTATATCACAGTTTTCCAAAGGTTAAAATCAACGCGCTCTCGCAAACAAAAGGATCGATTACTTGATTATATACGTGTATTAACATGAGCTAAAATTAATTAAAAACTTCAGTAAAAGCCTGTACCTACGCATAATTAAAGTTTCTGTGCTATAATACCATGGTGAGATAACAATAATGGCCCGACACCTGTCAAAGTACAACGTGGTAATTTGTATACACTTAATCCGATTAATACGTCAACGTACTTCCCTTTTCCAATTCCTATAATTTAGCACGTTAATTAAAGAAAATTTAAAAATATTTTTTTATAACTTCACTAAATAAAATTTACCTACTGAAGACCTATAATTAATACAATCGGTAGCTTTAAAACGATTTGTATATATAGATATCGCGATTATTTCAAGTTACATAGTTTAAGGTTTAAGGTTTACATATATTTCGTTAGACAAAATTTAATGTAATTTATAACTAAAGAATTGTATATATATACATATTAAAAAACTAAAAAAAAAATACATATATATATATATAATTCTTCAGTATAAATTATACATGTATATATATATATATAATATATATATACATGTATAATTTAAAAAGTATACATGTATATATTTTTAAATGCCACCTTGAGAGAGATAAATCGATATTCCTTTCATATATTATGTGTAGATATATATATAATATATATGGTCGTTGATCCCTGGTTAGAAGAGACAGTACTCCGGAGTTTCTCGTCAGTCGATCGGCGAACTTCGACCACGAAGGTCGTCTGAACGCGGCGATAAATGCAACGCGAATATTCGCCCTTCGCCGCGAGTGCACAATGTTCTAATTGCAATTAAATCTGATGGATCGCACGAAGGACAATGAGTTCCCATCGAGCTCGATCTTACACGCGAATAAACGGCTTTTGGGTAAACGAGATTCGTTTGTCAATACACGTGTGATGTCCCGATAAGTTCAACCATACAGAATGCATGTGAGATATTTTTATTTTTATTCTGAAAAAGTCAAAGATCGATATCCATTTTATTTAATCATCAATTTTCTTGCCCTATATGTGAAAATATATTTTTTTCCTCCCGATTTAAATATAATTGATACTTATTGAGGTACTTTACAATGTAATGCATGTCTTATTTATAAAGACGTTTAATCTTCTGAATTGATTCAATGATTTAATTATGAATTGGGAATTGATTTTCTGTTATAAAGCATTTTCGTTATAAGCATCCGTCGCGTCGGTGCTTTTATTTATTCGGCGGCGTGGGTTGGCGCATCGTATTCAAAAGAGCGGAATAAAATCTCATATGAGCATCCATAATTACACGTCGATTTGTTATGCGAAAGCAATGTCGCGAGTACAGCTTTCAGCCAATTTGTAATCACTGTATCGCTCATTACAAATTTGTCATCACTCACGCATATGTTTCACTTGAAATTCCATAAATTAAAATTTCATGAAATCGCAAAGCTTCTCTCTGCACGCTCTGTACACGCATTTTCGCATGCGGCGTGTCCTCGCCGATTAACATTTTATTTATTTATCTTTTCATGGAATTGTACGCTTAAATTAAACTCACTCGGTCGTGGGTGCCATGCAAACTCGTTTCACTCCTGCGTACGTGATCATAAAGTAATTTTACGATTCAAAATACTTGCGGGGACAAATGAATCCTCGCACGAAAGGTGCATGGTATATCATGATTTATGGATGACATGAGTCCCTAAGAATATTCTCTCGCTTCATGAATAATATATTTTTACGACGGAGAACTAGAGTAACTTGCTGCAAAGTCGGCAAAACAAATGTCAGGAGCATCTTTCTCCCCAACTTTTTTTCACGGGACGGACTTTCGCGTTTCGCGAAACGATCTTCTAACTTGACTGCCGCGTAAAGTTCGTTCCGCAACGGATATCCATCTGAATATTGTTAACTAATTCATTCATTCCATCGGGCCGCGGCGCGTCCTCTCCGCGGACCTGTCATATTTAACAATTATGCCCGCGGAAGTGCGAGACGATAATTTTCTGATACTTTTTGCCACGTGCATATTAATTAGACTGTGGAATATTTATCAACGTTAATTGTACGCCACGTGGATTCTTCGCGAGTATCTCGCTTTGTTTCGCGATTATAATGTATTCTAACAGAGAGCAAGCTTCTGAATTTAATACTGATGGGAGAGTTGATGATAACGAGTGCTCTTTGTGGAAAACAGTTCTTGTACTTTGAATAACTTTGGTTGATCATACGATATTGTACACTCCCGTATACGTTTCATCAAAATTGTATAATTTGCAGAACTTCAACGCACGCATCGCGGAAGCGTTTCGAACGAGGTTTACTCTCGTTGCAATATTCCGGAAACCGGATCTCATAGTTACGGAATAAAATAGCTTTGCCATATATATATATGTATGAGCAACAAGTTCTCATCTCGTATTATTTATTACATGTTATTAGCGCGTGTACGATTCTGTCATCTCTGTCGCAGAGCTGGACCTCGATTTTTTGGAAAGAAGAGGCGGAAATACAATAACTTACGAAGGCGCCGAAGGAGGATCGAAAGAGGAGGACAGCCCCGCGGACACATTAGATCGCGTTAAGGTCATCTTCCTGGGTGCACCCGGCGTGGGAAAGACGAGCATAATCCGAGTAAGATTTAATGGACAGGATTGCACCTCTCAACTATATAGACGTTACTTTCATATACTTTCATATACTTTGCGTGAAACTGCTCTCTGCCCTGCAAATCTCTCAATTAATATCTCTTGGATATTAAACGTCCACAGCTGGATATATCGAAATTCTGAAGATCTAATTACCTTAATGAAGAGACATTTTAATTAACATAATTTCTGAATTTGAACATTACAAACTTACTTTTGTGTAATTTTTATCAATCTGGCAAAAAACGAAGACGCAGCGATAACTTTGCAAATATCCTGCACGAGAATGCAATTATACACGCGGGTCGTACGATCGACGAGAATCTTTGTCAGAATTTTTGCTTCAAAGCCGGGAAGGAAACAAATCGCGGAAACGAGTCGCTCGGACGCTCCGTTCATTTCCGATAGTTTCCGCTTATCGATGACGACGATTATCGGCTCTCCGAGGAAATTAAAAGGCACGACGAATATCCTAAGGAAGCCAGGTCACACTTTTGACATTTCTTTTAACGGTCGAAATTCCAGCTCCGAACACTCCGCTTTCGTAGGAGAGCTTTCGATCGACCTCCTTCGTATCCATAATTATATCTTTACGAATTCGCGATTTTTGCCTTCATAGCAATTCGTTTTTACGAACTCGTGATTTTCGTTTGCGCGACTTTTGCTGCCAGCAATTCGTCTGGAGCGAGTTTTCCGAGGAGTACAGACCGACCGAGAGGCGGGAGACGTTTTATCCGAGCGTGGTGCTGGCCGATCGATTATACGAATTGAAGATCACCGATCTGCCTACCATCCCGTACTTCCCGGTCAGCTCGCACCTGGAATGGACGGACTTCCGTTATTACGGACTACGGAGCGCGACAGCGTACGTGCTCGTGTTTGATCTCAGCAATCAGGACACGTTTCAGGTACCTACAATCGAGATTGAATGTTAAAAGAAAAAAAACGCGACAAATTGCGAGAGCGGGCCTCTTCGCGAGAGACGGAACTTCTGCTTCGGAGAAACGTCAGAAACACGGCACAGCCGCCACGACTTCCGCGCTTATCTCTTTTTCGCAAAGTTTTCCTCGCGAGCTTTTTCCTTTCTCGCGAAAGCCGCCGTCACGACTTCCGACTTCAAGTCGCGTCAAAGTTGCCGGCATAAAAGTTTGATTATCTGGATGTTTGTCTGGGGGTTTGACGAAAGATGGTCTCTCGAGGACAAAGAGTAACGGCAAGTTAGCTGACGTTAAATCGATTTTACTAATAGTCAGTCAAAATGAAAAACGCACCGTGACGTTGATAACATTGTTACGCGAGATTGGTACAATAAGTAATTAATGACTGCAGAGAAGAATCTTTCTAAATTGTGTTTACCTTCTTTGAAAATATTCTAACTTCTGACCTTAAAAGTGTGCACTCAGATAGCCCACGTATAAGATCGATAGTAATAAATTAAAATACTGAAAAAAAAAATAATTTAAAATATCGTATGCACTGATCTTCAATTAATCTTTCCATGTCTGACATTTTTAAAAATAAAAAACACATCTACTTTAATTATTTATGGATCTTATCAAGCAAGTAATTTTTTATACTTTATAATAGTTTTTACGATAATATTTTCTTATTGAAGTTTAAGCGGGCCCCTTTAAAAAGTGTCTTATTTGCTTTTGATGATTCAATGTTTAACAATGTTTAACAGAGATATGATTTTTTAAACACGCTGACATATGTGGCCCGCTGGACACGAATGAGTTAACGCGCGTCAATCTCGCATGTGTTTTTCTTTCATTTTTCGACCGATTGTGTTCAGTACATCAGAACGTTACGCGAGCAAATCTACGAGGCGCGCGACATGAGAGGCGTACCCCTGCTGGTGGTTGGGAACAAGCAGGATGAACTGTCGCAGACCGTCGCTTCCGGGACCAGTTACCGAGACATCGTAAACCTCGTCCGGAAGCATTGGAGATGCGGTTACGTCGAGTGCAGTGCCAGATTTAACTGTCGCGTGGTGCAGGTGCGCGTTATACATTATTTATTAATCTCGCCCGCCGCCAATCTGCATCTCATTCGCATTAAGATTAACTTAACTCTCTTAGAATTTTAATGTACGCTTCAATTACCGTTCATATTTAGCATTTAATACTAAAATTGCGCGTAACGCGATTACTGAGGTACTCGCTAAATCGACGACGGAAAATTCGTCGAAGAGCTTGAAAATAAGCTCGAGGTTTTCGGAAAACCCTATTGTTTTGAATTTTTTTAAATTTTAGCTCCACTGTCTATTTTTTTTTAAATCCAGTCCTTGCGTGTGTTATGTTTGCTGCAGACCATTCATGTGTTCGCCTCTTAAAAAAGCTGAGAGAACGTCAGTCAGGGAGACTAGCGTTGTATCTTATGATGATCGACAGGTATTTCGGGAACTGATGAAGAGCATACAGGCCATAGAAGGTAGGCTGAACTCGCCGTCACCCGCGGCGATGCAACCGATGCGAGCCCATCCACACGACACCGGCGAGAAGTGCATTCTTCTCTGACATTAAGACTAGACCCGATTCCCCGTTATGAGGCAGTCGATTATACAATGCATCGTGTCGTATCGCGTACCACACTTGTCCGCGAGCAATGAAACCGGAGCGACGAGGACTCGCTCGATCGACGAAGAGCACGTCGCTCAAGAGTCACGAGAGAAACGAGAGCGGCGGACGTCACATCATGAAGGTGACTCTTCTAACGACTGCAAGTCGAACGTGTGCGCAATTACGCGAGCGAGTGGACGAGCGATTTTGAAATAAGCGACAATAATAATCGAGATTTACGTCAACGGTAAATCCGCTGCGACACACGAATTAATCACCGCTTGAATCGTATATATCGGAGATTTCGTAATCCAGCGGGGGGGGGGAGGACGGGTCTTGTTCGCTCAAATCTCGGCGAGGACCTTTCAACGAAAAGGATCTGTCGCCCCCTGCAGTATTCACCTTTTTGTATTCATAATTGCATTATCCGCACGTTTAACGATTTTCCTTTCGCATAGACCGTCGATTACGATATTAATTGCAGTATATTACGATGATAATATTATAATTTTTTAGGCAAATTCAATTTTAAGCAATAAAATTACTTTCGCGTGTCTGTCGAAACTACGTGTGTACCGATTTTCAATGAGTTCCGTTCTCCGGACGGAACGGAATCGTGCGTAGAAATTAACACATGTGTTAGAGTGTTCGGAAGAACAATTATTAAATAGCGTAAAAGCGTAAAAGCGTTAGAAAAAAAAGCTACGATACTAAGCGAGAAGCAAGAAGGTAGCGAAATGCAGCGCGGAACTCCTCTCAGCTCAACCCTTTCCCGCGTTCGGCCTAATTATATTCACGCTGTAGGTAGCTGGTACTCGGCGAGGACGAAGCAATAGTATACATATACATACACACATATATTTTACTATGCTGTTAAGAGAGTTATTGGTTAATCGGTTATTGATCTAATGTTAAGAACGGTCAGTCGATCGCGTGTAATCGTTAACATATTATCGAGATGTTGTATACACATAGATTCTACCGACATGTATCGTGTGTTAACGTTGTTACCGTTTATATTTACTCTAAGACGGATGCTACGTGCACGTAATTTCTACCTTAGGTCTCTCTCTCTCTATCTATCTCTCTCTCTCGAAATAAGTCGCCAATCCCCGGGACTCGTTCGCGACGCACCGAGTTTGTCGCCGTTACACACCAGCAATAGAGTGAGAGCGTCGCCGACGTTATTATCTGTTACGTTTGAACGCTCGAACGCACATGTTAAAAGTGTCATACGAGACAGCGGCATATAAAGGATACGTAAGATCGCTCAATTCCAATTTGCTTAAACGCAAAGTTAACCGGAAACCGATTTTGTAACCGGCGCGAGAGAGTGCGACGGCATCGGCAGCGACCGGCAAAGAGTGATATGTGATCCCTCATTTTGTATGCACATGCACGACGTTCACAATAAAAAGCCAGTGAGACATTAGCCGTGAACTATCATTTTAAACTCTCACTTGCACAATTATTTTTCAGCAACGATGTGCGCCGAGCGCGGAAGTTCTTTTCGAATGGAAGAGAACCGCTTGAAGTGTATACACGAAAACAGCGGAGCAGCAAACTCGAAAGCTCTCGCTTCGGATTTTTCTTCAGAAGCGAGAGCTAAATGTGTCAAAATGCCTCTAAAGTGATTTAACGAGAAAATTCTTCCGTTTAGTTTAACGTGAAAAGATAAATTCAAGTATTACGAAAGAGCTTATACCATTACTTCATCTTGTATATCTTCCGCGCAGCGTATTACACGTTAATTCGGGTTCACGATTGAACAAATTATTACGAAAGATATGTTACGTCTGTCAAGAGGACTCCGGTGTCACAGAGTCCACATGTTCGTTCCGTGGGACGGGAGGAAGAGTTGCATGATGCAATTTCCCGGCGATGGGAAGGCCAGCTTCGGAACGGGGGAACGGCACGTACTGACGGTTGGAAAACTAATTTATCAAAGTACGCGAGATCGCGCGTGCGAATATAATTTCGCAAAATTCGGGAATTCTATCGAAGTGGCGTCGCGTTTTAATCTACGCGAGAGATAACGTAAGAGCGACCCTTCTGACGAGTGCGATGAATACGGAATCTGTCGCCCTAAGGTGAGCAGGACGAGAGGAGAGCCCAGCACGAGCACGAATCTAAAGGAGGCCCTCTGCGAGAAGATTCCCGTGCACCACGATCTTCTGAGAAACTTTCGATTTCACTTCGGCCCGAGCGTCGTTAGTCAGATCACGGTCGAGGACCTGTACGCGGGATTAAGCGACGTAAAAACCATCGTCAGGGAAACCTCGGAACTTGATCCTAAACACGGCGTAATAATCGCAGAATGTTTAATCGCGAATTGATAAATTCACCTGTCCGTAGCTATTATTTGGGTCGCATAAACGTGGCGCAAAAAATTAGATTAAAGGAACGGTATCATGAATTTTCCATCATTTTATGAGTTTGATCGTATTTCAGTCTTATCTTTTTTATAAATTAAGAGACAGAATATTTACTAAAAGAACAAATAAATAGATAAGTTAATAGATCAAATAATGAATATATTAAAAATATATTATATATATAATTTTTTAAATGTATGTACATAAAAGATGATACAATTTTATAAAATCAAACTTTTCACTTTCGTAAAACTTTAAATTCCGTAAAAATCTAACATTAAATTATTAAAAGTTTCAAGCACAGATTTACACAATCTTTCCGTTTAAAACTTTAACGTTGAAATTTAAACTTCTCCAGATCGTGTACCGTGGATTGACTATACCGGAAGTGATCGCTCTGCTGCCTCGCGAAGGAAACTCGCCGAGCGCGGAAGCTGTGTTTTGGTTGCTCTTAACCGGCGACGTCCCGACGCAGCAGCAAACTGCTTCATTGATCGCCGACTGGACATCGCGACGTAAAAAATGTACAGAATGGTGGTCGGGACCACGGGGTGAAACGATAGCTTCCGTTCTACGCTCGATGCCTGAGACAATTACCCCTTTGCATAGATTGTCGGTCGCGCTCACAATTTTCGACGTCAGCAAACAGGCGAAGGAGGCCAAAAGGCACGGTGCTATGCCCTACACTTATTGGGAGGTAGTTGTGAAGATACTTTGTCATCATAAAAATTTGCTCAATAAATAGAAACTTGATAAAAAAAAAACTACCAAGGATTATTCGTTAAAATTTACATTGCAAGTAATAACAATCAAAATATTTCCTTTGTAATAAAACACGTAATAAAAAATGCAATTATATCTTTAAAAAGAGTAAAATACTAGCAATGTTATAATATAAATAGCAAAAAATGTTTACGCGAAATATCAAAATCTCCATTTCTGAAAGTAAATCATATAGCTTCATTCATGAATTTTTATAATCGAGACTAATTAACATAGAAACAAATGATGTAATTTTCTCTGCATATATAGGAATACACTTACATTGGAGACAGTTATTATCTACCGTGTATTAATTAACGCGTAAATTATTATCTATCATGAATTAATTAACTCGTGAAATAACATTTGTTCGATTTTAAGTATACCTATGAAGATGGTATGGAATTTCTTGCAACCCTACCAGCGATCATCGGTCTGATTGCCAGAGGCCAAACATTGACAAATGTGAGCGGTGACGGCGATTGGACGCAATTTTTATTAGATTGTTTAAACAATGAGAGTTTCGACGGCCGAAAATCATCGATTGCGGATTTCCTCAGGCTATACATCACTTTAAACGCGTATGTAATCGCAATTTCTCATTATTCTTACAATATAGAAATTTTTATTTCTGGCAAAAATAAATTTGAATATTAAACATACGTAAAAAAAAACCGTAAAGCTAATTATAACTAAATATATTAACTTATATTTAGCGAATTAAATAAAACAAAATACTATAAATAAGAGATAAAAACGCGTTTCGTGTAAATAATAGCAATTATAGCTGCGAAATTGTATCTTTTAATTTAATTAAGTATAAGAGGAAGGATACGAGAGAATTGAACGATCTATCTTAGCAGTGACGACGATGGCGGGGCTCCGATCGCTCATGTTACGCAAATTTTGGGTTTAACGGATCTCCATATAAATGAGGTATTAGCTAGCAGCGTTTTGGCGCACATCGACGAGCCTAAGAGTGGAACAATGTTCGAGGTAAAGAGAATTATTTATTTTTGTATTTCTTATATTGAAAATCTAATTATATATATATATATATATCATACTATTATATAAAACCCGACTGTTTGTCTGTCTGTCTATATATGTATATATATCACTTGCAGTGGAAAGAGTTGCAAACGAAAATCAAGAACACGCTCGGCCGAACGTGGACGGAACACGCTTTGAAAACCTGCGTGCTGAATTTGTGGAGCAGGGACAAATTGACGGGGCACAGGGAGGCCGATTTCTGCGATCCACGATACACCGCGCTCCTGCATTACGCGAAGCAATATCTGTCCGATAATTCGGAAGTAAAGGTATACAAACATAAGAATGTATTCCCTTTACGCGGCGCGAAGGGAAAATATTCATTTCTGCAAAGAGGTACAAGCGAGTAAAACTTTACAGCTCTCGCAGGACATCACGCGGATATTAAGGTCGACGATGGGAAGACCGAAAAGAAAAGAGGTTTACCCGGAGCAGAATGCCCTGGCTCCTGTTATTTTTCAGGTAGAATTTTTTTACGGGAAAATTTAAATTTTGGCGTGCAAAAAACATTCGATCCGCATTATCTTGGTATTACTATTGTATTTAATTTGCGTGTATAATTTTTGGAATAATTTAATTTTATTATACATGCAGAATAATTTAAATTGTCCACTTTATCATCTAAATTATCTACTATATGAATTTTTAATATATTACAAACACTCACACACGCACGTACACTCAAAGTTAGATTATTTAGAAGTTTAGAATTTGTATTGATAGATTTAGAATTTTTACTGACATAATTTCTCTGTTTAGTATTACGGACTGGAAGACATGAGGCTCAATCAGACGATACTTTACATGGCGCGGGCCTTGGGGGCGATCGCCTCGATTATATGGACAACAGTAGTAAACGCGCCTGTCGAGCATCCGATATCGCGTTGCACTCACAGTTACATCGAAACAATTCGCGACGACAATGCAAAGAAACGGAAAGGACGCAGGACGCGAAAGTAAACGGAAACGATAACGAAACCGTATACGATTAGGCGCTCACCCGCCAAAGTAAACTAGCGACATTTATTTCTCAAAGTTCAACGTATCGATCATCAAATATTTATTTATTTTTCTACTACTGTACGCCTTGTAACAATTCGTCTTGGAAATAACGACAACTTATTAGAATCCATAGCGTCTCATTTGAAACAAAGTGACGCGTTCAACCCTACGTTATACTCGTGGGCCGTTTTTTTTTTTTAACTTAATTACTCGCGTGCGGTGTATCGAATCTTACACCCCAACATTATATCTGAATTTTCATTTTTCTCTATGATGATTTAATTATAATTAAATGAAGATTGATAATATTCTATATATCTTCTAAAAATTCTAAATAAAAATAACAATAAGTGCGAATAAAATTCTTCTTTAATTGTGAAATGATTTGCGCAGCTTTCGCAGTTGGTGACAAATTTTTATTCTGCGAATTTAGTAGATTTCTAGGGCTAGGGTGTATTTTACATCCCACGCGAGTAATGTTAATGTAAAGAATAAAAAGATAGAAAAATGTGTACCTCTCTTTCTCTCTCCCCTTCATCGCTGTCGCGAGGCCATTTTCGAGACACGTGTCGACATCTACACGCCGGTCCCGGTATTCTTTGACGGAAGGCACGAGCGCGACGGTAAGGCAGGTTTCCCGTTCCGGTATCGAGATACATATAAAAAAATATTAAAATAATAAACGGCATTCGATTTTTCGGCCACGTCGCAGTTGATCCGAGAAGGTGCGGCTCTCATCCACATTCCGCGGATTCCGGGCGGGGCAGGGAGAGGACAATATTGCGAAATGCGTCTCGCGAGCATTCGCGAAAACGCGCGGCGGACCGTTCGGGATACCGCTTTCAGTACGCGTGCCCGAGCGAGGTCCAATCGACATCGTACAGATAATCGCGTGAATGGCGTGATGCGACGACGTGTACTCACAGTACTCAACACTTCGTAGTATTATTATGACGGACGGGCGGCTGCCGAAAGGCCCGAAAGTGAGCGCTCGCTGCGAGAAAGAAATGTGAAGGTCTCGCGCGCGACGCGACCTCGCGACCCGGATTCTCGTGGGATTTCAGTATTTCACGGACGCGGGACTCTAGAGCGAAGAAATGAGCATCTCTCGACGATCGTAGCGGGATCTGCGTGATTACGATCTCTCGCTAAAGGTGTAAGTACCTCTACGTCTCGGAAAACCGTTGAAGACAGTTGAAGACAAACGGTGCCCTCGTCGACATTCGATTTCCTACTGTTGACGTTTTTTCTTTTTTTTTTTTATGTGTATTACGACCATACGACATTTATTCGTTATATTTTACCGGAGTACGTACAAGTGACGTGTTTAAAATGCGGTGATATTTATTCAAATGTTCGATTCGGGGTTACTTCGCTCGGATATCTTGACGAAATCGGCACTCGACGGGTTTTTAGCGCAAAAGCGAAGGTTTGAAAGTGAAGATTATTGTTGTGAAAAATGTTAAGATGCTGGAGATGACACGTCTGAAGGTTAGAAAATCTGTCGTACCGACAAAACGCACGAGTGTGCGTCATAACAGAGATATAACGCGAGGAGAGAAATGGAGCCAGTTATTATGAGGCTTCAAAGGAAGACTTGTTAAAATTTAATTCTACTTGCCAGCTTTACGAAACGGAAAAGGAGATTCTTGAAACAGCTGATCATGGAATTTATTACTGTACGGTGTACATATTGAAAGACTCGCCTCAGAATCTATGAAGAAGACAAAAGAAGACGAAGAGGATTGAAGTCAATAATCGATTTAGATCGTCGAAGGACATGTGAGGATCTTTACGAGCAACTTGCTTGCGATATCAGAAATCCGCTGTCTATGATGTTTGCTTGATCAACGCTCATAAATTGTGACACGTTGTCATAGACAGAGAATAAGAATCTACAATTGAAATACAAATAATTATAACGTATACGATGTATATTATAATTAGTAATAATTATAACTTTTATGATCTCGCTGTTCGCGGAGGAGAGACACGTGGAAAGTTCAGAACGAAGCTTCACCCGCTGCTTTCCGCGCTCAGCGTGATCATAAATCATTTATTAATTATATTCAAGGTTTCATGTTTTGCGCAATCACTTCTTCTATCACGTGCTCATATGCGCGTCGAATATTTCGTCGATACGACAGATTTCTTAACCTTCTCGAATGCGTCATCTTTATAGCGGTTTTGATTAATGGCGATTAATGGATTTTACGGTGCCGAGCAATTATTTTTCGAGCCTCTTCGTTCTCATACAGGAAGGACATCGAACGAATGCGATTTCGTCAGAAACGAAGTCGTGTCTAAATATCTGCTAACACACATGTATCTGTTCCGATAATTTACTTATGAAATAAACACATTACGTAACATTCTATGTCGCTCTGTTTACTTTAATATCGTTAAGAGCATCTTGCGTTAGATCGCACGTTAGAATGATGTAATAAGGGGATTTGACGGGCTATTGACCGCCGTGATATCCACAAATTGACAAAAATGTTTGTATTTGCAGATAAAATATGGCTGAGAATAGGCCGATAGAAGAGACAGCGAACGGACATTGTGACTCGAGGATGCCACACATACTGACGTCAGATGAAAATAGACAAATTCAAGAATCGCCAAGCGGTACCCGGTACACCCTGGCCAGTATAAACCCCGGGACGGCGTTTAATTTTGGTGTTAGAACGGCGGAACGCTCTAGATTATTTGCGGGTAATATCTCCTCCACCATTCAAGGGATTCGTCCTCTTATACAACAGGCAGCGGTATGTACCATCAAGAGAGTCGTCGCGTTGCCGATGTTTGATGGCGGCACGTTAAGCTAATTGCTCTTTCTGTCGTAACAGCCCAACATAACGTTGACGTCGCTCCTGGCCATTCACGGACTCCGGAATCAAGTCCATCCAGTCACGTTACCGAGCGACAGCTATGTGATCAATCTAGAAGAGCCCGTAACGAATGGCCCCAGTTCTCACGATGAACCCGCGCGCAACCATCATCATCATCATCATCACATAGCGTCGACAATGCCGAACAGCTTATCGAGTAACGCGCATGAGGCTGCGAACGAAGTTGCCGAAAACCACAATAATGCCTCAGAAAATACTGCTAACGGCAACGTCCAGATAGGCCCGGAGGCTCGGGCGATGCTGAAGCACCTTCAAAAATACGTTCCCTTTGTCACTATTCTTCTCGCCAAGAGTCTCTACGATCACAGGGCCGGGATACTCACGTTCATTGTACTGCTCGTCACGTTTATTCACGCTAACAATGACCTCAAGCGCGAGATTGCCAAGCAGCACAATCGGAGTTGGTCGTTGCTCATGCTGATTCTGTGCTACATCACCGCCTGTATCGTGTTCGTCGTTTACACATTTAATTTCTACACTCTCGCTCCTTACGCCGAACCGCTCACAATCTGGGACTTGCTTTGCTACGTCACGGTGATGGACTTCTTCCTTAAACTCATCACCATCATCTGCAAAGTTCTCTTGACTTGCCTGCCGGTGCGATTACTGGCTTTCCAGAATCGGGTAAGTACTAATTTCTTCATTCGCTATTTCAACTTGTCGAACAGGGTACAGTACAGGTGACAGGTATAATCGGATTAAAATTAATTAAATTTCAGGGAAAATATTATCTCATGGTAGAAGCGATGTCGCAACTTTATCGATGCGTCGCGCCTATTCAGCCGTGGTTGTATTACCTGCTCGAAACGTATCAAGGTCCAGAGAAGATTGTGGGAATTTTCTTCTCGATAATGTATACAATGAGCAAGGGTAGCGATCTACTATCGCGTCTTAAATTGCTCCGCACCGCTGGGTGGAAACTGTTCCAAAACGTGGTACGCACAATTCTCATGATACAAATGTTTTTAAAATTGTCATATTGTAATATAATCGTGCTGTAATAATGCCTTTTTTCTAATAGAGCCTTGGAGTGTCTCCGTCGAAGGAACAGCTGACTGCATCCGGCGGTATATGTGCCATTTGCCATGAAGAATATACCACACCGGTTAGACTTCATTGTAAACATATTTTCTGTGAAACATGCGTCTCGACGTGGCTCGACAGAGAGCGTTCGTGTCCCCTGTGTCGCGCGTCCATCACGGATGATCCGATTTATCGGGACGGCCATACGACACACTACATTCAATTGTATTGATTCCGTCAATTATTATCTCTTTAGAGATAATTTTTTGTACAGTTTTTTATTACTATGTGAAAATGTAAGAGCTTCTGTTAACGGCAAATGTTTTCCATCATTACGGTATTTTCCATTATTTATCGTAATCGAATATCTTCAAATTTTTATATTCTTTGGGTTATTTTAGACAAAACTTCAATAACAAATAATATCTTTTAGTAAAACCAAATGCATTGACAAGATGCTTACATTGAAGAATTGTACGTTTAGATATGTAAAATATGTTGTATATAAATGGTCATATTTAGGAATTTTATAGCGTTAAATTGAAGGACTCATGATAATAAGGGTCAAGAACTGAGAAAACATGGATTCCTTCATAAGAATAAAATCGTCTTTTACGGGTAATTTAAGAAGCATTTAAATAGGTTACCTCAGATAAATTAAAATTTAGACCTATTCAGTTATTCTTTAATCTTGATCAATTAATTTTCTCGGATTTCTATTTTGCATATATGTATATTATATTTTGTTACTGCATATATGTATATTTTTATTTTAATATTATTATTAAATAATATAATAAAACATATAATATTGAACATATTATTATTATTTGTTAAAAATTGCGATTTCAAAGCGTGTAGTTTGTGGCTCATATAATTTTTCATAAGATTGTTTAGAATTTTTCTAGAATTTTCATTTTATGTTACTAAATTTTGCTAAAAAACCGTATTAATAATTTCTTTGTCGTGTGATTTAATTTTCAGTTCTAAATCATACCGAGTAACAAGCAGATCTTCTTAAATAGCAATGTGATTAAGCAAAAGATTCTAAAAATTTATAACGAATTAAAAGAAAACGAAGAATCTTCCATTAACCCGGAGTTTATCGCTAATATAGGTTGACTTGAGTTAAAAAGCGTTTCTCATCACATAACAATTTAGGGAGGAAATGCATCAGCTCATACTAATGTTGCCATAAAGTACTCAGAATTTCAACAAAGTATTGAAAAGGGCGGATATACACCTTTTAATTTAATTACGTAATAATACTTTATATTATTACGTATCGTACGCATTTCGTGCATGTATTGCTCCGTATGTACAAGTATTATTTATTCTCACAAATATACAAAATTAAAATCGTCATGCTCTCGTGTATTTCCTTCTACACATCGTTGTATACATGCATACGCGTATGTGTGTGAATAAAGTAAACTTAAAAAGAAAACGCTTATTTACGTCTTTTAACCGAGGAAGTCATAATTCGATACATCCTCAAATTGCTGATTTTGTGCATTACCAGGTGCCATTGGTCTCGTTGCTATCTGCCCTCTCGGTCCTACCATTTGCTGTTGCACTCCGAATACTTGCCGAACGCTGTACTGTGGTTGCGGCTGTAAAAACATTAATTGCAATTTGTATTGCAAACGCTTGTTCTACATATCTAAGAATTAATATAAATAAAGCTTAGTTTTTTTAAGTTTTGGGGCAGGTTCTCACCTGTTGTAATAAATGTCTGAGACCAAGATTATTGGAAACTGGACGCATCAATCTTTGAGAGCCCGCCTGTTGGTTAGCCATAGCGGCCTGATTGAGGCCTCTCTGTGCCTGTTGTGCCTGTACATATGTGAAAACAATTATTCATATACCTCTCTCGTACATCAAAAAAACATATTTATCAAGATCATTAACCTCAAGTTGTTGCTTGTACTGCATTTCTTGCTGTTGTGCCACTTCTAGATTTTGTTGAATCTGAAAAAAAATATCGCAACCCCCGTAAGAATTTCTAAACTTTTGAAAGTTATTTCTATTGAAAACATATATTTACATTCACTTCCAATTGAGATTTATACTGCGCCTCTTGTTGTTGTGCAGCTTCTAACGTTTGTCTCAGATGTTGGATCTTTAACAAATTTTGATGCCTGGCGATCTCTAGATCGTCAAACTGAGGTCGTTGTTGACCGATCATACCTCCAGCACCAGCGTTTGCTTGCGGACCGCTAATTCCGCTATTCTATAATGTATAAAGCGTTTGCTAAATATCTAACCAATATATACATTATTCTATTTCATCGAAATGCCACCATATTTGTATTACCTGCATATTCATTTGGGTCTGTGGGCCGCTGGTCGAAGTTAAAGTTTGCGGAGGAGCGGTGGACACAACATTCTGTGTTATTTGGCCACCTCCCATCGCCATAGTATTCGTTTGGGACATAAGAATACCCCCCTGTGTACCTGTCGTAGGCATCGGTGCGGGAATCGTATTGCCCGGTCCAGGATTAGCCTAACAAAGTCATACAGTTACTCTCTGATCTCTTTATCAATTCATATATAACTTATTTACTTACTTGTCTTACAGACGCGTTTTGAGAAGTTTTCTGCTGTTGTATAACTTTGCGAAGGCGATCTACAAAAGCTGTTTGATCGTTTGGGATAAAACCTAGATATGTTTTCTTGTCCGTAGTATATAAAAGTATAAGTACTTTTATTTCACAAGCTGGACTTGATGCCGCAGAAGTGAAGTGAACACAACCTGCCTGAATTATATTATATTTTAAGTATCATTGTAGACATGTCACAGGTATTTATATTATTCACAGCATTCATTCTCTGCAAACAAAATAATAAATACACTTACAAATCCAGCAGTCATCATTTTCGTTAAAGATTCCAATGCTTCGCACGGCGTTGGGTGAAATACAACGGATTTAGAATTCTTCAGATAGGTACCACCAATACTCCCTATCAATTGTTTCGGCATCAGTTGCATTATAAGTTTTGGCGGCCACGTATCTGCTTTCCTGAAAAGCAAAACGTCGTGTAAAATAAAATAAAAACACGGAAAGATTAAGTCGACAGTGAGAAACGGTAATTCACAATTCTGGATCTCCGTCTTTCGCATTAGCCGAGACCTGACATGGAACGTGTCTCGTTTGCTTTTGGGCATCTGTGGGATTTTTGGCCTTCTCGATCCATTCCACGATACCTTGCCAGATGTTCTGGCGCTCGCGTTGCACGAGTTGTTGACTTTGTACAGTACCAGTAGGTACGTTGCCCTAAAAAGTTACAATGGAACTAATATTATTATTTATTTCGCGTAACCCTTGCCTTATGACTTAGAATAGCTTCCAATTTACAGTTTACCAAAATATAAACTATAAATTATATATTTACGAGGGTCATTTGAAAAGTTTGATTCACTAAATCGACCATTTCGTCAGTTGTAGCGGTTTCCCTTATAGAAATTCAATACTGTATTAAAAACAGTACTTTTAATACTCAAAATAAGTAATTAATCACTAGCCAAATAATCACTTACAGTATTAAATTTCTGTAAGGGTTTCGGGCGCCCGGAACGTTCCTCGTCTAAAATGCTCGTACGACCACGTTTGTACTCGGCCACCCAATGTTTGACCGTTGTAAATGAAGGGGAGGCTTCACCGTATACAGAGTCTAACTCATCTTTTATTTCCTGAGTGTTTTCCCGTTTCAAATGTAGGAATTTTATCACTGCGCGATACTCAGTTTTCTCCATCTGTTGACAGACAATGTCAGCTACAACTTTGGAAGAGTGCCATAGACAAAGTAATGATCAGAATGACTTGAAATTTTTACGGTTTACATATGTCAAGGCAATCTATCGGAACGGCGAAAGAAATTTTTTTCTACAATTACTTTATGTCGATGAGGCCGGAAACTTTTCAAATGACCATCGTATATCTCATTCTAATATTACTCTATATCACACTCTATATTGCAATGCTTTTTATTTTTTTGTTTGTAAAATTTTGTATAAATATAATAATATGGAATTTGATTACTTGTGCTTGAGAATGCGTGATTGATACTGAAACTGGTGCTTGCTGCGAAGCTGTAACAGTCTGTGGTACTTGAGTAGGTACAGACTGGCTGATACACGACGCGGCAAGTTGAGATCCCGGTTGGCTGTGAGATGGTTGAGCAGCCATAGACATAGTAGCTTGCTGAACATTTTGCTGCTGTTGCTGCTGCTGCTGCTGCTGCTGCTGTTGTTGCTGCTGCAACTGCATCGTCAAGCGCAGTTGTTGCTGTTGCTGCGTGAGTTGCTGCTGCTGTTGCTGCTGATTAGCTGCCATAACGTTATTGCCAGCTACTGTAAAGTGAACATTACAGAATTTATATGTCTAAGTATTATTAAAAAAAAAATTATAAAGATACAAAAGATAAGATGCAAACGTCCATGCTCTTACCATCTAACCGTTGACTAAACGCAGCTACATTGAGTCCTAACGACGAAGGCGGTTGTGTCAGTTGTGCTATTAGCGCACTGCTTTGCGTATTTGCAGGCGCGGTCGCACCCGGTGCTATGAACGGCCGCATCCATCTGGGCCTCGTAGCTATGTTTACTCCTCCTGGGTGATAATTTGGTGGTGCGGCTATCTGAGGATTGTAAGGCGGCCGCGTGGCGTTTATCGGTGCCGCCATGGACGGCGTTACGGTCTGATGCACAGAATTAAGATTCTGAGGGGGGGCTTGGTTTCTGAAAGGAGGACCCTGCTGCTGATTCGGCGGGGCGATACTCTGCTGCACTTGATTAGTGTTCGGACTGTCGTTGCTTTGCAGCGGACTCAGGGGTATTTGTGCCGCGGTAGCCGCGGTATTGTGAACGTTACCACCCATTTGGGGACTGACAGGTCGCTCCTTTAAGTTGTAATTTCGCAAAAGGACCAAATGCCGTGGATCCTTGGCATAATTCTTCGTTTGCGAGGACTGTAAATCACCGCCAGCTTTCTCAAATAGTTTATACAATGCCGGAATTTTCCTTGGTGATAATATAGAGATGTTAATACTCCTCTAAAAAATTACACACATATATGGCCACATTATATATGTATGTATATAATGTACTCCTTATTAAGTATTTACAATTTGTAATTCTTATGTCACTCACCTCTTGATAAACGGCAGCTAATTGTTCGATGGTATGACCAGCGAACTTGTAAGTTTCTTGAATCATAGTTTGGTACGGGGGCGAGTTACATATCAAAATACAATGTTTCTGCGAAGCTGTATTTGGCTCTCGTCTCAGCTGTAAGTCTTCAAAACACTGTAATCCTGTTGCAAGACCTTCGCCTATGTTTGCAAATGACTCCCCCTTTCCGCCAACCATTCTAGTAGACAAAACATTATTATTGACAAAATAAATCAATTAATAAAAAGGATATCCAATTTCAAAAATGAGAATTAATTTATCTATACATAAAAGGTTGATTTGATATGAAAGATAATTAAATCTTTTACTCACTCAAGCTTGTCTAGAACCATCAGTAGCTTGTGAGGATTCGAATAAGGTCCAAGAGTCTCTGTGCATGGAGATGGTAAGCAATCAGCGGCATGGTAAACAACTATTCCGTACAACGTTGTGCTATTTTGCTGTAAATTCCAATTGCAGTAAAATAAATTGTAACTTAATCAATTCCTATACAAGTAAGATTAAGAAATATATTTGCATACCTCGGAAACATATTCCCTGTCTTCTATGCCACCTTGACTGAAATATCTGCAAGAAAACATGAAAATAGAACAATAAAAAAATCCTTCTTTTTGACCTAATATAAGAAGTTAATACAATTAACATTTGTAATAAATAGTAAACTTAATGTTTGCAACATGTAAATGTATATTGTGTTATGTCCAATTTAAAACTTACTCCAATGTAGGAATAACGTAATTTGTTTTAAGATCATTGAGGTACGCGCCGTTGACGGCTGTTCCCTCGATGACAAATATAACATCAGCTTGTATTCCATGCTCAGTTGGTCCTGCCACCATTGTCCTACAACCCAAGATCTTGTATATTACTTAAATACTCCTTTACTAGAAAAAAAATATGTGTGTGTGTGTGTGTGTGACATTTTTTGTTTTCAAAGGCCTCCATTATTCAGCTCTGACAAAAATAAAAAATGAGAGACTCGATCTTGCAATTTGACATCGTCGGATTATAAAATTACATTTCAATAAGATGAATAAACTTGATATAAAGTTAATGACATATTGAAATATTTCAAGCTAACCTAGACACGCTTCCTAAACTCATAGAACCCAAAATTACGTTTTTTAAGAGACGAATTTCTCTCTCTTCTTACAAACCTACGTACAATTAAAGTGTACAAGTTCAGAAAATACGCTTGTCTGCCAGTGCGTGTGTAAAAATGTGAATCATAAGAGCAAGTTTTGTTTTCCTTCTTCCACTGACAGAACCTGCGCTCACAACTAAAACGCGTCAAGCTCGTAAGCGGAAAGCGGACTGCGCGTCGGTGATCGTGAAGATTGCGAATCCGGGATTGGAACTCGACCAATCGCGTACACTTACATCTTAAAAAAATACGAGCTAACCTGACCTAATGGTCACGTTTGAACAATAATCGTACGATTGATTATCGAACGTGATTCACGTGATTGTATATATATAAGTTGTATACGAGTCAGCTTCAAATGCTATAAGGCGTCGACAATTTGACGTTTCATCATTCATGTCGAATGTATTCAGTCCTGTGCCTTTCGGAATCGTTGTTTGCACGATTTACACGTGTCCGCCGAGTGCTCTGTTGTCGAAGGGTTTTTTCATTGTTTGCGTGAATCGACGTTGTCGGTTTCGAAAATAATAATGGCTACGTCGTATATCGATCAAACCAAGTCCTTCCCCCAATGACTAATGAAGGTAATATTTACAGGTGCGCGTCCGGTGGGACGACAGTCTCACGGCGACATCGGTACTAGAAGCAGCTCCCAATCCCATTATCACGGAAGACAGCTTACCGTTTCTATAAAGTTCGCCGAAGACAAATCGCAACTTGAACATGGTAATTAGTTTGATCTTGATCCAATAAACTTTTATCGCATTCCTTTTTAATTCTATGTAGTTAAGAATATTGTAAATCGCTAGCAATTTTGTCTATCTTTCTAAAATATTAAAAAATTACCTTTTACTTTGATACTTTGAAAAATTGTACAAGCCAAACAATGGTATTACACTTATACGTATGCACATTTGTTTATTTCGAGGGTAAAGCTTTCGTGACACAATCCTATTTTTCTTTTCCAGGCATCTACATCCAAGAAACAAAGCGGTGCCAAGAAGTATCCAATAAAACTTTTATTAACCGAGCAACAGAAGTCCGATATAAAAGAAGCCTTTGATCTATTTGATCCGGATGGCACTGGAAAAATCGCTTCCAAGGATCTTAAAATTGTCCTTAGAGCCCTAGGATTTGAGCCGACAGTTAAAGAGATACAGACCCTCGTGGCGGAAGTTGCTCCAGAACGCCCTACTGAGTTATCTTATGAAGAATTCGTGAAGGTAATGTCAATTAAAATGACAGACGAAGATGTCCAAAGCGATATAATAAGGGCGTTTCGTCTCTTCGATGACGATAAAACGGGGAAAATATCATTCAAAAATTTGAAAAGAGTTGCGATTGAATTGGGAGAAAATTTGAGCGATGAGGAACTATTTGATATGATTACTCAGGTAGACGAAGATGGCGATGGACAAATATCGCTGGAGGAATTTATAAAACTCTTTAAGAGTATGTCGTGTCCATAAACTGTAATGTTCGTAACTTAAACTTTGTATTAAGTTAAATTTACGTGTCTGTGTCAAACGTTAATGCAGAGACATAGCGCATTTTTTAATCAATATAATGTGAATATTGTATTTTTATATTCTGAATGAGACTGATATTTTAGCACAATTATCTTTTGGTACGTTTGATATCGTTCGTATTTGTGTATGTTAACGTTTCATAATGTGCAAAAATAAATAGCATTGTTCTATCACTAACATTTGATTCATTTTTTTTTATTGCACCTTCTTACTTATATTCCTAAACTTATCTTTCCACTTCTTTTCCTACGCAAATGAATCATGAACGGTTTAATTTCAAATTTATAAAATACAGCTAAAAAAATAGACTATATAGCTATCGATATCTTATTACATATTCCATTTTATGTGTCTAATGCGTAAAAGGTGTGAATACCATTTTACTTCTTGAAAAAAATATTCAAGTATTTATTTCCATATCGTTTACATTCAGCGTCGAGATAGCAGCGTCGATTACTGATCTGACCAACTTTGCTCTCATTTTCGCCATTTCCAGTCCTTTGGAAAGTAGATTCTGAGAGATTGAAATTCCACCTACATTAAATTTAAAATCATTATTATACGTGATGTATAACCCAATAAACACTGTATTTTACAAATATAAAATACGCACCAGGCTTATGTACATAGCAAATCTCTTCCTCATTGTCCATCACGATAGAAAACCTTCCTGATGACAAATCCTCCTCGTCATCTGTAGGATCAGCTACTAACAATTGGCTGCAAACAAAGAGTCGAGTTAGGAAAAGATGAGGTACATACGAAATATCTATTACAATAAACTTAAAACTGACTTCTCGAATACCGCAAACGATGTAGAAACTGGCGACGTTCTTACAGTAAACATCTTTCTATTTTTTGGGTGTACAACAATTACTCCCGTCTCCTTGTTGTAATTTACCTCAGGTAAGGCCACTGCAAGATAAATTCTCTCTTGAAATACAGAAGAGGAATTGGACGCGGATATTATCACGTGTTCTCGGACAATATGTACACGGGTGACTTACATGTTTTGAGAGCCGCAATTAATGCCCCGGTGCAAGCGTCTATGACCGATCCGTTGTAATTTAGGCACAGAATATCGCAGTACAAGACCCATACTAATTTACCTCTGCAGATACAGAGGTCTGTCAGGTCGAGTGCCGCTGAATTACTCAAAATGATATCTATCGATTTAGAGAGCACCTGCGCCTGTTCGCTCGGCGGGCCGGGACGAAACTTTGAGGAGCACAGAGGCGATAATTCCACATTTGGTACTACGTAGCCGTGATCCGGAGTATCTGCCTTTGGTGTTGCTAATTCCTGAAACAGTACAATACCGATTAATCGTCACTTTAGCAGTGAAATAAGTTAATTATATTTTCAGCTAAAATAAATAACAAAAATAAAGACAGCTAGGCCATTATAAAATATTGTATAAATTAACAAACAAAATATCAAACCCACATTAAAATACATGTACTTGAAAAGATATGAAAATGGATATAAACAAGCATAGAACATTGTGAGGCGCACTTACAGCTTTAATACCGCAAACCGCAGTTGTGTCACCCAATTTGAATATTGCTGAACTATCCGCTTGTACAATCGACGAGACATTTACGCTTACTGGCCGAAACGACAAGAATTTTCTGCCATCCGTCCGAATGTCCTGCTCCTGCAAGTGCCAAATTGTTATTAGAAAATTTTATAACACGCTTCTTCAGTCGGTATGTAGAAGATACTTACAAGGTGGTCGTGCAAGTATTTCACAGGATGGATTGTTCTGCAAATACAGTAAAGTGGATAACAAAGTACTACTCAAGATGAAATAAATGTTATAAATCCAATCTTTCAATTTTATAAGCTAATCATAGATATCTTCTCAGAAGACCTACTTCTCTTTTATCCATTTTCATAGAGAGAAGATTTTTATCATGCACTTTGCAATTTATTTAAAAAAAAAAATGGGATACACACTTGTATTGCAAAGCCATCTGTGTTAAAATTTTCAACACTTTGACTTGATTCAACAGCCTCCTCGTTAGTGCTGCTCCAAAAACGGCCAGGACGAACCACTTGTCGAATATTCCTCCTCGTTCGACAACTGTAGATCGCGGCTGGGGATCTCGATAAAAAAAAGAGACGGCGTGGTTAATAAAAAATGAAAAAAGGGATGATGTTTACACGCCGAGAACGTGCTTTAAATCGCTTCTTTCTTCTTTCCGGCTCGAAACGCATCTGAGGACTGAAGGAGAGGCTAAATCGACTGTGATTGGTCAATTTCTTAATCAACGGTTACGGCTATTATAAACCAACCCTAAGAATCGAGCAACGCGATTGGTCGAAATCTTACTGTTACGTTCTACGAAAAGTGTGTGTGTGTGTGTGTGTGTGTGTGCTGCTTTAAGCGGGGAGCACACACTTCTGCACAACGCATAATGCGTAAGCATAAGAAAATTGATTGGTCCATACACATATGCATAACGAAATAGACCAATCAGTTTTCTTATGCTTACGTATTATGCGTTATGCAAAAGTCTGTGTTCCCGGCTTAAGGGGATGCTGGCCGCATGGCCCGCATGGCGGGAGGTCGCGTGTGTATGTACATATGTACATATGTAGTCGCGGACAGAAAGGTTGTCCGAAAGGTTGTCCGACTTTGAAGGCTATAATACACAAAATGCATAGCGTAGCATAAGCATAGCACAAGACCGCTGGACCAATGAGCATCCAGCATAATGTCGCCATATTAATTTACGTAAGATGCTCATTGGTCCAACGGTCTTATGCTATGCTTATGCGTCGTTATGCATTTTGTGTGTGACGGCCTTCAGCCGTATTCATAGTATGAATACGGGTGTATAAGTCGGACAACCTTTCTGTCCACGAGTGTACGCCGTGCGAACCTTCAGTACCGACTATTCGCGCAACTTGATTGGTTAAGAGCGGCGCGAGCGTCAGCGTTACCACGTGGCTACGACCTTTCCGGTGCGATTCGCGGCTATAATAAGCTGCAAATAGCTTACAAAGCAAAGAACACATTGTATCGAACAAATCGTATCGGTTCCTATCGTTTTCTATCAGGATTTTTCTTATCGGGGTATACTTCGGAAAAATCTTTATTACGCGATATAGTGCCTGTTACACGTGCATATATATATAAATACAGATTACTTTCTTGTTTTCTTCATATTGATCTCTGACAACAGGCAGGAGCCAAAAAACGGAAGAAGAGAAGCACACCTTGTTTTTCCTTCAACATGTCTTACACTTGCAATAACTGTAAACGTCACGTGGATCCCATTTTCATCAAATACCATTGTACAGTTTGTGACGTATGTATTAGATTGCTTTGGAGAAAAATACTTTCGCCACTTTTCATGACTTTCATGCTTACTATAGTTGCGATTTTATTACAGGATTTCGATTTATGTGTAAATTGTAAAGATAAGGACGGTCATCTGCACCCGATGGAAAAACTTTGGCTTGGCTTTGCTTTGGTTAATGACTCATGGACAGATGCACAGAAAATACAGAAATGCTTACAAGCACAGCAAGTACTGATGCATACACAGGCGTGCAGAGATGCTAAGTGTCATCTACCCAAACCGATGTCATTGCATTGCCAGAAGATGAAGCGAATGCTGATGCATGCAAAGCGTTGCAGAATAAGAAGCTGTCCTCTATGTAAACAGGTGATTGCGTTGTGTTGTTACCATGCGAAACGCTGCCAAGAGACCAAGTGTTTCGTTCCATTCTGCTCCTCCATCAAGCACAAGATAAAGCAGCAACAATTGCAGCAACGATTACAACAATTGACGATCAACGATGATTCAGCGTCAACGTTGGATGTTGAATAAATATAACTTCATTTTTTCTGAAGATTTTTGTTTGCTGAAAATGAGCGTCAACGTAAAAAATGACGCCTTACGACCATGTAAAGATCATTTTAAAAATATCTTAAAGCCCAAATAAAGTCTATTTGTAACTATTTTTACTTAATATTGTATAATAAAATAATAATAAAGACCACAAATTTAACTATAATATGTATATCATCCACTTTCATATTTTTTCGAATACATGTATATATTATGTGAGCTTGATATTTTGTTTTTATAATTTATAGATTTATACAATCTTTTTAAATGATCTGCCTTAATTATTTTATTTATTTTGAGACATTTGTTATCAATATTCAAATTACGGAATACGTACGCTGCGCGAATAATCGATTCTCGCGACGCTAGAAATGGCCGCATTCAGGAAACACAACTGTTGAGTGAGCGGTCAGTGATTCTTTAATATGATTGGTTCTTACCTTTGGTTCTTCTCGTGTAAGAACCAATCATAATGAGCGCTCACTCAACAGTTGTGTTTCAACGCGGTCAATGTTGGTGACGCGCGCGACCGTCGCGCTGCGCGCTGCCAGCACTGACGACGTCCGCTCGGCGCGCTCGCCGCCGGTGTGTAATCGGTGTAATCGGTGTAATCGGGCGTGAGACTCGACGATATGATCGTTGTGTGGCGGACGAGGATCCGCGTTACGTTAGCATGAGTATCTGAGATCGCAGAGGTTTGCCCTATTGTCTTTTACTCTCTTTCTCCTCGAGAATTGCCTCGAGCTCGAGATTTCGCGGTCGCGAGATCGCACGCGCGCGCACGAGAGAATGAGCCTCAGCCTGACGAAGCTGTTCTCGAAGAAGAGGAGCGGTCACGCCGTCGACACCGTCGCCGCGGAGATCGGCCCGCCTACCAACGTCTCGCACGAGTTCCACGTGAGCAAGAATGCGGAGACCGGACAGCTGGAGGGCCTGCCGGACCCGTGGATACGCCTGCTCAACACGCAGATCTCCAAGTCGGAGCAGGACGAGCACCCGGACGCCGCGTTGCAGGCCATCAAGTTCTACAACTACTCGATCAAGCGCAAGCCGCAGGACCAGGAGGTATTCAAGCCGTTCGTCACGCAAGACCTGATCGAGGAGGAGTCGCAGGAGATCGACAACATCCTGACGAAGAAGTACCAGTCGGGCGGATCCGACGACGATCGCCTGACATCCGAGAGCTCGACGGACGAGCGGACGTCGTTGCCCGAGCTGCCGCCGAAGGTGAACAAGCCGCCAAAACCGCCGAAACCGCCGAAACCACCGAAGCCGCCGAAGCCGGCGCCGCGCAGGTGTCACGACAGGGTGGAGAAGACCCTCACCGAGATCCTGGAGGATCTGAACACGTATCGGATCAGCGACGGTGAGGACTATCCGCCGCGTGAGGAGGAGGAGGAGGAGGAAGAGGAGAACGTTGCGCCGAGTAGAATAGAGGAGAGTCCCATCCTGCGAAGGAAGACCGAGTGTACCGATGTGAGACTCAGTGACGAACAGGTATACGAGGAGCTCCGGGCTATCTGCCAGCGCGGGGATCCCAACTTGCGCTTCGAAAGAACTAAGGAGGTAGGCGCCGGTGCCTCCGGAACTGTGTTCATAGCCACCGATCTTCAATACGGTCAGAAAGTAGCCATTAAGGACATAGACTTGTCGAAGCAGCCAAAGAAAGAGTTGATATTAACAGAGATCAAGATTCTCAAGCAGTTTCAGCATCCGAATCTGGTCAATTTCCTCGACGCTTACCTGGTGGACGAGCATCTTTGGGTGGTGATGGAGCTGCTGGAGGGCGGGCCGCTCACCGACGTGGTCACCGAGACCGTGATGAAGGAGGTCCAGATCGCTGCCGTCTGCAGAGAGGTCCTCAAAGCGATAAGCTTCCTGCACACCAGGGGCATCATTCACCGAGACATCAAGTCGGACAATGTGCTGTTGGGGATGAACGGTGCAGTGAAGGTTACCGACTTTGGTTTTTGTGCGAATATCGACGGTGACGAGAAACGACAGACTATGGTCGGTACTCCGTACTGGATGGCGCCGGAAGTGGTAACGAGAAAGCAGTACGGCAAGAAAGTGGACATCTGGTCACTAGGTATAATGGCTATCGAGATGATAGAGGGAGAGCCGCCTTACATGAAGGAGACACCGTTGAGAGCGTTATACTTGATCGCTGCCATTGGTAAACCATCCATTCCGAGGTGGGACAGCCTCAGTCCGACGTTCCAGAACTTCTTAGAGAGATGCCTCGCCGTAGAAGTCGACGAGAGAGCGACCGCCGACGAGTTGCTCTCTCATCCATTCCTAGAACACTGTGCGGAATTATCTACTCTCACCCCGTTGATCCGTGCGGCGCAGAGAATTCTCCACAAAGTGTTTCACTAAATACTTTCAAAACAATTTTATACTGTAACATTCATGATACGCCGGTTTCACGACACTTCATTGCTGCTTAGGGATGAAAAGAAGATACTTCTGTAACTGAAAGCATCAAAAGAATTTCGTAATTATTACTGCGTATACACACATTCGATTTTAATATCTTAAACTTATTTGACTGCCCTCCGTCTTTATTCCACTGTGCTGGTTTACATATGTACGAAACCAAAGCGTAGTAATGACGCTTGATAGTCATTTTAAGATTTTATTCAAATCGTTGTTGAAAAAGAACCTAAATAGTTATTTTTATGCTACTTAATTATGTCAGGATTATTATTGTTGCAAGATGGTATCGTAGAAATTATTGGTGGAAATATTCAAGCAAATTTGTCAACTTTTAAAAGAAGCTATCTACTCTGTCACGTGCAATATGATCAATTAGGATTTTACTCAGGTATATTTCCGCTCAATGACTATGTAGATGGGCATTTTGCCAACTCAAGTTCAGTATTTACCGGAACAATAAAGTTTTAGCTGTAAATAATTGTGGACAGAATACATTTTTATATGCTGTTTTTGAAGAATGAGTGGAATACATACAATATTTTGAAATATTGTACTTTTAATACCAGTTATAAAACGATCATAATGCAGAATTCCATAATTATTCTTCTTAAAAACTGTACTTAGATCACTGTACAGAGGCATCAAGATACAAGAAAGACAATAACGGAATCAAGTATATAATCTCTGATAACAATGAGAGCCCATCAAATTTGAAGCTCTTAACTCTTTCCAAGAAAAATGAACTGGATAAGGCACATGATAATATAAATAATAAGATAAGTTATTTGACTAAGTTTTTTGAATTTATAACTTACAAAGCTTTTTGACACTTTATAACTTTTAACTTACAAGCTATTTGAATTCATAAAAAAAATTATACGTTGAAAAATTGTTATTAATCAGGTATGAAATATATTTAAAAAAAATTGTATTTTGTGCATAAAATTGAGTAACACTGTTCGCTATCGTGAAGCAATATGTTGAAATGTAATCGTTGCGAATTATATAACCACCGTACAATGCATTTTTATGAAATCACCAAGATGCACACGCACACACGGTTTTGTAAGACTTTTATTCCTACTTTTATAAAACGTATACCTTTTTGGAAACTTTTTGTATTTCCTAAGAGCGCGATATTGCTCAAACATAATATTCGTATAGGTATATATTTTAAATAACCGATATATGTATATAAACTGATATGATCAATAGTGTTTATAATGCGATGAATAAATGCGTGTAATACGATTAAATTACTGTAAAAAATGAATATCTAGATATTTAAGATAATTCAAGTAATATCAAGTATATATATAAAATCACGACTGTGATAAATGAAAGTTATATTAATATTTCTATAGAATATAATTTATGTGTTTTACCATACATATTATACTATATTAAATTACTGGAAACATCAAAAGTTGTGACAATAGTTCGAAGTATATAATTATTATATATTATAATATAAGCAGGACAAGTGTTATGTTTCAATCAGATAACATATTAACATATGTGCCGATAAACAAATGTATTTAAACAGTATTGTAATCGTTTGCACGATTTGAAACAAAAAATGCATTATTATTCGTATATTCTATTAATTTTGATAAGATATATTCAGAGTTTTCGAAAAAATCATTAAAATTTAAAAAAATGCGTAAGACGCATATCGTATGATATTCTAATAGTTGTGCCTCATTAAATAAATGTATAAGATTCTAATTATAATAATAATTAATAATAGGCACAAAAATATTATCATGCAATAATAACGTGCGAAGTTATGATTATAGTGAAAATCAAATGTGAGATGCTGTAATGTGACTTCGAGAATTATATGTATTATTTTGTTTTCTGTATATTTAGATTGGATAGAGGAGAAAAATGGACACTAATACATCCGTAAGACATCACGTATTTTAGACAATAAATATTTTATTCAGAAGATAAATTCTTCATTAAAACTATATCCCAATAATCCTATTTAAATTATAAGATTATATACAAGTGAGTCATTTATTTATACATTTCCAATTAATAAATTAATCGGAAGTAAACCGTATGTTTTATTCCACGAGTTTCTAAATATGCGAAAATTAATATCTTTAAATATTTATAGTAATATGATACAATGAAGACATTTATACGTCGTAACTTTGACTCAGAAGATCATGTATACATCGTGTATATGGTTCCCATATCACAGGGCCAATAATTTGCAGATATTTACAAAAGTAGACTAAATATGAACGTTCTAATTATTTACAAGATTAAATACAATAATGGACACTTACTCTCTGTCAATCTTTTTGTGTGGATATTAATCCATAATTAAAAATTTTTTTAATAATTTAAAAATTATACTGAAATTAAAGAATCTATTGAGAATCATAAATTAACATTTAACATTTGGTTTCACTCAATGTTATCATTAATTAATTTACGAAAGTGAGAATATGTCCATAATATTGCTTGTTTTAAATATCATTTTGGCAGTATGAACATATAAACTATTTCCTTTGGTCAAAGTTTCTAATAACGAACGGCGTTATTTGTAAAACGTATTCATATAAATATATAAGTCGTGCTTTCTATATTTGCTTATATATGGCACAAAAAATAGGATTAATATTAATCAATTCTTCCGTTTATTTCAAAAACAGCCAAACAACAATTATGCATTATATACAATTATATTGGTTAATATTGAGCATTTTTCTACTTAAATTCTATTTTTTAAAAAGCATAGTAACATAGTTACAAAAACAATGATATTTAACTCTCTTGATGCAAGAAAACGAGCTGTTTTTGCAATAAACGCTTTGAACGAGATGAATATTCTATTACGGGCGATTAATACGCATCGCGTTTGTACCTCAGTGCCTGCATTCTGCCAGCTGCGAGAAAAGCTGGATCCTCCAGCATTGCTCTTAGAATAGCCAAGAATTCGGCTGCTTGATCCTCGTCGATCGCTCGTCTGTCGTACGATAGCGTTGTCGCCATTTTGGATACTTTCATTAACGAGGAATCTGCAAGACGTTACAAAAGTACTATTAGTTACAGTCAGAAATCAGTTTGGGATCATTTACAAAATCTTTCACAAAATATTACCCAGCTCTTCTCGTCCCGAACCTACAGCTAGTACAGCAGTTTGTGGAGGATTTATAATGGCAGAAAACTTCTTGATACCAAACATTCCCAAATTCGAAATTCTGCATAGTAAAATTGCATATGTACACTGTACAGTCGTGGACTAAAAGGTTGTCCGGTTTATACGCGCGCGCATATACTTTTTAGTTATGAAGACTTACGTGAATGTTCCGCCTTGAAACTCGTGTGGTTTAAGCTTCCCATTTTTCGCCTTTTCAGCCAATTCTCGAATATTTTTAGAAATATCTGATAAGCTCTTAGTAGCAGTGTCGAATACTATTGGAGTAATCAGACCTGTTTTTGTCGCGACTGCCACAGACACATCCACCTTTGGAACTCGAACGATCTAACGCCAGTCGATTGTTAATATTATAATTGAATCGCGTATCCTAACGCAATTATATCATAATATTAAAACTAATCATACTAACCTGTCCATTTTGATACAACGTGTTTATATCAGGACACTCGACGAGCGCGTGAGCGACGGCCTTGACGACAAAGTCGTTAATTGATACACTTATATCCTCCGTTTTTAGCTTTCCGCGGAGCTCCACTAACTTGTCGATATTTATATCCACAACTGCGTAAGAATGTGGTATAGTTCTCTGAGAAAGAAAAATTATTTTAATTAAATTAAACAAATAATAAAAAATCTGTCGTAACGTACCTTTGACTCTCCGAGTCGTTTGGCGATAACGGCACGAATGTTGGATACTTCGATGTCTTCGTATGGAGACGGTCGGCCAACCGGGACAGATGTTTCTTCTGGACTGGGAGAACGTGCCTTAGCAGTCCCTGGAGCCGGTGCTGCAAAGAGATAATCGTTAAATAAATATATTAAATATTACAGAGCTACCCTAGGAGAGACAATATTATTATAGTATATCGCATTTACCGGATTTAGGCGTAACTTTTTGAACGTTGTGCGCCTGAATATATGCCAGAACGTCGCTTTTCAATAAACGGTTTGGCCGTCCAGTGCCTTTGATTGACCCAGAGCTCAGATTATATTCCTCCAGCAATCTTTTCACTGCCAAACCATACACTCTATGCGGAACATATTTAATATTTAATGGAATACGTTCATTTAGAAATAATGAATAATTATATAAATTATTAAAAAGATGAATACACACTGCCCACTTGATGGCGGTTTGGCATCAGCTGGTACAGCCGGTTGAGCAGAACTCGGTGCTGCAGATGGTGCTGGTTTAGCTGACGTCGGGGCAACAGCCTGTTTCCAATCCATTCCTTTCTCAACTATAACAGCTATCAACTGTCCCACTTCTACTTGAGAACCTTCTGGAACCTAATAAATGACAATATTAAGCTAAGGAAGAAACGTAATTTGCTCCATGCAGAATTTTGTCGTTAATAATTAAATACGTACAAGAATTTTTGCGAGTACGCCTTCCTCATCCATTTCGAAGCTCATGACGGCTTTATCCGTCTGTATGTCGGCCAACGAGTCACCCGGCTCTATTTCATCACCTTCTTTCTTCAGCCACTTCATGATCGTACCTGTTGTCATGGTTGGCGATAGGGCAGGCATCGCAATGTTTTGCCTGGAAATTAGATCAATTATTTCCAAACGGTTTCTGAAAACGTGGCTTTCCAAGCGTGTGAATATATAAGCATCATTTCCGCTTTATTTTTATTAATTGAAAGCAAAGTATGACCTAATGTGCTTATTAAAGGATCATACTGGCCGGGTGGTGGTTCCGCTGACGTAACAGGAGGGCTCGGCTCAGCGGTGGACGGTGCTGCTGAAGGAGCTTGTGCCGAAGAACTGTCTGGCATTTCTACTGTTTTCCAATCTTCATCAGCCTCAACAGTAAGAGCTATCAGAGTTCCAACTTTAATATCTTTTGTTCCTTCAGGTACCTGATCAATTATAATTCGTACGTAATACGTAGACACGATTTGATTGATTTGTTCGCTACATTTAGCTACTTACAATTATCTTTGCCATCACACCTTCGTCGTCAAATTCCATCGTGACAATGGCTTTGTCAGTCTGAATATCCGCAATAGCGTCACCGGGAGAGATCGTGTCGCCTTCCTTCTTGAACCACTTTACTATGGTGCCGCTTTCCATAGTGGGCGATAAAGACGGCATCAACAATTCCTTTCCCGTCACTGAAAGCAAATCGTCACCTCATTCAACATCCTTCGCTTCATGAATTAAAAGCTCAACTATCATAAATTTGCAATACATTTAAATATTGCAATCAAGTAAACTGTTTCAAGACGAACATTTTCTTTCCAGCAAAATAAGATTTAAGAAAATCGCTGGGAAAGGAAACGAATTTATACTGAAAAACACGTTGACCGACAGGTATCACGTGAAAATGAAAAAATCGGTTGCATAACCAGGACACGGAAACTCGTTTAACGAGCCCAACAAAAGGTTAAATTTACGTTCCAGGATCTTTAGGTCCGTTTTTCACGCTTCCGTTAAATATTCGCATCGAGATAGCTTCGTCTCTCGCGGATATTTCCATCGAAATTTGGTTCTCCTCCGAGAGGGTAACCTCCAAATCGACGGACGTCGCGAAGGAAAAAAATCGCGGTTTTTGAATAAACGTCGTACCGTCGAGGATACTGCTGGTGCGAAAGCATAATCGTTGACACTTTAAGGGCACGGGGGTACGCGGCGCGACGTGATTAGCGTACTTCAGTGACAGGAGCACGAGCCTGGACCTTATCATGAGCGCCATTTTTCACGTCAGGCCACCAAGTGTGTCGTGAATGGTGAATGTCGTGATCGTCGTGGTGATGTTGGATGCTGCCTGCGACCGTGACCGGCGTGACCTCAAACTAAAGGCTGATTTATAGAGGCCGACCTAACCTAAACTGTATAATTACCAAAAAAAGTCGTGATTTTACGATAGATCACGAAACGTTTTCTGTTGCAACTTTACGATAAGATACATTTTGAATCATACGTGTCATACATAAAGAAAGGTACAGTTTATATGTCGAATTACTTTTATGTCAAGACATAATTTTAATTCATTTTTATTATGTCATGAGATAATATTAATGTATTTTTATTATGTCGTAACATATAATAATAATTGCAGAAATATAAATTATGTAAACTATCATAGTAATTCAGTAAATTAAAATTATGCTACAACATAATAAAAATTCACAAATTAAAATTATGTCATGGTTAATAGAATTTCAGTGAATAAAAAATACAGATTACTTTCTCGTTTTCTTCATATTGATCTCTGACAACAGGCAGGAGCCAAAAAACGGAAGAAGAGAAGCACACCTTGTTTTTCCTTCAACATGTCTTACACTTGCAATAACTGTAAACGTCACGTGGATCCCACCCAGACAGCACATATTGTCATCAGATACCATTGTACAGTTTGTGACGTATGTATTAGATTGCTTTGGAGAAAAATACTTTCGCCACATTTCATGACTTTCATGCTTACTGTAATTGCGATTTTATTACAGGATTTCGATTTATGTGCAAATTGTAAAGATAAGGACGGTCATCCGCACCCGATGGAAAAACTTGGCTTTGCTTTGGATAAATTTGCATTGACAAATGCACAGAACCTCTTACACATAGTGTGCACGCATGCACAGGCGTGCAGAGATGCTAAGTGTCATCTACCCGCACCGATGTCATTGCGTTGCCAGGCGATGAAGCGAGTGCAGATGCATGCAAAGCGTTGCAGAATAAGAAGGAACGTTGACAACTGTTCTATATGTAAACAGCTGATTGAGTTGTGTTCTAACCATGCGAAACGCTGCCAAGAGACCAAGTGTTCCATTTTTCCATTATTCTGCTCCCCCGTCAAGCACAAGATAAAGCAGCAACAATTGCAGCAACGATTACAACAATTGACGATCAACGATGATTCAGCGTCAGCGTTGGATGTTGAATAAATATAACTTCATTTTTTCTGAAGATTTTTGTTTGCTGAAAATGAGGGTCAACGTAAAAAATGACGCCTTACGACCATGTAAAGACGTCATTTTAAAAATATCTTAAAGCCCAAATAAAGTCTATTTGTAACTATTTTTACTTAATATTGTATAATAAAATAATAATAAAGACCACAAATTTAACTATAATATGTTTAATTGTTTCGCAACTTTATGATTGAAGCAATGAATTTATGGTATAAGTTGATGCAGTTGCGTATGATTAGTGGTTTAAACGCACTTTAGTTTTATTACATTTGATATAGAGCTTATGCGGATGAATTTATAATACTTTGTAGACATTATGTAATAGTATCATTTGCTAATAAAGTACTTAAATTATAATTATAATTATAATCGTTGCTAGAGTTTGAATAAAAGACATGAAATAATGACGTCTCTTTGTAATAAAAAACTTTATCGAAACAGTAATTATTACTATAGAATAAAAATTGTATTTCTATTAAATCTGCAAAATTTAGTATTGTTCATAACTTTTATTTTTTTAATCTTATACGTTAGATATTTTCTTGTATATATATATATATATTTTTTATGTTTCAAAATTATTTTAATTATAAGAGGATTTAATCTTAGTATATTTATTATCAAATGCACTCTTTTATTGAATTCCTTTAGTCATTTGAATCGATTATTCCTAACTGTTATCAAAAATGTCAAGAGAGATAGTCATCTAATATTGTAAACATCTCTTGCAACGTTATGTATTTTTCCGTATTAAATTGTGCAATCAAAATATTAACTTCTCTAAGTTAAGAGATCTACTTGAAATTAACTAAATTGAATTAACTAAATAGAAATAACTAAAATCTATAACTAAATTCTTATTATATCATTTTTATGATTTGTTTAATATTAATTGTTATTATTTAGTTTTTCTGCAGAAAGTTTGATTTTCAATCGTTCTTAACTCTAGGTCTCTATGTTCCTCGAAGTTCATTATCGACAATGAAAAATGTGTAGTTCAAAATTTGTAAGGGACATCTTTTATATTGATATAATCTTCCAATATATAATAATAAAATGTATTATACAAAGTATTTGAGGCTGTTCGCGCGGAACTCAAGAGCAACGTCGATCTATATATATATATATATACCGGAAGCGCAATGGCAGGAGAAGGTCAGTGCCTGTAACGCTGCGAAACACGAAATCTGCGAGATCTTGAAAACTGATGTAAAAGACGTGAATTTTTTGAATAAAGTCAAGAGCGATTTAGAAAAACGTAGGAAGAAACGTACGAGAGAACGGTTCAGAAGGAAAGAATGGAGAAGGGAGAAGTCGATGAAGGAAGAGAGAAGAGCGAGATTGCACGCGGAGGCTGACACGTGGATTCGAAAGGAGCAGGCGGTAGTCGAGCGGGAGAAACAAGAGGAGAAGCTGCGCAAGGATGCAGATATGGTTTTATCCGACGTGCGAAGCAAGAGAAACGATGCACGAAAATATCTGGGAATTTTGCAAGAACTACAGAACTTGTGTGTGTGCGAAAGATCAAGGCGAACATCGCTCGAGCGAGGGGCGAAAAATTGTCCTCGGCAGCTGAGGGAAACAATCAATGATACTATCGGTAGTGTTTTATTATACTATAAATCATTATTTTTAATAAGCTGCTCAAAACGCAAGACGAAAAGTAGGCATTGTAATAATGCAAACGTAATAATGGAGTAATTTCAATAATAAGAAATAAAATAAATATGAAATGCGATTAATAACAAAATATTTAATAACAAGATTTAGAATTGCGTTAACTTTTTCATGCAAATATGATGTAAATTATAATGTATTATTTTATTTTTAATGACAAATGTATGTTACGACGGTCTTGTCCTCTGCCTGCAATTTAATATTAACATATTTAATTTGATATATCAATTTTTATAAATCGCTTAATTTAATAAATAATAAATTAAATTGATTAAATAAGTGTAGATAATTGAAACAACTAATTCGATATGTATTTTATCTTAGATGTTTAACAGAAATATCTTATCAATCTTCAAGCTAGATAGAAGATTGATTATTTAAATTTAAATCTATATTGTTATACTTGACTAATTAAATTTTGGATTACGAGGAGGATAAAAAAACGACTCCGCCGCTTTTGCTCGCCGTACGATTTTTATTTCATTCGTTATAACAATAACAGTTGTTCTGTCCCGTGGTAATTCGCATAGTGTGTGTGTCTCGTCTATTATAATATTCCGCGACATATCCCTCGCACATTCCGTGGACGTCGCGTCGTTTATTCGACTCGTCGAATTACGAATTACGAGACCGGATAGTGACCGGACTTTTGGCGCGCGGCGTTTGAGTTTGGCGGCGATCGTCGAAGCGCGTATCGCGATTGTCGATACTATCGACGAGCGCGCGCCTGCGATTCTCGAAGTTGACACCGGCATGAGTCGGATGGCGGCAGGCGGACTTTTGCAAGTGGTAGCCCCCGGTGTCCCTCCGAATTCGCCGACCGGGTGCGGCCGTGCCGTTTTTGCATCGTGCGCGATTATGTACAGGAGAATAAACGTCGTGAGTACAGTGCCTATACAGTGACGCGCGCGGGTGTATACGTGTGTGCGCGCGCGCGAGCGCGGATTATATCGTTATAAAAAACTTATTGCTAAGAGCTCCGGGAGTTAGTGGGAGTGTGTGTCTCAAGTTGGAGGACGCGTAAGGGAGCCCGGTTACGAATCGTCCCTCCAGCCGATCCCGGGTGGAATCTCGCGGTCGCCGAGTCCGAGGGTGAGTCTATAATTTCCAAGATTATTAAATTCTACGTTGGCTCTTAAATAGATTCTGCCGGCCGACACGGTTCTTTTTGGAGCAGTAAAATATATATACATTGAAATTATATTATAATTTTTCAATAAGTATCTAATATTATAATATAAATATATATATTGATATATATATTATAATGTTATTTACATATATATTACAATATTATTTACACAGTATATATAATATATATTTCTTGTATAAATAATATTATATATTATATGTATACTGAATATGAATTTTAAATAGACTCTGCCGACCAAACATGATTCTTTTTAAACCAGTAAAATATATATACATAAAAATTATATGTAATGTTTCAATATATATAATATTTTAATGTATAGGTACTGAATATGAATTTTATATATGTATGTATTTATAAGACTGTGTCCAAAATTGCACCTCGACACGCCGGAGGGATACAGTAACAATACCGAATAACGAAATAATATCTCGATATTGAGCTCGACTTGAAGTATCGACAAAAAATCAAGCCGAACTAAATTTAACGCAAGATATTCATCGCTACACGATCGTTTCCTCGCGCTTTTATAATAACGCTCCAGCGACATCCCGCATCGATCGCTACGGCGATTCTTTTAATTGACGATCGTTCAATCGCTTCGTGATAGGAATTTGGCACTCTTCCCTCATGACCGTGTGTGTGAGAGACAACTGCTCTAAACATTAAAACGCCATACTACAATGGCCCGTGAAAAATCGTGTATATAACGCTAATAGCAACGGGCGCTTCAGAAGCGTATGTATCGTGCGTACCTTACAATCTAGTTTTACACGGTATAATCCTCGCGAACTCGCTCTCGCCAAGTTCGACGAACGAAATCATATGCAGGCTCGATATTTTAGCGCAAGTATTTTTCGTAAAACAACCGTAACACTTTTCTCCTCCGATCTCGACGCGTTGTACAACCGTATGTCGCGTTTTGTCCTCGTTAAAATGACGAGCCTGCCGTGCCGATAAAAATCTAAATGGTACCACCTCGCTCGGATTTCGGTAAGGGGTCGCGGCAAGTTTCGCGTCGCTCGCCTGTGGCTCGACGTATATAAAAGTTCGCCTCGCTCGAAAATGATTGTACGTAAAACGGGAAAAGGTACGTAACGGTATATATCCAAATCAGTTTCTCAGTCGGGAGGTTTCGCGGTCTCCTGTGCTTGTATACAAATACGCGTACGATTTGAAAACTTTCGAAAAAAAAACTCTCGAAGAGACGCGGTAAAAGGTTCTTCCAAAGCCCCGGATTATATCGCCCGGAAGCGTGCGTTGGGGTTCGTCGCGCGGACGAGTTTCGGCGTCCGCCGGGATTTTCAACGCTCGCTGGACGCCGGGGTTAGTAAAAAATGACGATAAGTCTCGCGATAACGCGCGATTTAATTGGAAAAAGATGAGCTCGCGGTCCTGACGAACGTTCGTTGACGGTCCTTTCTATCGCGCAGCCTCGCGCCGCCTGCGCTTCCCTCATACGCTTCTTCGTACCTGCGTACGTTACGAGCTCCTATCAAGTTAACAAATAATGACAGCTACTTATTATCATGTTATTTAGTCGATGATTATGTACAATGCAATCAGTGCGAGAATAAAAAGCACTCTTTCTCAGTACTCCGCGCGAATTTCCGCGCGTTTCTTAACTAGTCGTCGGGGGAAAAAAATTTCTCCCGTTCTTCTCTTCCTTGTTGTCCTTTCTTGTTCTTCGTATTGGCAGTAGTGTTTGTGCTTCTGTTTGTGCCTCTGGGATGACGCTTAGGAGTAGAAGTTCTCTCGCTGCTGATAAAGTGGTAAAGGAGCCACGGGCGAGAGGTCCTCATCGTCTAAGCTCGACTCAGTTTTCAGAGGAAGCGTCGCTAGAGCTTTCACTGCGATAAAGCAATCGTAGATTAGAAATTAATTAATTATATTAATGTAAATATTAATATTAATATAATAGAAATATAATATATAATAATAAATACAATATTAATATTAATATTGCAAATCAATACGTTTATTGAAAGTGAGATCTCATTATCTTCTTTTATTATTTAATATCTTTTTATTTCTTACCATTTGTGTCTCGACTATCCCTATTATTTGTCGTTTGCGATAGTTATCCTATTTCAATAAACGTATGCCGACAGAAGTAATGCAATTGTATCTGCTTAGCTTGATCGGAGGGGAAAAATATAGCAGAAAGAAAGACGAAAAAAAAAAGATGAAAAAACAAACCTGAAAATGATAATGTGACGTGCGTGTCCTATAGGGAGGGATGGAGTAAGCATGTCGATCAGTGTGCCTGGTTACCTACACACAAGCACAAAACAATCCAAACAACAATCCAAATTCCCTAAAGACGAAACTAATATTCGCCGTCTTGAACAAAAGCCGTTAATAAAATCGTAAAAAAGTAGCATGTATAACTAATGCATGCGTGTCCGCATTTGTGAAAAGATTACGAAATATGCGCAATATAAACTGTAAATCCGCTCAAATCGAATAAACGTTGAAACGTTAGAACGTCGCCTCTGTAAGCGGTAAGAGAAATAAAAATCATCGTACTAGCTATATCGAAAACTAATCGTTGCATCGAACGTGGTAAAAAAAATTTTTTTTTGCTTTCTGGAAGCTAAACGAAAACGAGCATGCTGCCATAGCTGTTACGTATAAACGATTACAAATCATGCATCGTGTTTGAAATATATTATCGACACGTACCCGCTACCATCTTACTTTTCTCCATCACTTGCTTCGCCAATATCTGATTAAGCTGAAGAATGTGTTCCCTCTGCCGCTTTTCTTCCACTACCTTGCGCTTCAAGGTGTCTGATTTTTCTACGTTAGAATCATCGTCTGAAATCACATGTATATTTATAAAAATATTCTTGTTATAACCATTATCATATACACAGACAATTGTTAGGCAATTGAGAGGAAGGGGAAATATATATCGCGTACCACCTCCTTCCGGCGCGGTCACGGTTGTTTCCGAAAGCATTTTCCTAATCGCTTCCGCCTTCTTTAAACGTTGCTCCTGTTCTTCCGCTGTTAGCTCCGGCGTCTGGAAAATTAAAAACATAGATATAACACAGAGCTTAATTTAATTTAATTTAATTCATATACTCATGTCGCAGAAGAATTATATAAATAATATAATTAAATATTATCTCGTAATATATATTCTCAACAATGTAGTCTCCCGATTTTTAGTTGTCACATCAAAAGTACTGACTAAATTGATTTTTGTGAAATTTAAAGAGATTAACGAGTACAAGTTGCAAGTACCTGCTCAGGAATATATCGCTCGGGAATGACAATCTTATTAGGCGTGCCTAACAGCTGGTCTATGGTGCTCTCGTTATACTTCAACTCCTTGTGACTCAACGTCGATCGCACCACATCCGGGGCGTTTATCCTGGGTCTGAGCGCTCTTTCCATGTCCAGATCGTCCCTGGCTCTACCCATACCCTAGAAATTGTCAAAGAACCCGTAACGTATGAGCGTAAGATCAGAGTTTGTTTTCGAAAAACTGCCACGACGGGCAATAGAACGGCACAGCGAAGCGCATGAGTCGAAAGCGAGTGTGACAGGAAGTAGACAAGGTGAGACACAGATAGATGAAAACAGGGAAGTGAGAGAAAGAGAAGTTGAATGTTAAACAAAAAATACCATCTTCGAGAAAGTATCCTCTAGATCGAGCACCGGTTTGCTACTAGACACAGTGTAATGCCGCCTCTTTTCGCGAGGTATTTGCCTTCGTCTCGGTCCCTCCACCCTCTTCTCCGTCATCTCTTTGATAATCTGTTTGGCAGCCTCGCTCTTGAATACCGGCGACAATTGCGGCGATTCGGACTGGTTTGCGTTCGCCGTCGTCGCGGCGGCGGCCGGTCTCTCATGAATGCCGACGTTAGCCGGCGACGTTAATTCGGGGCTCATGGCACCCGCGAGAGTGCCGATTTTCTCGTATTGCCTGTACGGTCCGAGCGAGTAGTTGTGATAGTGAGGCTGCGCGGCGACCGTCGCCGCTTGCGACGGATAATTCTGGCTCTGGCACGGGCTGTACGACGAGGCGGTGGAGTAGTTGGGCGAGCTCATCGGCACGTGAGAGCTGGACGTAGGGCTATCCGTGTACGGTGATAGAGTGCTATCGGAGCTGCCGTCGTGACTTTCGAACTGCGATGGAGCGTCAAAAAAAAATTGTCAAACGCCGGGATCGAGCGGGATTAACAAAAAATAACGGGCGGGCGAGACGAGCGGCTGGATGCTCGGCATTGCTCGGGGTGTAGAATAAAATCATCGATAAATACTCGCAAAAAAAATACATATATATGCCAACGAACACGGGGAAGTGAGGTTTTGCTGTATCTCTGGGTGCACTGGAACTGCCGCGTTGTTCCTTATCGAAAGTTATTGCGGAACTTACCCTGATCTTATGCCGACGCGCCATCATGCTCTTCAGGGCGTGCATGCTGTCGCTTCGCGGCGGAGGCACCACGGGTCCGTAGGGTATTCCGGAGTGCTGCTTCTGCCCGCCGAAACCACGTGGCAGAGACATGCTTCTTTGGAACTGAACGTCATCCAGTTCGGACAGCTGAACCGTGCTCTGCGCGTGAACGATCGGCGATTCTTCCACCACCCTGCCAAGCTGAGCTTTCTAAATGTTAAAAGATCCGCGTTTAGCACACTGTCTTTTTTGATTTATTTCTGTTCAATTGAGAAGAGATTTGAAAGACCGCATGTAATTGAGGACAGAGCGATCTTACTTCGAATTTTTGGGAGCCACCGAGATCATCGTCGCACAATCTCTTCGCGCCGCCTGGCGCTTGAAGGCCGTTCGTCAGGGGAATTCCGAGATTGCCAGTTCTATCGCCGCGGTCCCTCTGTCGCCTTTCCGATTCGCGTTTCACTATGCGCACCGTCTTAATCTCCTGCTTCTCGCGACTGTGCATTAATCCTGCGAAGGCACGGAGAGAATGAGATTTCCAACGTACGTCAGGCTTAAAATTGTTTCCGCGAACGAGAGCGACTTACCGGCGAATTTGTTATCCTCGTTTTGTCTATAATTATCGTTGAGTAACAATGCTTCCTCGCTCAAGGGGGGCGGCGGCGGTGGGATATATTCCGGAGCAGGGTTCGGTGCGCCATTCAACACGTTTCCGTTATGCTTGCTCGTGTCGGCGACATAATCGCCTTGCGTTAAAAGTACAGATCGATACTTGAATATCAGAATTATCTTATAATCGCGCTAATCGCTATTAATCGCTATTTAGATAAATGAACGTGAATATATCTGTTAATATCAATATGATAGGATAAATTCTCATATAATCCAACAAGAATATTACCTGCTGCTCTCGAATCCGTATTAACGTACAGAGGCGCCACTTGAATCGCGCTACCTTTGCCCTGCATTTGATCCTTTAATAATTGTTGCTTTAATTGGTGCTGTTGAATCTGCTCGCGCAGCTGCGGCGAGAGCGCCGATATGTGATTTTGTGAGGGCTGCACGACAGATTGCTGATTATGTGGGCGATTCAACGGGGATAGGTCCTTGTACTGCGTAGGAGAGCCGTATCGCTGATGAGAGCTGTCGTTTTGCCTGTTCGGAGGTGAGATAGACAGAGACGTGCTCGACGGTGAGTCCAAACCGTGGTCCAGAGTTATTCCGGAATCTAAGTCGGTCTCCAGCCAGGAGTTTTGCGTACGTTTCTTCGAATGATGTACCTGAGGAGCTGAGGGGAAAATTGCATCTTTTAAGCACGTCGCTTTCTTTTCATAAAAAATATACATTGCAATTAGTATTTGATTGGTATCAAATTGGTACTTAATAAATAATTAACTATCAATATAACATACTCCTTTATTTGCAATATATATCTGTGTAAATGTAAGGATAAGCGCTATGCATTTATTATTGATTAAAACAATTTTTTTGGACATCAATTTATTTAGATAAAGTAATAATAAAACTTGATTGATATATTATATTGGTAATGAGACTTTATTACACCATGAATTTTGCAGCCTTTGAATAAGTTTCTAGTCCTTGAGTCAGTCTTGTCTCTCGAGTTTTGAAATTTTCAATGGCGGTCGTGTTTCGACACCTTATATTGTTAGACTCACCGTGCGGTGGCTGCGGGCGAATTTGCTGCACCAAACTGTGAGATTTCTCCGTCAGTTGGCGAACTTGAATGCTCAGTTCCTTCCTCTGTCTCTGCAGATCGCCGACGAGTTGTTGCACTCGTCGTAATTCCGCTTCCAGCGGTGCGGTCGTGCTCGAGGTGTCCCTCGCGATGTTACCGGCGTATCTTCTGGACGCTTGCACCTTTTGCCTCAGCACCACCAAATCTTGCTCCAACCTCGCGTTCTCGGCCACTGTTTCCTCAAGTTTCTGAAAGCACGCGAGAGAGTCGCGCCGGGCTATCAGGGACGAGGACGCGCGACTTTGAACGACAGTTGACCGTCGTGCAACGAGAATGACAAACTAAACGGCGAACGACGGAACTGAAAGGTATAATGTTGTGAATAATGCAATTTACCTGGAAGAATACCGGTTTTACCTGGAAACAGTGAATCGAGACTTTAATTGCGATACGTAATGCGATCTACTCTCGTCATTTAAATTCTCTCTCTCTCTCTCTCTCTCTCTCTCTCTCTCTCTCTCTCGTGCTATTATCTTCTCGTGTTATTATTATCCTCGTAATATCGCAAATTCAGGTTGCAAAGGATAAAGAGAATAACAGAAGACAAACTTAATAAAAGCACGCTAAAACGCGATGAAACGGACGTGCATTTCAATCAAATGTTCGTCAATAAACGAGTAACTCTGTTAAATCGCGTCAAAAAATCTGTTATTAACAGAAACATCAGCAATAATGAAGCCCGCTTGCATATTCAATACGTTTCGCGACGTTAAAAAAACGTACGAAGAATAACGAGCAGCAATTATTCGCATTTTGAAATCCGGATTGACGCCCAGATTACATGTTTTTCTGCCAATCAATTCGCATCGTTCGTAATAATGGATTCGCGGACTCGGGGTCGATCGGGACGCGGGAGGGGGCGGAGAGACGCGTATCAACATTTTCGAAATTATCTACCTTCGAGTTATGAGCGAGCAGTATCCTCACTCGGCTCAGCTCGCGCTCCAATAGGAGTTGCTGCTTCCGATATCGCTCCGCTTCGGCCAAATTGCTTCTGCTACCTTGCAGTTTGTGCCGCAACCCGCCCAAAGCCTTCTCGAGTATTTCCTGCGAGCATTAAATCGACCAGGCGTGTAACGTGATACAGTAGATTTCTATATCTTGGGATTAAAGACAACTGCTTGTCATTTCGCGGTTTATTGTTATAACGTCGTTTTAGTTCCAGGCAAATAACGACATCGGCTCGCCTTTTTAAGCTGTCGATAAATATCGTATCGAAATATCTTCGCGGGATAACGGAACTTTTCAGGCTTGAAGTCAAATTCGATAGAGTATTGCAGAATGCATTTCTCCTAGAAGAAAACTTCCGTACATTCGTCAAACTGTCGGGAGGCCGTTACATCAATTGCATTTCTTGAAATGTACTCGAAATTTTTTTAGTAGTTTAAGAGTTCTCTCCTGAGTTAACCATCACTATGCTGATACCAACCTTGTCCTGTTGGAGACTATGCAGCGTGCCAGATTCCTCCTGGAGCAGTCGATCGAGTTTGTAGAGCTGCTGTACTTTGGCCTGCGACATAGAAAGGATATCGAGTGAACTACGAAACCTTCAAGTTTCGATATTAAAAGGATAAGCTAGCGTTTCGACTGGAGCAGATCTCGGGAAAAGGGAGAGATCCAGAGATCCGCCATCATTAACTCTAAAACAATGTTCCAGAACCCCCATTTTCTCGGCGACTCCCTCTATTTCCACAATTTCTGTCCACAATTGAATTTGTTAAAAATATTCATGTCCATGTTGACCAAAGGGACACTTTTCTTTTGACAATTATATTCGATAGTATTATTATTTCGACAATATTACATTCGAAAATATCCATTAGTGACACATAATTTTTAATTACTGCAACAGTTATTATATTTTCCTATATAGCAATTATTTTAAGCCTCTTTGAAGCCAACGAGATTAATTAGATTAAATTAAATATTACTGAAAAATGAGAGAAAAGGGATATTTTTTTCATTATCTTTCTTATCTTTCTCGTTTTTACTTCTTGTTTGTCGCATGGAAATAAAAATGCATTGGGTTGCACAAAAGTAGATTAATTTTGTTATTCTAATAGAATACGCTTCTTAATTTCGACCGGTGAACGACGACGTATGTAATTGTCAAAATTCCCGAGGACTAAGGATAACAAGAAAGAAACGAGACGTAAGATACTAAATGGATACTGTCCGTAGAGACTTGACTCGTCTGGAAAGTATATCCTTCGGTAAAGTGAGCTCTCCGCGAAAGAATTTACGACAGGTCGTAAGTGTCGTCCGAGTTCGGTCTCTCTTGTGGTTGTGCCTGCGAGGGTAATTCTTAATTTTTGCACGTATCCTTTTTCCGATCGGACCTTTTTACAACCTGTCTACCGCGGCTACCGCTTAGCTTATAGCACGCGGGAGACCGCAGGAATTACTTTCATTGGTCAAGAAGACTTCGGTGTCTGATGCGCTTCACGCACGGAGTATTACATCGCGAAAAGAATGTAATAATAGGAAAAGGTAAGAGACAGAAATTGAAACGAATAAGACGTACTTTACGGGTGATATCTGACGAGATTGAGAAAGCGAAGAATACTTTTTAATAATCGAGACAATCGTTTATAAAATCGCACATTTTTATAATTAACGCATTTTTTTCGAGACGACGTTTCCGACGCTGTAAAAGTAGGAATTACTTGAAAATTGCGTAACCGCAGAAATTTAACGCTAGGCTCTTTCGTGGCACGATAATTAAATGAATCACCTGCAACTGTCCGTGATCGGGACTCAGTCTGTCCCAATCCCTGCGCTCCTCGGCCAACAGTCGTTGCTCCTGCACCCTTTGATTAAATTCCAGACGGTCGCGATGATCCCTCGCGTTCTCGTGCATCAGGTCGTGGCGAGAACCGGAAACATTGCTGGTCCCGTTGGCAGTGTTACGATTATACAAAGAACCCAGCTTCACCATATTGTCCACGAGGTTCACGAGAGGCTTGCTCTTCTCGTACTTTTGGGAGGAAAAACAGATGCAATTTAAACTTGGAGCACTATTTATACAAATGTGTATTCACACTTAAAAAGATAGTATTAATTACATCAATATTTTAACTCTATATTGCTAAACGTCACCGAGAATCGAAGAATCAAAGCTCTCGGCTACATTTTTAAAAGTCCAAGAAAATTATAATCTTGATTCATTTTTTTAACTTTCATTTTCAGCATTAATTTTTCTCGCATTTTCAAAGGGTAGATTAAGTTATCATCGCTCTCTTTTTCTCTCTTTTAAGCTATGTACTAATTACCAAACCCATCGTTTCATATCTATGTGAATAATTTGAGGCAGATACCTCCGCTAGGCGCGCACTTCGCGTAATAAACGTGTCTCACCTGCTTCTCGAGATCCATCAGGTGCCTCTTGAGTTCCTCGAGTTTTTGAAGATTCTCTAGCCGTCTCGGCGTGTCGAGATCCGCCAGTCTAGCCTGCGGGTGCAAACAAAATATACGAAACGTTTATCGCGCTGCGATCAGGAGTCCCTTTCTCCCTGCTCTCCGTGTGCCGATTTAACGAAAACAAACAACATTCGCGTTTTCGCGCGTTTAAGCGACACTCGTTAAGCGATACTCCGTGACACACAAGCCGGACAATAATGCAACGGACACATATTTGCGTAGAAAGGCGACCCTAAGTTCGACTCGACTTTCTCTCCTCGAATCTCGCACGTCGCGAGATCGCAGGTGTATATTCATCTACGTCCCACATTTGACGCTGAACGTAGCTGTCTGATAACGTTTTCGAGGATCGTGTTCTTTTAGATGAGACTCCGACTCGGCGTTAAATATAGGACGTGAAAGAACCAGCGTGTCGCGCTTGTCTAGCGGTCAACTACACTTTGCGGATCGCGAAGTCCGTAAAGCGCAATTGAATCAATCCGTCATTTGCACGCGAGCGTTACGTCACGTCGTCAACGATGAGAGAAACGAGACGTCGATCGCTCATACTGTATCATCGTCACGTGGATTCACAATCTGCGTGCATCTACATTCTACAACAACATCGATCTATCCTAACACATCCTGAAAGATCTCGTCAAACTGCACGGTCGTCTGTCAAAGCGAATTATCTCTCTCTCTTCCTCTCTTTCTCTCTAACATCAAAGCGATCGTTAAAAGCGGCGCTCCTCGAGGGGCGCCTACGACATATCCCCGACCTCCAGACGGCTCCGGTTTTGCGGCCCCTAACGGGCTCCACACGGCCCACTGCCAACCGTCACCGTCACCGTCATCGTCAGTGAATCATCTAATTACTGTGAAAATTTCGTGAGATCGCGTGTGCAAGCACTCTTCGGACCTGCGCCTCGATCTCCATGTGGCATGTCTCCATCGCCTTGAGGACCGTCGCGTTCTGCCGTCGCAGCTGGATCAGCAGCAGCACCAGTTCCTCGTGGGTCCTGCCGAGGAGCTCGCCGGCGGAAACGCGCACCAGCCCGGACGCGCCAGCCTGCGCCACCAGCCTGCCGCCGGCATCCGCTCTCAGGGAGCTGACGTTACTCTGTCGAGGCATGCAATCGTCTGTTAGCCACACACACGCAAACAACGCGGGATAATCGAGCTGTGACACACGGGATTGTTACGTTACGGGGCCGTGAGGATTACTCGAGGGAGATATCGCGCGAGTTTTCGCCCGAGACGGAGAAATGAGAGGACGAGGTTCTTATTAGAGAAAGCTATAAAAGCGACGGATTAATCTCGCAATTATACACGGAGCGCACCGAGCATGTGTACGTGGATTTGCAGTGATTGGCATGGGAGAGAAGAAAACATTATCATCGACAGCACGAATTAAATTATCAACATTTCGCAGCTGCGTTAATTAACACCTGCCTGCAGCGGTAGAATGTTATAGCTATTATCTCGAATCATTCGATTCAATGAGATCTTTCAGAATATGCGACAACTCTTGCTTTACCATTGACATATTTTCTTCCTTTTACATATATCTTTCCTTGCCTGTATGTAGACCAATGTACTGTCACGACAATATAATGAAAATGTGTGTACGAATATCTAGTTTCGCGGGCCATATAACTGATAGTGGAAACTAGCCGGAAACAGATTCCACGTGAATTGCGAGAAATATAGAGAATGCGGCGAGCCGCATTGGCCCGAATTAGGTGGCCCGTTTAGCCCGAATCGAAATTTCAGCCGGCGGTTTTACGTCAGTTGTGCCTGCGAGATTGTACGCGAACTTTTTAACTGCTGGAATTTCTCGGCGAGAGAGCCTAGGCGGGCGCGCAGAACGGGGATTACCGCTTAGCCGATCTCTCCCCCTCCGTCTGCCATTTTGCATTCGTCACCGCCGTGTTCCAAAACCGCTACGTTTTAGTGGCTTTTACGGTTGGATTTGTGGTAGCTCGGGAGGCGAAGCGGAGAGACGGATACACCCGACCTCGTGTAATACGACGGAAGGCAACGGGACGTAAAATGAAAACGCGATACAAACTACAAACAATTGATGAAATAACAACAGTTATCGAGGAGTAATTTGTTTAATATTTGCGCTGCAAATGGCAAATTGTAAATAAATAATAATAAGTGACACGCTATCAATTTACGAGCAACTGCGTTGCTCATTCAGCTGAGTATTTACCCGCATTTACGTCAAACAACGTGTTAGTGTAACGATATTATTTCGTTAGCGAAAGAGAATCCATTATTTCAGATCGCGTAAAAATATTCTTTTAGCTTCAATTTGCATTGTTTGCATTGTTTGGACGAAACTGTCGTCGCGTATAAGAATCCGCGATTGAATATTTATTTCTGACCCCTCTTTCTCTTTTACAACTGTCGATTTTTAAAAATAACTGTATAGTTCAGACGGCCGGTGTTTATCCGTAACGTTCTCGTAGTAATTTTTCGTAGTAAGCTTCGAGCAAATTGGCCGAATGGTCGTATTTCTACGTGTGCGCCATCGCAAGAATTTCTAAAGGTCGTAGAAAAGCGAAGGAAACGGAGGGCTTGCCACCGTAGTTTTCTATTACTTTCCAATTTTCTAATACCGAGGCACTCTTTGCCGGGAGACAAGCCAGAGGCGGCGTACAAATTCTCATAGACATATCGACACGGACGAGCGCAAACAGATACAGGTCACGCCGTGGTTCGATGCACGTAGCGTTGCGGCGAAGAAACGGCCGGATTCCGTCCGGCGAACGGTGTACGAATGAAATTCGAGGCAATCACCATTGGATCGTGGCTTTCTTCCGTGCAAACGCCTTCTTTATTTTAACAGGCAGGTCCCAAAAGATAGCTCCCGTACGCTTCTCGCATTCCGCCGGAATCCTCGCCGATCGTGGATATCTCTGCGCCGAGGTCGCGCAATCTGTATTCGCGGGGTACGCGCGCCGAAGCGAGATCGAGCGGGCATTTCCTCGCGAGGAATGGTCGCTCGGCGAATCTTGAATTCTTCGCTATACGTCGAAGTACGTTAACATGACTGCGCGAAGTAGGTATACGACGAAGCGCATTGCGAAAAGGAAAGGCACGCTCGCGCTTGCTCATCGCATCGCCAAGGACAATTCCTCGTTAAACAAGCCAGCGCCGAGTTTTTGCAGAGAGCCAGGGAGTTTTCAATTTGCCGCATTCTGTCGCGACTTAACACCGGCCGATTTTTATTGTCTCTCTTTCACGTGTAATTATCAATCGCGGTGTTAATAGGTATTCCTTCTTTCATAGTGTCGACATGAAAGCATCCATTTCACTCCCTCGAAAGTGCGTACGAACAAACAAAGCGTAGTGTTCTTCAAGTTCATACAGAGAGATCCGTGTTCTCGGAGTCATCTGCTAAATATATCTTTAGAATGTTTAATAAAAAGTCTCTGAAGGTCACTTTTGATTCTTCCTAATTTCGAATCTTCAACTCCAAACGAATGTATCGAACGGTTACTTGATCGCACTCCAGAGATATTAGGAACCTGTTGGCATCTCGGGTTCTCCATTTAACACGCGTTACCTGTTTAAGCCCGTGGAAGCTCCTGCGTCTTTTTCGCGGATTGGCCAGGCGAAGGGATGCTCCAGCTCGCAGAAAATGAGGAAGTTTCCACCGCGAATCTCGTGCGTCGGGTCGACGAACAGGACGCGATATGGCGCGCGTCGAGCGACGCTTCGGCGGGCGGACTGGCGTCATGCCCGGTCGGATCGGCTAGCTTGTTCGCCGACCGACCGACCGGCCGGCTGCATAGTGTGCATCGCCGCCTTGCCTGGCTCGCCCGGTGCCCGGCGTTTTGTACCTTTTGCCCCCGAAGGGCCCCGGTCGTCCCTCGACTGCACGCGGGTATGCTCGCCGACAAAAGTTCGGCGCTGCTTCGTCTTCCTCTCGCTTCTGGCTCGTCGCGACTCACTCATTTCGTGGATGTTTCGCTGTCGACTTCCAAGTATTAGAACGCGGATCACACGAACGAGATCCACGCACGGTAACGGACATCTCGCGTGTTCTTCTTGCGGGGAATACTCGCGGTCAAACGTGTTTCTAAGAGGTGTCGGTTTACGCGGGAAGATGATTCGCGGTTTAACGTTATCGTGATAGTTCGATCGGTGAAGGGGAAGAAATAATATTTCGCGACTTTTGTTTCTGTAATATGATCGCCAGTGGTCGACGGTAAATTAAAATCCGAGACGCAAATTGAATTTCCGAAAGAATGCTATTTTTTCATTATATCCAAGCTGCTGCTGAAGGTGGGAAGATGAGAAATTAGATATTCGTGCAAAGACGGAAATTTAAGATTTTAACGACCTATTTCGCTCAGCTTCCGATGCGTCTGTATTGTACGCGACCTCTCCACAAATTCTGACGGCATTTCACGAATTCTGCATTGCCTCTGACATATCATGTCAGAGTTATTCCCTTATACGATAAGATTCGTCGTAAGGGGCTCGACGAATTTGTGTGGAAGGATGAATGCCGTGCCGTCATGCGCAGGCGGCGAGATCCATTGTGCACGAAGCTTAAGACCCGTCTGCAGTTCCTTGGCACGGTGCCCTTGCTGACCGGCGCTGACCGTATGCAGGATCGACCCTGGACCCCATGCCTCTCGGTTGTCTTTTTCTCCGCCGCTTCTCCCTCGCTCCTTTCGCCTCTCCTTTCCCATTCTTTCCCTCCGGTTCCACTCTCCCCCTTTCGTCCTGGTCCTCTTGCCGCCCTTCACCGCTCCATTGTAATGGCGCCAGGACGACGACACTCGGGTCGTTACTTTCTTGCCTCCTCGCGTACCGCGCGCTCGAGATAAGCTCGCGTTAAGAAAACGACGGGCCCCTCATCCGAATACGCCGTTCGCCGGGGCGAAAGATCCGTCGAATCAGAGTATTCGCTGTTACCGGGAGAGGCCGCGAAATTGTGCCCGAAGAATGCCGTCTAACAGGATTATTTGTAGCGAAAACTTTGTAAACTCCTCGAGCCGCGTTTAGAATTTTACGACGCTTGCATACTGAAGAAGCGACTTGAAAAAATCAAAGGTAGAGGAGGTACGCTCTCGTATACCTACAACTCCATTAGATTCTTCGCTATTTCAATGTGACCACGTGGTTGTAAAAGTTTTCCGCTCGGTTCTCGATACTCTTCATTTGTCCCATTCATTTTTGATCGCAGGATCATGACCTACTACGCGTAATAACGGCGACGATGACCTATTTCGTATTCGCGGATCAATGTGATTGTCCGATCCATAAATTATGAGACTCATCGACAAAAACTTCATCAGAATTGTTTCCGCTTTGTAAAGTCGAAAGCGTTGATAAAAATGATCCGCCTCGCGTTTATTGCGCGCGATATACATCGTATATCGCATAGTATCAATTCCGTTCGCATCGCGATGCGAACCGTGTGTGTAATGTTCGAAGGTGTTAGGTCTCTCGAGGCAACATTTTAATTAATTGAGCTAATGGAATTTACATGCTGCGATGATGATATGCAGGCTACATCGCGTCAATAAAACGGACAACGTGTACGTTTGCGTGGACAAAGACAAAGAGACAGTTATAGATAAAGCAGCAAAACGACAGACCGTCGATCGTGCAACATCCGCGGGAGAATCTCGCCATTTCGCGTCTGCGGCGTCTGGTAATGCGATCCGCGGCGCGATAACTCGATCCGCCGTATTGTAAATCGAGGATTTCCAAAGCTCCTCGCCTTTTTATACGGACGATAAACTCGCGTCGTGAACACGCTACCGTGCGACGCGTATACGTAATTTATTTTTACGAGTCGAAAGATTAGTCGAAAGAGAGTAAGCCGTACGCTCGTAAACAAACCGCAAGCAATTTGCGAGAATGTAAAGACCTCACCCGCGGAACCGAACCGTAACGCCGTCGGATATGTCAGCGATCGGTGGGACTACGTGACGATACAGGTGACACTTTTACGAAGCTTCGCGAGCTCGCATTCGCAATCGTCCTCCGGCCATAAATTTCCCGTTTGCGGTGACCGGCCACCGCGACGACGCGACGCGACGCGACGCGACGGCGGTTAATTCACGCGCGCGCGACCGTTGCACGATCGATGCCGCGAATGGACGCGCGAATTTCCTCTCTCCATCCATCATGCTCTGCCATGCCAATCGGGATCGACGGGACGCTCTTTCGCGTCGAGACGTTAAAGGCGACTCGCGTTTCGCTCACCCTTTTGTGCAGCAGCTCGCTGCAGTCCGCGCGCGATCGCTGTTGCTGCTGTCGCTGACCCGTCATCGTCGTCGTGCCCCCGCCGCGGTCGACCTCCCTGCCGATCGGGCTGATCATTTTTCTCTCACCTGCGAACAGAAAGGAAGAGATAAGTTACGCGAGAGAAAGCCGCGAGAGGAAGCGGAAAGCCCGCTGGAAAAAGGAAGTCGCGTATTTCTGAGCGTGTCGTAACGAGGCCGGAACTATCGGAATCGACTGATATTCCCGAAGATTTTTTTTCTTTGTTCCTCCTCCCGCTGTTTCGCTCGCGGGCTCAGACTCTCGGCGGAGTAGCGAAAAAAATTGTAATAACGAGCGAGCAGATTGACTTTCTCCTTAATCACGTGAATGGCAGTCGTTTGTATTTTCGCCTCAAAGCGCCGGAATTGTCGGAGCTACTTCCTTTCGTTTATAATATTACATCCGTTGTACGGGATTTCGCAGGCATTATCGTTTTTCAGACACGGATACCCGCTGAATTTCTTTGAAGAACTTTAGAAGAGTGTTTTCTTAGCAAGACTTTAATGAGATGAGCTAACGATTTTTTAATATTATATTTCGGCTTTAAATCGGATTAAATTATAAATTAATTTTTTGTTTAATCATAAATTCGATTTCGCTCACTTTTATTTTTAACATCCTCGAAAGATGTATCGGGAGATATTGAGATATTAGCATATTTGTTCAGACTCCGCTATCTGCGGCTGAACGATAATGGATCTGGGACGTCCTGCATAGGATATTCAAATGCCTACAGAAATGTTCCGCAGCTGCGACCGTTAGACGCGTCGTAAAATGGAGAAGCACTTCCGTCTAACGCAGAAAATTGCGCAGCTATTGTACCTATACAGATGCAATCCGATTGCACGAAGAAAATTCTTGGTGGACCGTGGTATTTAGATTGCGGTGCTTCCGCCATTCTTTCTGGAAGACGACATTTGCCAAGAAATATCCTCCGCATTCGTGCCACCAAAGAAACCACAACGTTCTTCCAATTTTCTCAGCATCACAATCATATTCGATTCTCCAAACACATCGCGGTTAAGGGAAAGAAAGAGAATTGGCTAAACTCGTGCCGTTAACTCACCTTCGAGATGCTCGTCATTACAAATTTACGATCTTTTTGATTCAAGAAGGAATAACGACGCTGTGTAATTATGATTTCTTTCTCATTAAAGCCCGGCCGCGTAATGCTCGCGCGCGGTGATATTGTGCAACCTCAATCCTCGGTAGTTGAATTACCCGAAGCCTGATGATATCGATCATGCGTGCCTTTGCGTATTTAGGCGGGGCGTACGGATTTATGCACACGGGATTTCCATTATTCCGCGTTGTGCATTAGACGGGCGGGCACACACAAGCCCTTACACCGGGACACCACCGCCACGGATCCTCGGATAATTAACCCCGAACGCCCGCTGAAATTCTCGACCTAAATTTATGTGCTTTTCAGACGGTTCGGCAATCTCGCGATTCAGAGCAGACGTTAAATCGCCGCTTAATCTCACGGGTATTAATCGCTCATTCGCCGAGAGAGCGTGGTTCATCACTTGTAAGTTTCGCGCGAACCAAATGTTCCGGACGTGCTGAGTTAGGCCAGCTTTGAATATCAGAGGCAGAGATTTGCCGTATATAGTGATATATTGAACATATAATATAATATGAATATATTATATATTTCGTAATACTGAGGCAAAAGAGAATTATTCGTTGTGTTGTGCTCATTTTGTGTGTATTGCTGAATAGAATGCTATCTTTTCTCAAGCAATTGCGAAAAGACTTTTGCAATGATTGTATCGTTCTTCCGTTGCGTGCCGTAAATTTCTGTTACAGAATTAAGATAACTGTTACATGAGAAGTCTTACGTTATGGAAATTTGTCGCGAATAACTTTGAAAAAATCCGATTAATTAGCGCGCTTAACGAGCTATTAATTCCGAATAGCGCAATATACGCTGAACGTTGAAGGATCATTTTATAAACCTTTTATAAACGTGGGCGTTGTATGCCTTTGACATTGTCTTCGTCAGCGTTATTAATTAGCGTTTACTTGTGTGCTTTGTACAGGAGTAGGAGGAAAGTCGATATCGGGCGCTCTAACTCGCTCGGAGACGTTATTACGACAATCCGGTCGACGTCGTAACTCTTTTTCCTAACCGGCAAACTTGGCCGCGTCGCGATAGCGATTCGTATTACGACCAACAATATATTAATTGCGCCTTAACCAACTTCGCGTTCGAGGCAAAAGTTCGAGTTCTTTCATAAAGCCGGATTCTCCGGGGTATTCGTCGGCGATTAATCGCCTCGCCGCTGCCTGGGGTCCACGGGGTCGGCTCATCGAAAAGTTTCCGTGGAAACCGCGCGGGGAAAGAGTATCGGGCAGATCGATAAATTATAGACACAAAGGAAAACTTACTTGGACTGTGCACGCGTATCTCGCTGTCGCTGGGACTGGAGACACGGTGGTCGTTTAACGAAGCGACCCGCAAGTGTCCGATCGGGCTGATCAATCGCTGAGTGGAATGACCGCCCGGCGATGCTAACCTCAGGTCCCTCATGTCGTTACCGGTAACCCTGAAATTTGACGAGCAGGTCAGTGGGCCGATTCGTCGAAGGCCGCGCGCTTGAAACGACGCCGTAAAGTGATGTAACGCGGAAAGAAGCTGTGAGAGAGGGAGCAAAATTAACTCGCTGAACGATTCGAAAGGAAATGCGATGCTCCGTGGACAGTGGACAGTGGACGTCGACAATTATTATTTTGCATAACGCTGTTAATCTACGGCTATTAAATATGTCAAATAAATATTGACAATTTTCGAATCGACATTTCGCAATTTTCATTCGATACCACGGCATTATCTTCTCACCCGCAGTTTATAGCGACAGGAGCTTTGCCCGATTAATCATTGGTGGGAAAATCGATATTTAACGTCCGAGACAAATAAACGTGGCTACGCGATACAGCAGAAATTAGATTCGCCGTGAAGGTAAACCGCGACGCGAATATACGTACGAGAAAATTGTATTATCAAGGTGACGCGGTTTAGCTCACGCCTGGCAATAAATAGAGCTCGGCGAGCTTGAGAGCGGCTCTCACGTCGATTATGACATCGCGACGCCCTTCGGTCTAATTAGTGACGTCTAGCTGGCTAGCCTCTCCGCGTAATGAAAATTTAACGACGAAATTACATTACGCGCTATTTGCGCGCTCTTGAAATCGGTTAAAAAAATTATTGCGTTCCTTAGATAAAAAAAAAAGGTTTTTCCAGCTAATTGCTAATTGTAAAAAGATTTTTAAGAGGATGTAATTGTATAATTTCATCGAGAAGCTAAATTAATTACTGCAATTGCGTCACCGCGTAATCCTCGCGTTATGAGTTGTCAAGAACACGCAGGAAATTTGATCGGTCGTACATTTCGCGTCAAACTAACAACGTTGTTGTTGTTGTTTGCGCGAGCAGACGGGCGAGTAATTAAACAGCGACTTAAATGAACGAACCTACGCGCATGTAAGGAGTTACGTACATAACGAGTTATTTACGGACTAAATCGGGCGATAGCTAACCGCTCTGTGTTTGGGTGGAAACGCGCGCTACTCTGCCTTTTATGGCGATTAATTTATCCTCTTCTCCCTGCATGCTGTTTCGACATACCAGTCGAATGATTTTGACACGGTTTGCCATAAAAGCGGTCGAACGAGGCTGGAGTGCTTCTGGCTGTGTCTCTAACGTTATAATTCGTTCTAATACTTGTCTCGAGTCTCGAATTTGATCTTTTCAGACGCGATACTCGAAGGTACGGACATTTGGCCGCTTGCGGCATTTCTACTAGTCACCACCTCAAAGTAACTAAACAGTCGGGCAACTCTCACGAACCGGAATTAGACGGCGGGGTTGCGGCCGCGCGAGTACGCGTTCGCTAATAAGTTTCCCTATTACGGGGTGCGATAGGGGCGGCGGTTTAATTACAGCGCGACGAAACTTCGTTATACAAATACCTGGGAGGGTCGGCTTTGCGTCTACTTACATGCCGGGGCATTTGCCGATGTCGCCGTTGCTCGCGGCCCTCAGCATCTGGGCGGTGGACTCGTTCTCCAGCTGCCTCATAGGCGGTTGCTGCTGCTGCTGCTGCTGCGGAGTCGAGTGATGGAGCGGAAGCGGTTGCTGCCGATGGCTGCCGCCGGTACTGTTTCTCGGTAGCGGAAGAGTGGACACCGCCGTCGGCGGTTGAGTCAGCGTTCTCTGAGGCAGATGAGATGTGCTGACGGCCCTGGGTGGAAGCGGGTCTCTGCCTATCACGGACCCCGAGCCGGACGCTGCGATAAAGAAATGTGCAAGCTCGTAAAAATTCTATCATATGATTATGTATACGTTTAAAGCAACCTTACGTTTACGGCACGCGAATTAGTCTCGAAGCAGGATCTCATACGGGACGTTACGCTAATTGAGCCTTGCGTGTACACGGTGAAATCTCACAAGCGTTCTCGGATTGCGAGGGATCGGTATCGGGGCTGTTCAGGAAACGTCTGTCTCGCTTGAATGGGAAAGATGGCAGAAATATGTGAGAAACTAGTATGGATATTGGATTGAGTAATACTCTATCGTAGATCGCTCGCCCTCGGCGAACAATCAGTCAGCCGTTGCCAGTCATAAGTGAAAAATGTGTATGATTCCTTAAAATTTTATAACTGATTACATAAATCAGATCGAATTGAATATCCATGATAATATGTACATTAATAAAAATATTCGACTAGGTCTGAGAGATTCAGTATGACCGTATGTAGTCCGCGTATATGAAAATGAATCGTATAATTCCAGTTAATATTGATACTCATGCGAGACTCACTTAAAAGTTTCACAACTTCAGGATTACATATTTCATGGTTACAAATTTTATCTAGAAGCTTGGCAGTTTCAAAATTAAATATTTCCTCATTCTAGACTAAAGAAAATTATAAGAAAATAAATAAAATATGCGAGAGATCCTGATGTAAGCCCAAACTTCGACGATCGAGAATCTCACGCTAGCGAGTCCTCTGGCCGGATGCGTGCAGTGAACACGGTAATGGTATAGGATAGAATTGGCAGACACACAGGACGAGAGACAGAACGGAAACGTGTGACGCTCGGCATGACGGGGGCGGTAGACCATTTGCGTTTGAGAACGGACCGACGAGACAGATGAGGGAGAGGAAAGGACAATTTATCGGGCGCAATTAAGTCAACCTCCGGAACCAGGCCAGCGCGCGTTCGGTTACGTAAGGCCCCGGATTGCGCTCTGAGGGGACCGGCTCATGGCGACGACCGGCTACGCATCGTACGCAATCGCGATTCCTATTTTTTTTTTCCCTCCCGCATTCGTAACTCGGCTCGCGAGTTGCCGAGAGTCGGTCTAACGTGCGAACAGGTTTCCCAGGTGATAGAAAGAGTGGAATGAAAGTCGATTGTCCGTCGCTGGGAAAATCAGTAGCGATCACCCGGAATTCGATCGATGCGGAATGCGTCGGGAATCCGATGCGTTGGCGAATCATCGCGGCCTCGCTCGTCGAGAGGACCAGAGGCGACTCGACGGACAATGAACGCGCGCGAGGGAACGAATCGCGCGTATCCGCGCCAGGCCATCCGCGCTGCTACACGCACGTTTGGCATTTGCCCGACGACCGAAACGGCGGAATATCTGTCGTGCGGCGATTGTTCACGCTTTAAACTGGCGTTCACGCTCAGACTGACGCGGGGAATGCAAACCGACCCGGCGCGATGCCATATGGGCGCAGCAGGAAACTCCTCTCGCGCTTCACGCATAATAGGCGGTATTCAATCTGCGGAATGTATGGGGCCGATAGCGCGCTACTCCCCGTATATATGGTGATAAAGACATCGCGCGCGATTTGAAATTCCGTTCTCCAGTCACGATCGCGCCATATTTGCAGATTGATATAGCCGAGGTTTCTCTGTTTGTCGATGCGGCTCGTAAACTCATTCGCGTGGAAGCGGGAATATATGAGGAGATTCGAGATTACGCTGCTATCCTTAAACACCTGTGCGTCGCATACGAGTTTTCGTTGAACCACAGATGGCTTCTTTTATTTATGCTCCTTACGTCACAAGTAGATGTTATAACGTAGCGAGGCACGTTTATGAAGTTGGTCTATCTTAACTTGTCATAGAATGTCCAGGCTACGCAATTGAGAAATTCACGAGCTAAAATGAGGATCTTATTATTCATAGAGTGAGATATAGTAACTTCACCAGCGGGAATAACTTTATGCCGAGACTGATATAAAAGATTTCAGAAGAGAGAGTGCTTCTGACGTATTTTCTCGTGTGCAAAAATAATCGGCGAGCGAACGAAAAGCCGCGTACTTTGGAAAGACTATTTTCGTACGATTTCTATAATCCGGAAGCTTGTTTCTCCGCTCCAACTTATCTCTAATGCAATTCTATTTTGTTTTGGATCAATAATCGGTTCACCTACTTCGCATTTTCTGCCAAAAAAATTATATGGGTGAATATATGTACATCGATTCTTTTTATACCGCGAGTATAACTCAAAAGAATGTATTTCTGACGTATTTTCCACCGTACCGTGCAACATCTTTCACCTTCATAAGCCGCGGTGATCGGACGGTACGAGGTTTACGCGCGGAGAGTTGTTTAACCTGGCCTGTACAACGAAAAACTCGAACGTGCGAACTACGAGCGATTATATCGACTGACTGACCGTGGACAATGTGACTGCGCGTACTTGGTGGAATGCGTGACGATGCATCCGGGATGCCGGCGATTTGCGCGGATTCATCGTTATGTGGCGAATGGACACGCGAGCGGGATGACTCCGCGACGTTTCGTATCGATAACCAGTGCGTCGCCCGATTGGATTAAATCGAGATCGACTTCCTGAGCGACGTCGCGTTCCCTTTGCGCAATCGTAATCGCGTCTCCCGTTTCTTGGCCTTCGCGACCGGAATGCGGAATGGATGGTCGGCATTGTCAACGATTCGAAAAATACACGTGCGTCAAAGGACGTCGCGATAAATTTATTTGGTTTTCAACCAATAAATTCTTGTCACAAGATAGAGATCGTAAATAAATCAACGAGTTGCGATTGAAAACTATATCAATATCTGCAACGAATACTCCACATCTCTTCACTCTGCTGGAATATTACATATTGGATCTATTATACTTCTTTCTTTAGACCTTTAAGGTTTATTATGACCAAATTATTTATACACGCAAGTAAACATAAGAATAATTTATGTACTGCGCGTTCATATAATTCGTATTTTCATAATACTTGTAGCTATTTAAAGCTAGTCAAATTGGTTCAATTATTCTTGCTATTTTAATGTTAAAAATCGAGGATTTTTTTTTTTTAACAAAATCGGCAATAAAAAGGGCAACCGTTTTAATTTTTTAGATTGTCTCAATGTACTTGATGAGCATTCTATTCGCAAGGTCGAAAGATGTGTGGAAAAGTGTTATATTTAGACTATTTAGAGCATCGCCGAGTAAACTTTTTAGCTTCTTTATTACGTACAATAACAGTCGTTCATCTCCTCTTTTATTCCACAATATAATTGCCACGCATTGATCCAATGAAACGCATTCGGCCTGAATTGTATCGCTGTCCTCAATGCAATGCGAGTTACGATAGCTATACGGAATATTCAATGCACACAGAACGTCGAAAATACGCAGATAATCGAGAAAACGAGAGAAATAATTTAATAGACACTCGGCCGATCGATCGGCGATTGTATCCGCACTAATATTCCACCTCTCCCGAGCGTGGTTAAAGCGTGTAGAGCGTAGAGAGAGAGCCGGTGTAATAATAATTTAAACGTATGTGTCCGTCGACCCATTGCGAAAGTCGCGCTGGAAACGTTAGACCGTGTAACAGATCGGGGCGACGTTACCCAATTTCGTTGTTTTAGAACCGGACCTCGTTTCGCGAGCATTACAAAATCTGCGACGCGAGAAATTTCGCGCGAGTTTCATGCTGGTTTAATTAAAATGCGGAATTTCGCAGGGAGGTCGCGTCGCGTCGCGCCGATCTGCGCGCGGCGCACGGCGCGCAGATGGAAACGAAATAAATCATCTGGAGTTTGGAAATATAACGGAGTTAAAAAAAATTCCAAGCGTCGATTTGATCGCGCCCGTGCCTGCACGTGCGCGCGTAAATATAGGTGTGCCACTTGGCACCGCGCGCAGAAAAGATCAAGGTGCACAAACGAGCGCCGTTATCCGCGCGTATACGGGGTGTCCGCGAATTTCATGGCGTTTCGAATCGGCGACGGCTGTGACGAACTTCTCGTCTTGTTACGAGAAACGCCGTTTCCGTAATATGGCTGTATTGCGCGATTCGTATACGTACGTATACGTACTTACAAGACGATCTCGCGAAGCGTTTCGAATTCGGAGAAGGTCTGAGCTGGAAATTACGCTTTCACGGTAGAAAGGGGGGAAAGATGAGAGGGAGGATGGTCTATGGAATTTCCGACTGTGCAGAATGCACGGGGATTAAAGCGGGGGTTGTTCACCTCGAATACCCTAAAAGACGAGGGGGTTGGGGAGCTTTCCATGGGGATTTAACGGCTGGCGTCGCGACGCCGGAAGAGGCGTCAAAGGGTCGTTGGAACGACGACGAGCGTCGGCTCCGAAAGGGAGCGAATATCGTTTTCCCGGATCAGAATTCGGCATTGAATCGCTCGGGGGCGGGGGGGAATTATGGGAAAAGGGCGGTTCACGTTCGTTCGAGAGCGGTTAATGAAATTCGCGAAAGCTCGCACCGAGTTGGGGCAGGAGACACTCACGGTGGGAGCACATAATCCAACTCGACTAATTTTTACGGAGTATTCCACAAGACCATTTTCGACCTCGTGTTACTTCTGAATGCCGTATTTGTCAGCTTTCAACTTTTGCTTATCTCAACATCAGATGTCTCGATGAAACATACTGACATTCCACTTAATTGTCTCAATTATCGAATAACAGACTACGTTTTGACTGAATTTCTCATTTCGATGATTACCCATAGTCCGTAGAGTTAACACTAGAACAACCAACGTCATTTGTACAATGATAAAAAAATATGACTGATGGAAAAATAAATTGGCATATGAAATAATTTTTTTATTTCGACAGAAGTCAATATAAATTCCAACAAAAGCACCTTAATAATTTCCGTAATTTAAAAGGAATTTGAAATCCGTCATTTCGACGGGGTTTGTTGCAAAATGGTACTGCCCGTTGAAACCGACTCTCGCGTGGGCGTTTCTTTTTTCCTGTCACGCATGTTGAATCGGCAAAGGTAGACGAACGAGCGCGCGCGAACCGGGAAGGACGCGCACGGTAGGCAAACAGAAATAGATCGTGGCACTTTGAACACGACGGCGACGGCGGTGGCGGGAACCGTACTCCCACGGTCATTTGTATCGTCCTCGACCTGTTGCTGTTACGGTCCGGACAAGGGTGTTGATTTTCCTTTTTCCCCATCGTACACGCCGGACCGCCTCTGCCTCCGTGCGTTCCGTTTTCCCGCCATTATTACGAGCGGGGTGGGAAAGGGAAGGCAAAGAAAACGCCGGCGCCGCGGCGGTGGGTTTGCGTTCGGGTGTAATAAATATTTTACACCCCCCACGGCATTCCTCGAGCACTTGTTTTCTCGCGGTGCTTTATCGTATCCTCGCCGCGAGATAAAATAGGATCACGCCGCCGTACGTCCCGCTTAACACATCGCCGTAAAACAATGACGACTAATCCGAAGACGAAAAGGACCAGTGAGACTCATGAGATAATTCACGTGAGGGCCTCGCAGTAATGCCACATATCTGTATTTATTTATCTAAGCAATCTCGATTTTCAAACAATTAGAAATGAATGAAGTTATAAGGGTAACAAGGGCGAAAGTAAAATTGTGCGAGGGAATATACTTTAATAGCGTTGGCAATCACGTCATGTTTTGTAGTAGCCTACTTGTCATATTTATTCCAAGCGACCAGGCCTGTTTTTGTTTCAAACTTGCGAGACACCTCTTGGCAAATACACCTAAAAACTAGAATAGCCAACGTTATTTTACGACTTGAAAATAATAAAAAAAAGCTTTTATATAACTCTAACTCTGTGATTCTCAAGATTCTCTTAATTTCTCTACTTCCCGGGATATTAACATACTTTATAACGACTTTATAACGATTATCGCTTAATCACGAAACTTAGTTAAATCATAACTTTACGTTATCCGTTATACGGTTCCTCCGATAGGAAGCGAAGGAGTAACTCCTCATTCCTTGAATAATTCACGTACTATGTACGTCCTCGTACTTAATGCGGGGAAAGAGATACGCGTACAACCGCAAGTATAAGTTGCCCCTCGGCGATGAAATCATTGTTTCTTATATAGAAGAGCAATTTGGTAAAACGACTAATCGCATTGCTGATCTGCGAAACTACTGGAGCAAACTTCGGTCCGCCGCAATGTATTTCCCGTGCGGATTAATCTCCCGCGTTTGAACATCTCTCTCTCTCCCTCCCCCTGTCCCTTTCCAAGATCGCGCAATGGTCTGCCGCAATCTTGCCGCTATGATTATGGTAGCAAGTAGCCACTATGGCACCGACACCGACACGAGTGTCGACTCGACGCTCCAAGTAACGGGATCTGTAGTGATCAAGTAGGTCAGGCGACTCGGTATCGTCGCTTTGTCTCATCGACCGTTGTACTTCAAGGTCCGGTTTTACCTTCCAATCACGATGTTCAAGACGACGTCGTGATCCCTGAGCGCGAAACGTGTATACGCGAGCTAACTAGGAATCCACTTTATTAGCAATACGAGCGGGGAATTCTTTTTGTACGCCGACGGAAACGGTAATGATACGAGGGGATTTAACGGTGGATGGCGTGAATGTTCTGAATGGCTAACGAACACGTTGAACCGGTGGACGATACGGCGACCGAGTCGTAATACCGGCGATATCACTTGAATAAATAAAATAATCGCACAGTGAAAGTTAATATCGGACGGATTTTTATTAAACATTTCTCTTAATGCGCGAATCTAAATCGAAGTGTCTACGGAATATCGGAATTTAAACTCCAATATATCAAGAATTAATGGATGCGATGAAGAAATTAACGCGCTACATCATCATTTCGTCGACTTGCGCATAAATGTTGATTGCGAATCGACACGCGAGTAGAAACTAGAACCGTGGGGGAATTGCCGTAAGAAAATATTCGCGTCTCTTCCGGGAAAAGCGCGGAGCTTGTTGCGCGAGAGTTGCGTCTAATGACACTTCTTGCCGTTACACCGTAAACTCGAAAGCGCAAAAATGTCGCGAGAGCGAGTTCTCGAGTTAAGATCGTCCTTTACATTTTACGAACGGTCGTAAAAGGGTCGTTGAGCGCGTTAGCTGACGGCCGGAAGAAAGTAAGGTAGCGCGCGTCGCGTCACGGTCGCCGATCGATGAGGTTCAGTCTAGCCGGTATGTGGCGGACACCTTTTAGCGAAACACAAGGAGTCGAATTAAGCATCGGCTGCGGCGGAAGGGATATAATAGTCAACACGCAAGAAACGGAATAAATGGTACGTTTCGCCCGGCTAATTCTACAGAGAAGAAGTCGATTACTCCCATTTTATCGAGGACACGAAGATGTTTTTCCCACGCGAGGATTCAAGCGTCCAAGCGGAAATGTAATTTTAGCATAGCAATGATCATCCGTTAGCGATCCAGTTACGTTAGCACTTTGTAGAAAAAAGGAACTACGCCGGCGAACGTGAAATCTACGAGGTCTGACCTAACAAACCGGGCTGTCCGCTTTTTCCACCGTGTTTCGATGCTCGGACGTGGAAGGAATTTCTTGTCGATTCTCAATTTCCCGGTCTCTCCGACACGGTCATTGTGATCAATCTGATGATGGCAGGTGCAAATACGTCTTCCTGTCACCTACTTTTACGTCTATAGAATTGCGTCGCTATTTCCTTGTTTATATAGCGCGTTGTATCGTAGGAAAGAGGTAAAGGATCGAATGTTGTCAGATATCGAAAATGTCGCAGAAACGTGCAGTTGTACGTCGGACAGGGAGGGCGATAGAAAGTATATCCCAGATACACTTCGGCAAGTCGGTAAAAACAAAAATTCGCATTAATCGCCAACACATACCTTGCTGCCGGCACGCATTACGCAAGGACCGAATCCGCGACGCGAGTTCCACGACTAGGCTAACGGTGTTTTGCGAAGCAAAATCGTTCTGCATCGCGCACACAACCGCGTTAAAACCCTACTGCTTTAACGGTTCATGTGCCGAGGTTCAGTCCAATTGACGCGCCCCTTGCGCGTCCTCGGCTTCGTGGCAAAAAGATTCCGTCGCGTGACCACCTACACATCAATGACATACCTTCCTTATATAGATATTGCCAGCAACCGTCTAAGGGAAAAACTAGAAGTGGAACGCGATAAACACCACGTTGTTTTGTTGTCGTCTTTTATTGTGGACACGACGGCAAACTATTTTGCTAGAGCTATCAGCAAAACATTTATTTCTTCGTGAAAGATGGACGGGTTGGAAAGATCGCGAAGACGTCCAAGTGATTTATCACAAATATGAAATCGAAATGATAAATTAATGGCATCCGAGTAATCTGGTAGTCGTATCTTTGGTTGTAAGTAGATGACTTCGAAATATAATTTGATAGAGCTACTTGATAGAGAACTATCAGACTGTTCAATTGCCGCTTTATTGAGAGGCAATGACGTAGGCTACCGAATTGGTCACGATCAACTCATTATCGACCGAAAATAGCCGTCGTTACTTTCATTCTCGGATAAGAGCAGTTGAGAAAGAACATGTGTTCGAATTAGAACGTCAGAATTTTATTTATACGAATTTATGATTTTACAGAAAAAGAACGGGAAAAAATGAAAGCAAATCCGAGGTTTTCTTTAATCGCAATATTTTAGCAATTAATAGAAAGAGGTATTATCTAGGCAGAGCTGCAGTTATTATGAAGACTGTCTAAATTATTTAAAAGCGCGAGATATATGGAAAGTTTTCAGATGTAAAATGCGTCGAATTGAACCTCGTATTTAGTTATACTTAAAGTCTTTACCTAAATACTCGACGATTGAATTGAATTGCGATCTCGCGGGCGTCTAACGCGAAGTTCGGCAGCTGCGTGCGCGCGTACGACGATAGCGGGGATTCAATGATCGAAAGTGCCGGCGCTCAAGTAACGGTACTCGGCGAGAGAGGAATGCTCCTTGCATCGCGCGCGTGTGGAGCCGGATAAACGAGCGTTGCGACCGAGCGGGCCTTCGGCCTTTCCGAAATGTACTCGTCGGGTCCCCGGTCTCTCTCTCTCTTTCTCTCTCTCTCTTTCTCTCTCTCTCTTCTCTCTCTCTCTCTCTCTCTCTCTCTCTCTCTCTCTCTCTCTCTCTCTCTCGGCGACGGCCTTTCGCGGTCCAGCCTTACGGTCCCCTCGCGGCGATCGATACCACGAACGCAACAGTACCTCTGGCGGTGTTCCAGAGTCAGGAAACTGTAACGTGACGTCGTTCCTCAATATCGAGAAATCGAGTGGCGACCGAATCGGCGACGACCTTCCTCCGATAATTGAGAATCCAAATTCCAACGCCAAGTACAAAAATTACGGGCTTTCGGGAAAAGAGAAAGGAGACTTAACGTCCAACTCCAAACGCAATCGACATTTTGACGTTTGACGTCTTTGTTCTTCGGGGTCCGCCAAAAGAGATGATTACCGCACGGCCGTGTGGATCGATCCTGTGATTCGCGCGTCGCTCGTGAATTATTCTTAGAGACTCCGATTTATCCAGCGCCTTCAACTTCGCCGCGGATTAACGATTCGTTTTCCACCGCCTCTGCCGCGCCCGCGCGCGTTTGTCCGTTTGGTTTAATCGGAGTTCGCAAATTACCTCGCCGACCACGACGAACATTTTAATACCGAACTTCGTCTGTCTTCGCGAGAAATTCGAAGAATGTCCCGCATTAACGAGGCTTCACGAACCTTGGAGCTCGGAAATAGCTCGAGTGAAAAAGGGCCGGGAAACCCGGAACGCGCGTTTTTCTTTAACGACGCTTTTTCCCCGCGACGGTTTTGGACCGTGCGCTAACTTCGGTGGCTTACGTAATAGTAATCGACGGATCTGACTGTGTAATGAGGCCGATCGATGGAAGTCGTGCATCATCAACTTCGAATTAAATTAAACGTATCAAATTAAACGTATTAAATTACGTGTAAGTATATCATGATTGCAACTAATAGCGTAATTCCAATTCAATTATCCTGTTCCAAATATACCCCTGCACTATTGGTTCGCGAGTTTCTCGGCGTCGAGCGGTACAACGCAGCTATTAGCTCTCCGGCGTCGATACTTTATCCTCGATACAACATTCTTCAACAGTGAAGGGAAGGCGACATACATAATACACACGGCATAGATACCGTAAGTAAGTTTCGATCTGTCGACTGCCGTTAAGACTATTATAATCGCATGTATCGAACAGTCGTTTTGAAAATTGGTCGCAAAAAATCGGTGGAGTTTTTTTTACGATTGTTCTATTGGATCACAATAGGAAAATGCGGATTGAGATAGTTATCGCGATTTGCGAATTTATACGTACTGTATTTCCGGACTGTATTGCCGGACCAGCAGCTGCCGCAGATCAGACCGACTTTCCCGCCCATCTTCCTCGCGATAACGAGATGCGCAGCTATCGAGAGGTCCTTGCTCCCTGCCGTGAATCTTATTAGCAGCGTGATCAACGTACTGTCACGCCACGTGCCTGTCATGGGCACCGTCGCCGTCGCGTCGCGAACGATTCTTGTCCGCCACGTGCGCACTACGTCGTATCCCGTAATGTCGAGGACAAACAGGCGGCCGCGATCAACGCATCGGTGCACGAACAGTCTATAATGTCTATATCAACAATCTGTTTCCCTTACGATTGTCCGATCGCTCGGTCGATTTTGAAGAGCTGTTTCAGAGGAACCGATCCATGTGGAAATTACTCCAGTCTTGTAAAATTTTTATGCACTTTGTACGAGCCACAAAAAATCTCCTCAAATAGCTTCCGATTGACAGACCCTGATAGATAAATTTTGATTAGGCATTGTATATGAAGGATTCAGCGATTATGATTTTTTTCTCTATATGTGATATTAATATTTCAAGTTTAAGATTCTTCTAAATATATTCTCGGAAATGTAATTATATTTACGAAAATATAGCAATACAAACGGTTACGTTGGATGGCAGAAAAACCGGAAGAAATTGAAAACATGATTTTCTCAGAAATAGCTTCTATAGATAGTTCAATCGATCGGGAAATTACTTAATGAAGATCGTGGGTCATCCGTTATTTCGAAAGCCGATCGAGTAAGATCGGCAGGTTTTATACAATCATTCCGTCAGCGCGGACGATGAAGTCCGCGGATCGATCAATACGAGCTGTCATGAGTTTATCGGCTTATTCGTTTATTGAATTAACAACGGATACCATTTCGGCTGAAATAGAGGCACGTCGATCTGTAGCTCGGATTTTTTTCGTTGAAATTCTGTATTTGCCGTTTTGTTTGTATGCTGCAAAAATTCAGAGTCCAAATACTGACCTCGTCTCGTGGTCAACAGATTCGGTATCATTTCGAAGTCGTGACAATAAAATTTACGTCATAACAACATGTCACTCTTTGATATTTTTTTTAAATATAAAATCCTGATGAAAGTATATATGTAGATAATATATACGGTATCTATAGTAAATATAACTAAAAAAATAATGAAATTCGATATATATCTCGCGATGACCTAGCGTTAAAATTAAAGTATGTATTTTTAAGTTCTATCGCGGTCCTCGCTTCGATTTCTAGACTACATTACCGTGTTGTTCTTCCGAGAAACGTCATCGTAAAAATTTTATTCTCACGGCTCTAGTTTCAGGTTTCAGCAATTTAACACCGACGTGCATGCCACATCTATGTCCGCGGCACCGCTATGTTTTAAGACGCAGCGAAAACCTAAGCTCCGCGCCTAAGAAATTATACGCGATGCCCACGATCCTTATTCTTCCTCCGCGAGACGCGTAAAAATTATCCGGGCGCTTCTTACGTCACGTAGCTCGCGCGCGCTACGTTGCACTTAACGAACCTCGCGCATCTTCCTTTGAAATGTCACGACCTCGAGTGAACTTTCAAGACGATCTTTATCCGTGCGTAGCGCGATACGGAGCTCGCGCGTATCCACACGTCGATTTATCCGCGAAATTTCGCGATCCAGACGCGACGATTGTCGCGACGTCCGTTACACGGTTTGAATTTCACCCGGTGTCAGGCGCACGTGTGTCACTCGCATCTGGTCTACCTTTCGCGGTAAAATCCCGAAAATGGACCGTACGAACAGCGAGAGGGAGATGAAGAGTCGATGCGACGAAACGATCTGCAACGATCGTGCAGCTAGAGCGATCTCTATTAAGTTATCACACAGTCGCGCTAACGTACCGCACTTTATCGCGAAACGCAACTCATCTCTCTCGACGATGATCCATACGGGCACACGATCCCGATCCGCGCGCCGATCGATGCGGACTGGCATGGACTGGCACGCGTCCACGCCGGCACGCGAGAGTCGCGTGGAACCGCGCGGAGCGCCACCGACTGACTGACTGACTGACTCGCGGACCGCTATCATCCAACCAGGCAGTCGGTTGTCTGTCCGACCCCGTCTGTGCGACTCCGTTTGATTCTGAAGGACCCCAGTCGGGAACTGTTGCTCCGATGACGATCGAACGCGCCGACACGCGTGGGGGACGCGGAAGTACCGCGTACCGCGCTTTATACTACTACTGATATCTTCTTGCTCTTTTTTTAATTGATTCTGGATTACATAGTACACGTTTAAGACTCATTGCAAATTGTGCAGTCTTACCTCTGAGGGAAAGAGAACGTTTGCCTGATGTCAGTTCAGGCCGTTGACGTAGTCGATCTTAATATCGTTATTATTTTATTCTTATCCTACGTCACATTGGAAACTATTGGGAAAATAAAATCTGTAATACACATGTATATTATATATTTTATTTTCTCAACAGTTCTCAATATAGGAATAAATAAACACAGGCAATATGTTTTAGTTAAATATCGACAGCTAAAAATCGACAGTAGAAAGGTTAAATCAGCAATGGCGTTTGGAGATGATAATCCCGGAGCGGTCCTTCTACTTTCGTAATATGCTAATTATACACGCCAATTTTCATTAACTCACTGCTTTAAAAACTTTCGTTCTATATAGTTAATAGAAACGATACGAATACTGGGACTATGACAATATTTTCTAAGTTCTG